>NW_006205376.1:187060-187768 GCF_000334495.1 Tupaia belangeri chinensis | reverse complement strand
CCTGCTGAAGCGAAAGCGGCTTTCTATGGTTTATTCTAGTCTTCTACCTGATTTTCTTCATATGTTCTCTAGATATTTTTTTTCTTTTCAGTCCAGAAGCACTTAGGGATGTGCACTAACTCTTTTAGGTCACCAGGGTATAGTTCAGTCCCCTCTGATTGCTGAAGCATAATGACGCCGTTAAAGTGAATCATGGCTCTCGCTAAATGGCATCTTTGTGTCTTGAAAGACCTTCCAGAGGGACTAATGCACTTAAAGATGCTCATCTAAATTTTTTATTTTTATTATATGTATGTTTTTTATTTACATGTAATTGTTGTACATCTTTGCAGAGTATAATATGGGTTCTCAAAGCATCGATGCAGTAGCTAATTTACAATTTTGCAACATCTGACAAACTTAAGTATTAACTAAAAATTTCTGTAAAGGTGAGTGGTATAGGGACCGGCAGGTGGTGTGGTTAAAGACGCTGGACTCCCACATGGTTGACTGTGGTTCAAGTACTGGACTTGGCAGCTTGCTTTCTTACTTTTCATCTCTTTCTCTGTCTGTCTATCTGTCCCTATCTGGTCAAATTACAATAAATAAGTAAAATAAAATGAAGTTAAATAAAATAATTCTTTATAATTCTTTTTTTTAAAGAATTATTTTATTTAACTTTATTCTTTATTGATTATTATTATCATTCTTATTTTTCAGTTTGATACG
>NW_006205376.1:160747-186958 GCF_000334495.1 Tupaia belangeri chinensis | reverse complement strand
CCCCTGCCGGGCCCAAAGTAATTTTTTTTTTTTTTTTTTTTTAAAAAAAAAGGTAGATAGTATAAAAGATTGTCCGGGACCGTGATAACTGGGGCACTGGACTCCCACATGGTTGACCATGGTTTGAGTTCTGGACCTGGTGGCTTGTCTCATTTTTCCCTTTCTCTCTCTCTCATTCTGTCTCTTCCTGGTCAAAATAAAAAGTAATAATAAATAAAATTAAATAATTATTTTTTTAAAAAGATTCTCTTCTGATGGAAAATAGATAAAGGATACATCCCCCCCCCCCCTCTGATAATATACTTTGTTGCACTTAACTTCTGGGCTGGCCCTGTAGCTAGTGGTGACTGGAGCCTGATCTCACATGGCCTATTGCAGTTTGAATCCCAGCCCTAGGACCTTGAAAAATATACCAGGCACTTGGTGGGTGTGTGCGTGCCCAAAATTCCAGCAGGATAGAGAAATGGAGGAGAAGGGATTGCGCGTGACCACATCCCGTTTGGGATTATTTCTCTCTTTGGTGATTATATATACCCTCTAGGAAATTAAAAAACAAACAAAAAAGCCCAGTTCTGACGCACTTCATGCTTGAGAAAACTTCTGTAATACTAAGAAGCATTCATTTCTCCAAATGTAGTCCTGCTTTTAAGTTTTGTTCTTACTAAACTTAGCCATTTTCTATATTTTTTCCTTATCTAGTTTGGAATTAATCTATGTACTTGATGATTTATCCTTAGGGCAGTTGAAATTCTTATCTAAATTGAGCCTGCTACTTCCTTTCTTTTTAATCTTTATGTAGATGCAAACTATAAATGGATTTCTTTTTATATAGACCCTAAAGAAATGAAAGTTTCATGTTGGATTTCAGAAGACTTGTAATCATTTCTTTTTTCACTAGGAAAATTTGCAGACTGTAGTAGTCTTGCAGGCCAAGTCTGTTAGCCTTAAACGTAGTCCTTGAGGGTCTAAACATTCAATGCCAGATATTTGACCCTTTTTTTTTTTTTAAAGACTATTTTTCCGGGACCAGCAGTTGGCGTAATAGCTATGTCGCTGGACTCCCATGAGGTCAACCACAGTTCAAATCCCGGACCTGGTGGCTTAAACTCACGCCAGACGTGCGTGCGTGCCCGCATGCCCAAGATCCTGAGAGGAGAATGGAGAGAATTGCTGCGTGGCCATCCCCCCGGGGAGTGATTTCTCACTTTCTATCTCTCTGTCTCTCTGGCAAGCACACGTGCCCTGTAGCAAAAACCTCTCAAAATAAATAAATAAATAAAGACCTTTTTTCCTATAAAAAGTGAAATTGATGTTTATCTGGCAAATGTTTTTTGGAGAGGTGGACTGATTTCTAGAGTCAGTGAAATTTTTTTCTAGTTATTTGGATTTATATAAATACGTCTGAATCATGAAGGTACTTAATTGCTTTCCATAAGGAAGTTATAAATCCCAACCCCCTCCTACAAAAAGAAAACAAAAGCCTCCTGAATTTCAGAATGGGAAATCAATTTGTTAGAAAGAAGCTGGTGAGTATTTTAAAAAGCAACTTTATGTCAGAACCTACCCTTTCATTCTCTTCTGTCTTGTACCATACTACATCTATTCAAAAAAATGAAGAAGCAACGCTATTAATAACTCAGCAACCAAAATAGCAGTTCAGGCCCAGATTTCAGCTAGTACCAAACTGAGACTAAGACTTCTACACACGCATGGGCCTGAAGAACAACTGAAAGAAACGAACACTTTGGATTAGGAACCAAGTACGATTTACTGAGTCATCCAGGATCAAAAAACCTAGTAACAGGAAGATCCAGCTTGCTGGGCATGCTTTTCAAAGGCTTGCTCCCGATGTTTTTTTTTTAGGCAGTGCTTTCTTTAGTTGTCGAGGCTCAGACTATTAAGTCTGTAGAGATCTGAAAGGCGGATGATTTGAAGTTGACACTCATCATCCATCAGTCTCTAACAGAGGTGGAGCCTTGAACAACATCCACTTAAAGAACAAAATAATTTCATTCCTAAGGGCGAAGTCCGTGTTACCATTTTAAAGAGGTTATTGCTAATGTACATATCATTATTGTATCAGTTGACCATGTTGCTGGCTGCTGGCCTGGAGGTACTTCACTTAGGCTAGGAACAAAGAGCAGAAGAAATGATAGCTCCCCCGGGAGAGGGACCACAGTTAATGGTGAGTGAAGTGGATTACTGACAATAGCAACTTAGCCACCGTCTTTCATTAAGGATGCAATAGTCATGAGGGTCTTCAGAATGTGAATCAGTTTTGAAAGGAATAGTGCTAAAGACCTAAATGATCTAAACTCTGTATATTTAGGGGAAAGGAAAGTAGATTTTTAAAGATTTTTGAATTTTTAGTGCCAGCTTTCTGTGTTATTAGACTGAAAAGAATGACCTTAGCACACAATAATTTTCGGATTTACCGGGTAGTACTGGGACGGCCTCTTTGTACTAAGAATTCCCTGTTATGTCATTACAGGCTTCCTTTCTGTCTGACCAGCCTGAACCCTACCTGCCATTTCTTTCCCGCTTCATTGAAACCCAGATGTTTGCCACCTTTATTGATAATAAAATCATGTCTCAGTGGGAAGAGAAAGATCCTTTGCTTCGGGTCTTCGACGCTCGGATTGAGAAGATAAGACTGTATAATGTAAGGGCACCCACGTTGCGGACGTCCATATATCAGAAATGCAGCACTTTAAAAGAAGCAGGTACATTTGCCATGTCTTTTAAAATTGAATTTAAACCTATGATCATTTCTTTTTTATGTGTCGTTGGCTTTATATGCCACAGAATTAATTTCCAGTTTTAGACTTCATAGCTGATCCTGGTATTAGTGGTTTCTATAGTTTCCTTTCTCTTTTCCTCATTTTCTACTTGACATTCCTCTTCCCTTATTCAGAAGAAGAAAATCATGGGACCAGCGGATGGCGTAACAGTTACATCGCTGGACACTCATTTAGTCAACCACAGTTCGATTCCCAGAACTGGCAGCGTAAAACTCATGCCAGGCATGTGTGTATGCATGCCCAAAATTCTCAGATAAGAATAGAGGAGAAGGGATTGCAGTGTGGCCCTCCCCTCCGGGGAGTGATTTCTCACTTTTTGTCTGTCTTTCCAGTGAGCACATGCACCCTAAAGCAAAAATCTGTCTCTCTAAAACAGTAATAATGAGGGGACCAGCAGGTGGCTTGGTGACTAAGGCACTGGGCACTCCCACGTGGCCGACCACAGTTCGAGTCCCAGACCTGGTGACTTGCTTTCTCACTTTCTCTCTCTCTCTCTCTCTGTCTCTCTCTGGTCAAATTAAAAATAAATGAATGAGTAAATAAAATTAAATAATACCTTTAAAAATAACTATCATAAAAAATAATAATAGTAATAATAAATTGGAGTATAACTGGGAGATTGCTGTGATTTTCATCTTTATTGCTTTAATAAGAGAAAATGTTAATATTTCTCTTGCTACTTATGTTACCTTTTAACTTCTCTTGTCTTCATTCAAGCAAAGATAAGTACTAATTTTAAATAGCAAATCTAGGACCAGCGGTTGGTGTAATGCTATGTCACTGGACTCCCATGTAGTCAACCACGGTTTGAGTCCCGGACCCAGTGGCTTAAACTCACGCCAGGCGCATGTGTGTGCATGCCCAAGATCCCAAGGGAAGAATGGAGGAAAAGGGGTTGTGGCGTGGCAATCCCCCCAGGGGGTGATTTCTCATTTTATGTCTCTTTTTTTGGTGAGCACATGCACCCTATAGCAAAAATTTCTCCAAAAAAAATAAATAAATAATAAGAATGAAAGTTTATAAATAAAATAGCAAATCTGAGATGCTACCTAATTTATGTATATGCAACTAAACAAGTATATTTGCTATAGTGGTACCATTAATTATAACAGTTTTATTTACTGAAATTAGATCTAAATCTTGGGGCCAGCAGATAGTGTGGTTACAGTGGCTGAATCCTGGCCAACTGTACAGTTCTAGTCTCTGACATGGCAACTTGAAAAACATGCTGGGCACGCGTGCTTACATGCCCAAAATCCCAAAAGGAGAATGGAGGAGAAGGTGTGGCCATCCCTCCTGGAGCGTGCTTTCTCATTTTCTCCACCCCCAACCCTCTACCCTGTCAAACGGCTGCACACCCTATAGCCAAAACACATTAAAGCTCTAGATCCTTGCATTCAGATTAGAAGTGTCTCCAGCCCTGACCTCAGTTTTCCCCTCAGGAAATTATGAGTCTTGAGCAGTCTTGTCTGGCTATATAATGTAGCCCATTAAATAAATAGTCATATTACTAGCCAACAAGTACTGATTGCTAGGTATCCGGCATACAGTGTTTTACGTGCACTTGTGCGTTTAATCACTTTTCTTTTTTAATAATTCGCTAGAGGGCACACACAGTCACCAGGGAGCGGGAGATGAGAAAGCATGCCCGTGGGGGATGGCCATGCCACCATCCCTCTTTCCCGTTTCTCTCTTTGGGGATTTTTGGGCACAAATGCACCTTAAGCCACTAAGTCCAGGACTTGAACCACATAGCTGGCCACATGGAATCCAGCCTCCTTGACCTCCATACCAGTGACTGTCCTTGCATTTAATCTTAGCATTGTAGTGACATACTTGCTTTTTGTGTGTGTGTGTGTGTGGTTAGGGAGCCCTGGTTGAACCAAAGTCTGATGGTTCCTGCACCAAAAGCCTTAATACCCTATTAGCTTCTCGTTCAGTAGAGAGGTGAAGTGTACCAGTCCACACTCCTTTATACATTTGTGCCCGGCTCCCAACTCATTGCCTGCTGCAGAATAGGTATCTGTCATCCGGGTGCCCTTCGTTTTCGTTCTCTCCCTTCAAATGTAGGTGCTATTTGAAAGCAGGCTTTTCCCTGTAGAAAGTGAGACAGCAAATGTGGAGTGTCCTGGCTCTGCCTCTGTCGCTCGCTTGCCTTCCCCACTTTACTCAAATAGAGCGAAGTCACAGGATTAGCGATGCTGTAGTTGTAGCTTATTTAAGGACAGACATATGTAAATGAGGTCTTTATGTAGCTGTGGAGGTCTTCAAAACATCACCCTGTGCATGCCCACGCGTAAGAGTAAATCCTTGGAGCCTCTTCAGGAAGTGGCAGCTACCTCTGTGTTTGTGAAAATGGAGGGCGTAGAAATGGAATCATCTGTGCCTATTTAGAGACTGTTATGACTTCCAGTGCTTTCAGAGCCATGAGAATATTATAATGCCTTAGTGCGCAAATTTCATTCCTTCCTTGACAGAATTTTAAAAAAGAAACTAAGGACTGATTCCTTAATGTGTATGCTCCCAGAACGTTTTTTCCAATTAAAACACGCTGTCCTTCTAAGGACCTGTAGGTGGGAGAACAGTTGTGTCGCTAGACTCCCACATGGTCGACTGTGGTTCAAGTCCCATACCTGGTGGTTTAAAACTCACACAGGGGGACCGGCACGTGATATAGTGGTTAAGGGTGCTGGGCTCCCACATGACCAACCACATTTGAGTCCCGGACCTGGTGTCTTTCTTTCTCGCCTTCCATCTCTCTCGCTCTCTCTCACTCTGTCCCTCTCTGGTCAAATTTAAATAAATAAATAAATCTTTAAAAAAAAAAAAAAAGCTCACATAGGACATGTGTGCGTGTGTGCTTAGAATCCCAAGAGGAGAGTGGAGGAGAAGGGATTGCAGCGTGGCCATACTCCAGGGAGCGATTTCTCACTTTCTGTTTGTCTGTCTCTGTCTCTGTAGTGAGCATATGTACCCTGTAGCAAAAATCTCTCATAAAAAAAATACATTGTCTTTTGACCTCTCAAGAGAGTTTGATATTCCCACTGTCATTACAGGAATTTTGTAGTCCTCTTTTGAAAATGTACAATTATAGACTTAACGTATATGAAAATGACATGAGACCGAAGCAGTAGTTTCCAGGAAGCTAATTTACCTAAGATTTAAAAAAGAAAAAAGTGAAAGAAGGGGCCAGGTGGTGGCATGGTGATTAGGGTGCTAGACTCCCAAATGACTAACTACGGTTCGAGTCCCAGACCTATCAGCTTGCTTTTCTCACTTTTTCTTTCTTTCTATCTCTCTCTAGTGAACACACGTGCCCTACAGTAGATAAAAAATAGTATTGAAAATTAATAAAATTTAATAAATAATTTTTTAAGTGAAAGAAAACACCTGACCATGACCGTATACCCCTCATAAATGATGCAACTGTTTTGTGTATGAGAGTGTGTGTGGTGGTTTGTTTAGTTTTGTGTTGTTTTAGTGTCCCGCTGTGTCACAGTCCTCCTGCTTCAGCCTGCCTGCTAACAGTATTCAAGGCTGAGCAGTTTTTTTTAAAAAAAAAAAATTTTAAAGAATTATTTAATTTTATCTACTACTATTATTATTATTTTTTTAGTTTCCTATAGGGCACATGCACTTACCAGAGAGAAAGAGAAAAAGTGAGAAAGCAAGATGTCAGGTCTGAGACTCATGGTTGGCCATGTGGGGGTACAGCACCTTAACCACCACGCCACCACTGGCTCCAGTTATTTCTCTCTTTTTTAATTCTTTGTTTTTCTTTTAAGAATTATTTTTATTTAACTTTATTTATTTACTTATTTTACTTTGACCAGAGAGAAACAGAGTGAGAGGGATGGTGGAAAGTGAGAAAGGAAGCCGCCAGGTCTGGGACTCCAACCACAGTTAGCCCTGTGGGAGTCCAGTACCTTCAACCACCACGCCACCTTCCGCCCACCCCTCCTAGTTATTTATTTTATCATGTAAAATTGTCCCTGAGATCGAGGTGTTGTTGATGACACTGGATTTTTATTGTGTATTTTTGTTGTTATTGTGGTGCTTTTGCTTCTATTCTGCCTCTGGCCAAAAAGACTTTTGATTTATATGTGAGCGCAAGCTATCTGCTATTGATACTGTGACATCCCAACCTCATTATTTCCTTGCAGAAAGAAAGACAAGTTGATAGTAATGCAGTTGTTTTTTACTTTGTTTTGTTTCATTTTGTTTTGCCATAGGGCACATGTGCTTGCCAGAGAGAGAGGAAAAGAGAAATCATCCCCCAGGGGAATGGACACCCACAATGCCTTCGGGATACTGGGCATGCAGGTAGCCCATGTGATTCTCAAGCCACCAGGTCTGGGACTCAGACTGCAGAGCTGGCCATGTGGGAATCCAGTGCCTTGGCCAACTACCACTCCACTTGCTGGCCCAGTTGTATTTTTTCTTACCAATCACAGCAAGTGAATATTAGCACAAACCATAAATGCCTAACAATAGACCCCTGACCTCTCAAAGCAGGCGTTTAGTACTTTCTGAATGTTCAGTATTCACTCGTGGCACAGTCGCCGAAAAGGAGTGGAGTCGAGTGCGCCCTGTGGCAGTTCCGAATATAAACCCTAGAGTAATTCGTTGTGGATCATGATTTTTTTTTTTTAAACTTTCCAAATAAAGGAGAACAACTCATGTCAGATGGACTTCTCTGTCACTTTAAATCCAGTGGAAAAACTGAAGCTACTTTTCCCCATTTCATGAAGACAGAAGCACTTATTGGCAGAAATAGAATGTTGTAGCATTTAATGGGATATAAAGTTGGCAGAGATTTAAAAGAATTCTGTATTTTGAATCTAGGCATTATTTGGCTTACACCATTTGTTAATTATGTTCTATAAATATTAGGAAGCATAGAGAGTATAGACAGGGTTGTGGAGAGATGGGGGATTGTTGAAAATAAGTATCATTTCACATTAAAGCATGGCATCCTAGGACCAGCACATAGCATACTGGTACATTGCTGGGTTCCCACATGGTAGACAACAGTTCAAGCCATGGACCCGGTAGCTTGAAAATCACACCGAGAGCATGTGCATGTGTGCACAAGATCCCAGGAGGAGGATGGAGGAGAGGGGCTGCAGTGTGGCTATCCCCCCTGGGGCGTGATTTCTCACTTTCCCTCTCACTGTCTCTGTCTCTCTTTGGTGAGCTCATGCAGCCTATGACAAAAACCTCTAAAAAAGAATGGCTTCCTTTTGCACTGCATAGAAGGTAGAAATTATGGTTTAAGAGCAGTTACACATTAAAACATAATGAAATTCAAGAAAGTTTTGGTCAAGTTCACAGGGGTTCTGAGGGAAAGTTAGAGAAGTTTAAAGTAAGTGTCTAACATTTTGAAGTATATACCACAGAGGGCAGTAGTAACTTCCGTAAGGCATCCCCTTACCACTCCCATCAAACTCTAACACTGGCTTCAGTGAAGCACTGCCTTGACATAAAACGGCACTGAGCACGCTCTCTTGACAAGAGTGGAGAGTGTTGTGTCCAACCAACCCCTTTATCCCCCGCCCCCCAAAAAACCATTAGTATATGTGTGGGGAATAACCAGCAAGACTGAATCTGCTGGTATTGAAAGAGCGGCCAAAGAAACCAATTTTGTGACATATTTATACAGGTACCTTTATACTTCTGTCACAAGAGTAGCAGCTCCCACAGTGTGTTCGGTATCACACAACCACAAGTGCTGCTTGTGGCCATTTTTAGTAATCACCAAGCAGAGGATTGAAGACCTACTCTTGCTTCTTAAATGCTGTTTTTTCTCTTGAAAATTCAGCTGATAAAAACATTTGTGGGGACCAGCAGTTAGCGTAATGATTATGTGGCTGGACTCCCACATAGTCGACTACGGTTCGAGTCCTGGACCCAGTGGCTTAAACTCACGCCAGGCGCATGTGCGTCTGTGCCCAAGATCCCGAGAGGAGGATGGAGGAGAAGGGATTGCAGCGTGGCCATCCCCCCTGGGGGGTGATGTCTCGCTTTCTGTCTCTCTGTCTCTGTCTCTGTCTCTGGTGAGTGCACACACCCTATAGCAAAAAACTCTAAAAAAAAAAAAAAAAAGAAAACATTTGTGATCAAATTTTTTTTTCTTAACTGAAGAAATAGTTCACAGTTTCTTGGGTCTTTTAGACATCTTCCAACATCCCTAACTAAGTAGTTTTTCTTTCTTTTTCTTTTTTTTTTAAGAGAGATTTTTCTTATAGAGTACGTGTACTCACCAGAGAGACAGAAAGTGAGAAATCCTTCCCACGGGGGGATGCCTATGCTGCAATCCCTTCTCCTCCATTCTCCTCGTGGGATTCTGGGCGTGCCCACACACACACACACACACACACACACACACACACTTGGAGACAGTTTTAAGTTACCGGGTCTGGGACTCAGAACTGTGGTCAACTACATGAGAGTCCAGCAACGTAACCATTACACCATCTGCTGGTCCCAGTAGTTTTAATATAAATGTTAAGGTGGCCCTGTGTGTGTGTACACGTTTGTGCGTACACACCCAAAGTCCACACAGGATAGAGGAAAAGGGATTGTGGTGAGACCACACCCTATTGGTGCTTTCTCCTTCTCTCTCTCTCTCTTTCTTTCTGTCTTTAATGAGTGTATATGCCCTCTGGCAATTAAAAATTTTTAAATATAAATCAAATAGAAACATTAAGTAATTCTTGTTCTTTAACTTTGCTCTGTTTTGTTCTTTGAAAGGTCAGTTTCTTATCCTCCGGTCATTTTCCAAGGGCCTGCTTCTGTGACGTTTCTCTACATCTACTCTCCATCCATTGCCCGCTCTTAAATGACTCCTAATGAGAATGTGACTGTTGCTCAGAGTGAGACCCTGAACTTCACACAGGTCTTTGTCTTTGCAGATGGCGACCAGGAGTCCTTAATAGCCCTTTGCAGGAAGTAAAGAGGCTCCTGTGCTGCTCTTTGCCTTTCCCTTGCCTGATCTTTCGGCTCAAGAAAAATTCTTTATTTACTGTCATCTTCTTTAATATTGTCTCTAGATTCATATTTTTGTTAAGAATACTGAATTTTCCACTTAACAGAAAATGTCTCAATACTAATTTACAGATTTTTCAGCCCAGCTGTGTTCCTTTGGACAAAGGCAGAAATTAATCATCTGATATTTACTTAAAATTAACCTTTTTGTACTTACATTATACTGATTTCTGAAGAGCCTTTGTAAAAAGTCTGTTTCCGGGTGTCAGAATGATTGAGTTCTCTGTAGGTGTACTAATGGAGGAAACATTATTTTTGAAGGTTTAGCAATGAAAAGTCTCTAATTTGTTATGAATTCAATTTATAGCCCAGTCCATTGAGCAGAGACTGATGAAAATGGATCACACTGCAATCCACCCACATCTGCTTGATATGAAAATTGGTCAAGGCAAATATGAGCAAGGGTTCTTTCCAAAGTTGCAGTCTGATGTCTTGGCAACTGGACCAACCAATAACAAGTAAGCACATTCTTCACTTGAGTCAATTGAAGGAATGAATGAAGAGTGGGATGCTCTGCAACTCTAATGGGGTAATGCTTAACCATCAAATATCTTCTCCCTGGGTTGCTTCTTCTTGAGACCACATTAATCCATTTGAAATATGGATTGAATTCTGTTAAGCACTTGACTTTTAGCTGTCATGTAAAAAAAATTTGAAGGCACTTTAGTGCTTTTTTGTTTTCGTTTCTGGTTTTCATGAAAATTGCACTTGGGCATTGCTCACTTGAAGTAACTGTGTTTAAACATAATCCTGAAGCCTGCAGGTTGTGTGGTGGTTTAGGAACTGGACTCTCACATGGCCAACTGCAGTTCGAGCCTTGGACCTGGTAGCTTGTTTTCTCTCTTTCTATCTCTGTCTCTTTCTGGCCAAATTAAAAAATAGTAATAACAAATTTAAATTAAATAATTGTTTTAAGAAATAAATTTTTTAAAAAAACCATAATCCTGGACTGGCTCCATGATGTCGCATTTAAGAAGAAGCAGGATCCCACATGACAGACTAGAGTTCAAGGCCAGGCCCCATCTACTTGGAAAATACACTGAACACATGTGTGCCTGAAATCCTGGTGGGATGGAGAATTGAAAGAAAAAGGATCGCAGTGTGACCAGGCCCTGTTGTAGGGTATTTCTCCCCCCCTCTCCCACTTCACATATGCACCATGTATGACCTCTGATACTGAGAAAAAAATAAGCTGATAAAATGCCATGGTCATTTTCTTTTGGGGGGAGGTAGTTTTAGGGCACACACACTCAAGTTATAGGGTGCGTGCGCTCGGCAGAAAGACAGACAGAGACAGAAAGCGAGAAATCACCCCCCAGGCGGGATGGCCATGCCGCAATCCTTTCTCCTCCATTCTCCTCTCGGGATCTTGGGCATGCACGCACATGCTCCCGGCATGAATTTAAAGCCACTGGATCCAGGACTTGAATCACTATCAACTACATGGAAGTCCAGCGACATTGCTATTATGTTAACTGCTGGTCCTACCATGGTAATTTTCTTAATCATAATGAAATTTAGAAAAGTTATGCTTTTACTGTTTGTATTCATTTTTTTAAAGTTGGCACGACAGAGTGTCACAGGCTAGATGGCTTAAAACAATAGAACTTATTCTTTCATCATCTGGAAGCCAGAAGTTTGAAATCTAGGCATTAGTAGGGTCACGCTTCATCCAAGGCCTGTAAGGGAGGACCCATTCTTGCCTCTTTCAGGTTCTGATCGCCCCAGTATCTCCCTCCTTGGCTTATAGCAGCACAACCGTAGTCTCTGCCTCCACCTTTACATGTCTCTCTTCCCAATATGTTTGTGTCCGAACTTTCCTCCTCCTCTTCTTTTTTTTCCTTAATTTTTTCTGTAGAATGTATGACTTGCCAGAGACAGAGAGAAAGAGAGAGGGAAAGTGAGAAAGCACCTCCCCCTGCTGCCACCAAGGCGGAATGACCACGTCACAGTCCCTTCTCCATTTTCCTCTCTGAATTCCTGGGCATGCATGCACGTGCTCCCTGCATGTTTCTCAGGCCTCTGGGTCTGGGACTCAGCCGCACAGCTGGCCGCGTGGGATCCAGCCACCTTAGCCTCAACACTATCTCCTGGTCTCTCTAAACTTTCTTTTTCTTATGAGGACATCAGTCATACTGGATTGGGGCCCACTTTAATGACTTTATCTTTATTCAAATTACACTCACAAAGAACTTATTTCCAAATGAAGTCACAGTCAGGGTTCCCAGGGTTAGGACTTTGACATATCTTTGTGGGGAACACAATTTAACTTTTGTACTTACAGCGTTTAAAGCACAAAAAAATTTTACAAAACATGCAGAAATAAAGGTAAACCTTGGCATTTATTTATTTTATGAGTGAGAAACAGAAACAGTGAGACGGCACCCCCACCATGGTCTCTTTTAAATGTTCAGTTGTCACAGGGTGCATGCACTTGCCAGAGAGAGAGAGTCCTCCTTATGGGACGTGGTCACATCACAATCCCTTCCCCTTCATTTTTCCATCCTCTTATGATTTTGAGCACACATATACACGTGCCTGGCATGTGTTTCAAGCCACTGAGACTGGGATTCAAACTGCAGTCGACCTCATGGAATCCAACTCCCTAACCATTAGGCTACGGGGCCAACCCCACAACCCTGTGTGGACACCACAGTCCATCCCCAAGTTCAGCCAGCCCAAGTCCTGGGTGCGTGCCTGCCCAGTTACTCAGGTAGGTCTCGGGACAAACCAGGAGCCTTCCCATAGGGACAGCCTCAAAGAGTCTCATGTGTGATTGCAGTGTCACCTCCTAGCCCCCACACTGTCAGTCTTCATGACAAATAACTTCATTCAGAAATTATGTGAATATGGTTGGAATTGAAAACATTTACTTGGGTTTACGGTTGTTACTGATTTTAAGTAAGAATATAAATATTCAGAGGTAAGTGATAGAAGAAGTGGTTTATAAAAAAGAATATTGATGGGGAAAAGACTTGGAAGGTGCTAGCTTTAAACTAGAAACCAACAATTTCAAAATTTAGTTTATTCTCAACCACTTAGCAGTGTAGGAACCTTGACAAGTTAGAGTCACGTGCCTCTTTTCTCATCTGAAAACACTCGGCATCATCTGCAGTCTTCTTAAAGAGGCTCAGATAAGGAGGAACCGGAAGTGGCAAAGAAATGGGATGAAGTAAGGGGCTGGCACATAAAGTGGAAGTGGTACGGAGCCTCCTGAACTTTCAGAAACAAAGTAGAAAATCAGTGAGGGGAACTAAAGGACGTGGAATTATGTCTTTGGACCCAAGTAGCCAAAACCAAGTGAGTAAGTAATAGGAAGTTTCTCAAAAGATGGCTTACAAGTATGGCCGACCTGAGGGCACATTGGGTAGCTAACTGAACTCTAGTGCAGGAAGCCATATGGCTGATTGCATGTTAGATCCCAGGCGAGCTGAAAACACACTAGGCATGTGCACCTGTGCCCAGGATCCTGACGAACTGGGAGGCTTGCTCTTGTGTGACCAAGTTCGCTCTCGTACACACACCTTCTATCATGAATTAAATCCATAAACTATTAAAAAAAAAAAAAAAAAGACTGGCTCTGTGGTGCATGGTGACCATGGTCCCAGTACTTGGCCTGGTCAGCAGCCCGAAACAGGCCAGGCACACACTTGAGTGCCCAGGATCTAGTGGGCAGGTGGGTTGGAGGGAGGTGATCAGGCCCTATAGGAGGGTGTCCTTCTCTCTTTCTCTCTCTCTCATGTGCATGCGCACACACTCTGGTCACGAATAAAGAAAAAAATGGCATGATGTCTCTACCTTTCATATGTTCTGCTGAACTCTAGAGTTTGTGGTGCTTACTCTTTTTCCAAGAAGTATTTATTAGGGGACCAGCAGATGGCATAATGGTTACGTTGCAGAGTCAGCCACGGTTCCTGTCCCGGATCCAGCAGATTAAAACTCACACCAGGGGAACCAGCAGTTAGCATAATGGCTATATCGCTGAACTCCCATGTAGTCGACCACGGTTCAAGTCCTGGACTCAGTGGCTTAAACTCACGCCAGGTACATGTGCATTCACGCCTAAGAGGCACGAGAGGAGAATGGAGAAGGGATTGCGGTATGGCCATCCCCCCTGGGGGGTGATTTCTCGCTTTCTGTCTCTCTCTTTCTGGCGAGTGCACGCACCCTATTGCAGAAAAAACTCTCCAAAAAAAGAAAGAAAAAAAGAAAACCTCACACTAGGCATGTGTGAGCCCCAAATCCCGAGAGGACAATAGAGGAGAAGGGATTGTGGCGTGGCCATCCCCCCTGGGGGGTTATTTCTCACTTTCTGTCTCTCCGTCTCTCTTTCTGGTGAACACACACTCTCTAGCAAAAGCCTCTCAAAAAAAAAAAAAAAAAAAAAAGCTTATTGGGACCAGCAGATGGTGTAGCTGAAGGTATTTGTTTCAATGTGTTCCTGAAATAATTATTGATTAGCTAGGTACAAACATGAGGGCCAGCAGGTAGCCTGAAAGTTAAGGCATCTGGATCCTACATGACTAACTGTGTGATTCAAGTCCCACACCCTGTAGTTTCGAAAACATACTGGGCATGTATGTGTGTGCGTGCCCAGATTCCCAAGAGGAAAGTGGAGGACATTGGATTGTTATGTAGCCATCTCCTGCTGAGGGGTCATTTCTCACTTTCCCTCTCTCTCTCTTTCTCTATCTCTCTCTGATGAGCGCATATACCCTGCAGCAAAACCAGGGGAGGCGGGGGGTCGGGGGGAGGAACAGTGCTATGAAAGGCCAGCCTGGTATGGTGGTTAAGGAAGCTAGATTACCACGTGGTTTAGATCGCAGACCTAGCAGCTTGAATAACATGCTTAGACACATGTTCCCCAGATCCTGATAGGATAGAGAAATGGAGGAGAGAAGATTGTGACCGTGCCTCATTGGGGCTCTTTTTCTGTTTGGGGTGCACATATGCTCTCTGAAAATTCATGGAAAAGAAAAAAAGTTTAGATCTTTTTTTTTTTTTTTGGAGAGAGACTTTTGCTATAGGACACATGTGCATGCTGGAAAGATAAAGAGACAGAAGTGAGAAATCACCCCTTGATGGGACATGGCCACACCGCATTCCCTTCTCCATTCTCCTGCCATGATCTTGGACATGCACACACACGCACCCAGCGTGAGTTTGAAACTGCTGGGTCCAAGACTTGAACCACGGAGGGCCATGTGGAGTCTAGCAATCTGCTGCTTCCCTTATTATTATTATTATTTAGGTTTGTTGTCATAGGTGTTGTGTGCTTGCCAGAGAGAGACAGAGAAAGACAGTGAGAAGGAAAGTGAGACATCACTCCTCAGGTGGGATGGCCACACTGTGGTTTCTTCTCTGCCATTTTTCTCCAGGATTTTGGGCACACATGCGCATGCATCTGGCATGATTTTTAAACCACGGGACTCCAACTGTGGTCAGCCATGTGGGAGTACAGCACCTTAACCACCACACCACCTCCTGGCCCCTAGATCTTATTTTAAACTCAGTTTTTTCTATGTTTTGACAATTAGTTTGTATAATAACTATTTTTGCAAAATAACTGCTAGATACATGAAATTGTTTTGCAGAAACACTACAGAAATTTCAAATTGAAAGGAATCAGTGATCATTGAGGCTCACTTTTATAGTCTATTTTTATTTAGATATCTTTCCTTTTTTTCATGATAGAGCATTTCTGTACACACGAAAGTGAAAAAAGAGAAGAGGTGAAAGCACCGTCCTCTGTCTGGTCGTGCCGTGATCCCCTTCCCCCATTCCTCTAGCCCGTCTGCTCTTGGCATTCACCAGGCTGGGGATTTGACTTGTGGTCACCTGTGGGACCTCTCTTGAGCAGTGCAGTTCTGCAGTCCCATAGAACTGGCCTCACTCCTTATTTTGAATCTTAAATTTAGTGGGCTGGCGGAAAAGTCATGATGTGTTTTTCTGTGCAAAAATGCATCATGACTTTTCTGATGACCCAATAGAAAGCTATTTCTTCAAAGTTTTTATTTGTTAAGACCAGCAGATGGCATAATGGTTATGTTGCTGGACTCCCACATGGCTTACCGTGGTTTGAGTCCTGGACCTGGTGGCTTGAAACTCGTGGTGGGCGAGTGCGTGTGCATGCCCAAAATCCCTAAAGGAGTCTGGAGGAGAAGAGATTGTGGTGTGGCCATCTTCCCTGGGGGTGATTTCTCACTTTCTTTCTCTCTGTCTCTCCAGTGAGTGCATGTACCTGATAGCAAAAAAAATTTTTTTTTTTTTAATTTTTACTCTCTTAGGACAAGGAGAAGTAGTTCTAAATTCTGGATTTTGAGAATATTCTTCTTTGTGTTGAAAATACTTAGCTTAGAAATCAGCAGTTGGCATAATGGCTATGTCACTGGACTCCCATGTAGTTGACTGAGGTTCGAGTCCCAGAACTGGTAGCTTAAACTCATGCCAGGCGTGTGTGCATGCGTGCCCAAAATCCCGAGAAGAGAATGGAGGAGAAGGGATTGTGGCATGGCCATCCCCCCTGGGGGGTGATTTCTTGCTTTCTATCTCTCTTTCTCTCTCTGTCTTTCTGGTGAACATATGCGCCCTATAGCAAAAACCTCTCCAAAAAAGAAAGAAGGAAGGAAGAAAGGAGAGAGAGAGAGAGAGAGAGAAACAAAGAAAATACTCACTCTGCAGGTGGCACAATGGTTAAGGGCACTAGACTTTCACATAGCCGACTGCAGTAGGAATCCCAGGCCTGGCCGCTTGCTTTCTCTCTCTCTCTCTCTCTCTCTCTCTCACTCACTCATTGTCCCTCTCTGGTCAAATTTAAATAAAGTCAAATAAAATCATTCTTTAAAAAAAAAAAAAGAAGAAGAGGGCCAGCAGGTGGCGCAGTGGTAGTTAAGGGCCCCAGACTCCCACATCGCTAGCTGTGGTTTGAGTCCCATACTTGGCAGCTTACTTTCTCACTTACTCTTTCTCTCTCTCTCATTCTGTTCCTCTCTGGTCAAATTAAATAAAGTTAAATAAAATACTTCTTAGAAGAAAAGAAAGAAAAGAAAATATTCAGTCTTTAAATATTTACTTCAGACAACTCAAGGCATCCTTACATTGTCTAATCAAGGGCTAACTTAAGATCTGACTTACAGTTATATACACAAATATTTCATTTTTTAATTTTTCCCAGAGGAGATGGGCATATAGAAGAGAGACAGGGAGAAAGTACCCTTGAATGGGACATGGTCATGGTGCAATCCCATCTCCATTTCTCCATCCTGTCAAGATTTGGGGCGCGCACGCGCACGCGCGCGCACATACACACACACACACACACACACACACACACACAGAACATGTTTTTCAAACCACCATGGCGGGGATTCACTCAGCCGTGCAGCCAGTCATGTGGAGTCTGGCTCTCTTAACAGCCAGCTGTGGGGCCAGCCCAAATCTATCCTTTTTTTAACATCAGTTTTGAAAAATATTGATTGTGGTGATAGTCACACATATTTTTTAATATACTAAAAACAATTGCATCATATGCTTTAAACAGGAAGATTGCACGGTATTTTAATTATATCCCAATAAATCCATTATATGTATTATCATCAGTGTTCCATGTTCGTATTTTTGTTTTAACTATGGACCCTCTTTTTTATATCTGGTTGGTTGTTTTCACTACAGCCTTTTGGGTATGGTTATTTTTCAGTCGCTGGGTAAGTCGGAGCGCCACCGCACAGCGCAGGAAAGAACGCCTCCGCCAGCATTCTGAGCACATCGGACTGGACAACGACCTGAGAGAGGTATGTGGCTGCCTTCCTGGGCTGCCTTGATGCGGAAACCATGCACAGCTGACGCGGCCCCGCAGGTGTCGTGTGTAGGTTCCTTTACATTCCTTTAAAAGTGATTCAGTTATATTTTAAGTAGGACCAGCAGGTGGCATAGTGGTTACATCACTGGACTCTCAACTGCAGTTCTAGTCCTGGTCCCAGCTGCTTAAAGCTCACGCTGGGCATATGTGCATGCATGCCCAGAATCTCAAGAGGAAAACAGAGGAAAAGGAATTGTGGCGTGGCCATCCCCCATGGGGGGTGATTTCTCGCTTTCCGTCTGTCTCTCTCTGTCTGTTGAGCACACACAACCTATTGCAGCAAATCTCTCTTTAAAAAAATATATATAATTTTTTTTCTTTTTTTTGAATATTAATTCTTTTGTACTGACTTATGGCAGAAAAAATCTTTTTTCCACTTTAAAAGTTTCTGTAGGCTCTAAAACAAGTCTTTTGTGTAAGTACATCAAGAAATGCTACATTTACGATACATTTTTGGTCAATATGTCTCCTATAGGGAGAAAATTTCACAAGAAGCATAGACATTTCTAAGTTTCAAGCATAAGTTAAACTTAATAACTAAAGATGTATTCACTTTTGTTTGTCCTTAGCTTACCGACATCATTTTTAAAAGTGTTTTTAAGCTATTTTTAAGTTAAGGTATTTATGTGTTGTTGCTTATACCGTTTGTAAATAAAAACATAATTATCCATTTGGGTAACTATAAGTAAGTTTTGATTATTTTTTTGTAATCCAAAGAAAAATGCAATCAGAAGTTCTGTTACCTATTTTCTAAAGTCAGATATGTAGAAATAAAGCAGAAAGCATCATTCCAAGCAGCTCTTGCTCTTTGTTAATGTGTTCATACATCTGTGGTTTTAGACTCTCTCACAGCCCGGAACATCGCCTGTGTAGTGCGTTTCTTTTACTGCCGTATTTCCTTCGGCCCTCCTCCCTGTTGCTGTGTTTTATCATATGCATGCTTGTTTTGCTTGTTTCTTTCTATCCTTTTCTTTTTTGCTTTTCTGTCATCGGCATGTTTCCATCCTCTTAGCCTTCCGGGGAACTTTTGGTCTGTCAGAACTCCATGGCATTCTGGGAGTGGGATCAGGGCCCACCTCCTCCTGCACGACTTCCTAAAAAATCCTTCTCTGAGTGCTGCCTGGTATGTTCTTTGCTCGAAAGTGCTTTGCCAGATGTTTCTGAACCTTGCCTTTGGTGTTACCTGGATGACACACATGTGTGAGCACACGTAGCTCTAGAAGGCCTCCCTCCACTCGTGACGTGCACTCGCAGCCCCTCCGTCGTGCTCGCTGCTCCTCTCGTGTTCAGTGTGCGCTGCCCGCTGTGTGCTCGCATGAATAATTCTATGTTGCCGACAGGTGAAACTGGTTGTTCGAATCCCTAATTGGTGGGATTTTTTTTAAAACCAGAAACTAAATTGCTTTTCTTCCAAAGGGGATTTGTGTTAAAGATATAAACTCCCTTTTACTTAAGCATTATTTTAAAGTGCAAAAGTGATTTAGTTTCAAACAGCTTTAATTTGCTGAGTTTTATTTGCACAGCATATTTTATTTACTCTTCTTGGACCATTTTTTATGTGGTCAGAAAATCCAGTCATCAACATAGAATTTTAGTAGTAAGAGGAACCTTTGAGGTAATCTTGTCTAACTTCATATGATTTCACTGAAACTCAAGAGACTTACCCAAAGTTAAAATGGACACATATGGGCAGGGCTGGGCCTGTGGCCAAGGAACCATGGCCTTTAGGCTGGTGTCTTCCCACTGACCCGCATGCCAGCTTGCACTCACCACTGTTCACCTAAAGGCTCCAGTATCCTAGGACTCCTGCTTGTATTTTTTCCTCTCATTATGCCATTAGCTTAAATTTATTTAATTTTATAATGATCTTCTCTTCTCAAGTTCAGCACCAGTTAAATGGACAGGGTGTTAGAAAGTTTAGCAAGAGCCCGATGGTGGTAGTGTACACTGGTAGACCCAGCTACTTGGCAGGCTGAGGCCACAGGGGAAGCCCAGGTTCAATTCCCAGCCTACCTTAAAAGCTGGGTGCAGTGGTACACACCTTTACTCCCAGTGACATGGAAAGGCTGAGGTAAGAGGGTTGAAAGTTCAAGGCCAGTGTGGAAGCATAGTGAGACCTTGTCTGAAATAGCCAGGAATGGCGCTATGTGCTTGGAGTCCCAGCTATCTAGGAAGCTGAGGCAGGACGATCATGGTGGTCAGGGAGTACTTGTATTACAGAGAAGCTAACCCAGTCTTTATTAACTAATGTATTTTTGCTTTTTTTTAACGTATTGCCAGAGGATGCATGCACTCACCGGAGAGAGACAGAGGGAATGGGAGAAAACAGTTCCCAGTGGGATGGTCACAGTGCAATTCCTTCTCCATTTCTCCTTTCTGTCTGTCAGATTTTGAGCACAAACACACACGCGCACAGTGTGTCTTTCAAGCTGCCAGGGCCAGAGTTCAAACCAAGGTCGACCACATAGGATCTGGCTGCCTTAATCTGGCTTCAAAACCTGCCCCCCACCGTATATATTTTCATAAGTACTTCTTAGTGGTTTGTTGCTCTTGCGTTTGACAGAATAGCATAGTAGGAACCTTAGAAAATATCTGAGGTTACTTCCTTCTATAGAGAAATGGGCTTTATTATAAAAATATTCCTTTTGAAAGGTTTCTCATTCTTTATTTTTCATTTTAAAATACATCTTTTCCCCCAGTTACCATTTTTATTACTTATTTCATTTAAAAGCATTGCTGTTTTCACAACACACAGAGTAGGTTCACATCTTGCTATGAGCAGAGGCCTCTTGCCACCACCTGCATTGTTTCTGTTCATGGCCATGCAATGTTGCTAGTTCTTCTTTTTTTTTCTTTCTTTTCTTTTCGTTTTTAACTGGCTAAGGAGTGCATATGCTCATCATAGAGAGAGAGCAGGAGTTGGGGGAGTGAGATAGCATCTCCCAAGGGGGATGGCCACTGCACAATCCCTTCTCCTCCGTTATCCTCTCAGGGTCTTGGACACACAGGAACAAGCACCTAGCAGGTACGTCTGGGTCCAGGATTCAAGCTTCACAGTCAGCCACATGGGAGCCAGTCACCTCGACCAACATGCCACTAGCTAGCCTTGTTGCTAGTTGTGTGGCTCCAATGGCGCTGCTCGGAAGGAGGCTTTGCAAATAGTCCGGTGGAGTCCACCATTGTCCTAAAAACTACCTGCCTTTCAGGTGCTGGGTGCTTCGTAAATATGGTCACTTGTAGGACAGCACTCAGCTTGTTTTTATTTATTTAAAACAGCACATAGATATTAAACAGCACATAGATATTAAGCAATTATTAATTTTTCCAATTACTGACTTTAAAAGGTTATTACACATTTTAGGAGAAAAGAGAAATGCCAGAGGCTTCTTCTAGCCTCTTGCCTGACCTTCTTCCTCACTTCTTTTCTTCTGGTATGGTTCTCTCTAAGTTTGACTTAACTCTTCTTTTTTTAAAATAATGATTTATTTCATTTTACTTATTATTATTACCTTTTTTTCTTTTTTTAAATTTGACCAGAGAAAGACACAGAAAGAGAGGGAAAGTGAGAAAGCATGCTGCCAAGTCCAGGACTTGAACTGTAGTTGACCATGTGGGAGCCCAACGCCCCAACTACCATGCCACCTGCTGACCCCTGACTTAACTCTTCTTAAGAACTGAATCTTGGAATAGTTCTCTGTACAATTTACCTGAGTTCTAAACATGGAAGAGTTGAGGCTGGGGAAAAAGGGATACTTTCACCATTTAAAAGTTATCATTTGGTGGCCTGGTGGTTAAGATGCTGGACTCCCCCATGGCTGACTGCAGTTGGAGTCCTGGACCTGGCAACTTGCTTTCTTTCTGTGTATGTCTCTCTGTCTCTCTCTACTGCGTGCATGTGCCCTGTAGCAAATTAAAAAATAATAATGATAAAATTAAATTCTTTTTTAAAAAAAGTTAACATTTGTTTTTGCCAGCCTTTTATCTCAGGTTTTTAATATTTCAAGTAAGGTTGGTATGCCTGAAACAATGAGAAATGCAAATAATATGATTCTCACATAATGTCCCTGTTCTGTACATTGGGTTGATTTTCCTGAAACTGTTCCATTTCCTACATTTATTTGCCAAGTCTCCTTCTAAATATGACCTTGAGACATTTGGTCTCTGGAGCTTCTGTGCTGCGACCCTGGGGCAAGCATAGTGATCTGAGTGAGCTTTTACAGGGAGCACAGGGAAAAGAGAGCTCATGGCCTGCACTAGCCACATGTCGGGATTTTTTCTTAGTGGACATTCACTAACTAAACCCAAAAGCACTGGGCTAGGTTTTAGTGATACCTGAGAGCCACCACAGGTCCTAAAAGTGTGAGTATGATCCCACTGTCTCCTGTAGCATACGGCAAGGATGGGGTTTAGCACACGTCCCAGAAAGAGGAGGTCTGCATTTGGAGCATAGCGTGCCCTCCAGAGTGATTGTATAGCCTTTTTAGTGAGATAGGTGGGCGTGTATTGTGCCCATTTCATCAATAAGCTGAGATTCACAAACTGAGGTCATAAAATTAGTTACAGGGGCCAGCGGGTAGTACAGTGGTTAAGGCGCTGGATTCCACGTAGCCGACTGTGGTTCGAGTCCTGGACCTGGCAGCTTGAAACTCATGCCCAGTGAGTGTGAGTGCATGCCTAAAATCCTGAGAGGAGAATGGAAGAGAGGGGGCTATGGCATGGTCATCCCCTCTAGGGAGTAATTTCTCACTTTCTCTCTCTCTGTCTCTTCAGCGAGCACATGTGCCCTATAGCAAAAAAAAAAAAAAAAAAAAAAAAAACTCTCTTAGAAAAAAATAATAAGTTACAGCAAGATCCCAGAGCCCCTGTTTTACTGTTGTGACTCAATTAGAGCCAGATAGGTTGAAGAGCACTATCAAAAGGTCATAGCTGTACTGAGTCTCTTAAGGCTTGGGGAGAAGAGGGAGCAAGCCAGTGATCTGAGAAACAGTGAGCTCCAGGAAACCTTGGACTTGCCGGCCAGACACCTAACCACAGTCCTGACTAATCACAGCTTTGGACGTTCCCAAGAAACAGACTAAACCAAATGAAGCTCCATCTCCTTTGGAATGAGCTTACCCTCTGGGGTTTCTGCCACCCTCCTTCTCACAGGAATTAACAGGTGGGGGGAGTACAAATGTCCGCTGCCTTTTAGCACACTGAAACTTGGCTATAGCACATATGTTTATGGCCCACATTTTGCTTTTTGCTTGTTCTTGTAATTGTTCGTGTGAGGTTAACTAGATGAGAAGAATATCTGATGTTTTGCCACTAAAAATACTCTTTAATTTTTAGAAATACATGCAAGAGGCACGGAGTTTAGGGAAAAACCTGAGGCAACCCAAATTGTCAGACCTCTCTCCTGCAGTGATTGCACAGACCAACTGGAAGTTCGTGGAAGGCTTATTGAAAGAATGCAGAATGAAGGTACGTATTACTCACTGGTGCCACGCAGTGCACATTTGTGTTTACGCCGCGCATCTGAGGCCATGGTGAGCTGAGGCAACTCCCAGTTGAGCCCACAGTGCTCCACAGAATGGAACGTTTTCTGTGGTGTAGACCTCGAATTCTCTTTACTGAGGTCGCGAACCTCCATGGGTTTTCTGTGGCCCACAGAATCAGAGACATGGGAGCCCCGCATGGTCTGCCTCACCTTTTTAGCCATTGCCGTCCCCTTCTCCGACGTGAGTGAACACTTACAGGTTGTATCGGGAATGTTCTCGTCTTACATGAACGTCAGCCCTGTGTGTATATGCACCTGTCCGTGCCCAGGTATGGTTATGTACGCCTGTGAGGACAAAGACCTTCATACATTGCACACCAGTCTCCTCTCAGCTCTCTGTGTTTGTCAGAGGTAATGCGACAGATTGACAAAACTCAGATCATCATTTTAGCCAATATTTTCACTCACTTATTTGACAGTCATTTCTTGAGTACTTTCTCAGCATAGTCAATAAATGCACTATTTTCAGCACTGGCATATAGTGGCGAATCAGACAGACAAGTCCCTGCCCACAAGAACTAGATTCTCTCTCACTTCACGTTTTATAAGAGCTGCTAAGACTGATGCAAATTAACTGACTCAAAGCCGAGTTCCCATTTTCTGGTGCAGAGGAGAGATAAAACAGGGAAAAAAGGAAGGGAAAATTCTGATTCATTAAAAATTAGAGAGTTCTTTAAAAGCTTAGAGCTGCCGATTCGTTTTGTACTTTTTCGCCTGAGTGCAGTCAAATTAAGCACAAATTCCTTCAGTATGCTAAGATGGAGGGGGGCATGGGAAGGCAAGTTGTGGTGGCAGGATGGGGTTCCAGATTCTGACAGCGCGGTTTCTAGATATGGCATAATTCCCCAATGTCACCGAAGGTAACAATCTAGAAATTGTTGTACATAAGCATTTTATCAATGTGGGAATGCTTTACAAATATCTTATTCTCTCTTTAGTGACTCTCCGTTTCTCTGACAAAATAGTAGGATATAGACGATTTTACTCTAGTTGGCCAGAGTGAGTAAGACAGTTCTCCCAAAGTGATGCAGAATCCACAGTTGGGAATATAATAAAGGAAGGCCAGGCCTCCTGATGCAGTCCTGGTTTGCTTTGGTTTTTGGCTTACCACTGAGGCAACTCACCCGCACACTTGATGGTTTCAGACAAAACGCATGTTGGTTGAGAAGATGGGTCATGAAGCCGTGGAGCTGGGCCATGGCGAGGCCAATATCACCGGCCTGGAGGAGAACACCTTGATTGCCAGCCTCTGTGACCTGCTGGAGAGGATATGGAGCCACGGCTTGCAGGTTAAGCAGGTAACAGTCTCCAGAGGTCCTGGTGACATGGGCAGGTGGGAGCATTAGGAAGAATAGAACATAGAAAGTACACATTCTTGGGACCAGCAGATGGCGGAATGGTTGTTACTGGACTCCCACTTAGTCGACCATGGTTTGAGTCCCGGACCCAGCAGCTTAAAACTCACACCGAATATGTGTGCATACGGGCTCAAAATCTCCAGAAGAGAATGGAGGAGAAGGGACTGTGGTGTAGCCATTCCCCTTACTTTCTCTTTCTCTGTATCACAAGCGAGCACAGGTGCCCTACAGCAAAAATCTCTCTCTCTTTAAAAAAAAAAGAGTACAGCTTCTTTTGTCAGAAGATGTGCCACAGGCATTTTTGTATCAGGGAAAAAGGAAAAAAAAAAACATGATGGGGGTGGTTTGGAGATCCTTCTTGATAAACAGGAAAGAATAAAGGAGCCCATTCATTGCAGATGCTGTATGCTCTGTAGATTCCATTCAATGTCTGTGTTTGCTGCTGTTTAAGAGGAAAAAATCTAGCCTGAATTAATAGTTTTTTACCATTAAGTTACCTCATAATTCAGGGTGGAGCAATTCAAGCGATCTCTCTGCTTGGTCTCTCTAGGCTCTCGTTCTGACTTTTTGATGTGTGCGTGTTTCATTGTTCCTCCCTTTCTTGTTCTCTCACCCCAGTTTCCTTCCCTCATTGCCACCGCAGTATCCAGATGTGTTTCACACATACTTGTGCACAGATTCATTCTGAGTCGCTAGAGCACACAGCAGAAATCTTCATGCTTGCCTTTCTGGCTCTTTCTTTGGCTGTTTCCCTTCCCTCTCCCAGGGTCCTCCGATCTTCTCTGTGAGGCAAAGGGTGAGGCTTGTAGTGCTCGCAGCAAGACCCTCAGAATGCCACACAGTGAGAAGTGGATGAGTCAGGCTCACCACGACCACTTTGTTATGAATAGTTTCTATGAGTAATTATTTTTAAGTGCATTATTTCTTATACATGAACATTTTTATATGTGTCCTGTACTTTCAGGGGAAGTCGGCTCTGTGGTCACATTTGATTCAGTTTCAAGACAGAGAAGAGAAACAAGAGCACCTTGCAGAATCGCCAGGTGAGAGGCCCTTGGTTTAACGGTGTCCCCAGAACTGGCAGCACTGGGCCGTGAGCAGATCCAGTACTGTACGGTCTTGTGTCTGTCTCCTCTCTCAAGCTGCTAAGACTCACCTCATCTTGCCAGCAGTGGGCTGAGGTAGGAGGAGCAATATTATTTACTGTGAGACCCGGGGAAAGTCACGTGACCTTTCTGATCTTCTGCTTCCTCATCCAGGAGCTAGGGAAAATAATATTAGCTGTGCCAGGGCTGTCATGTTGATCAAAGACACTAACATGAGAAGACCCAGTGAATTGTAGAAGACCAAATAAGAGTAGCTTATTGTCTCCAGAACTAGGGTATGATGTATACAGATTTTTTTTAAAAAGAATTATTTAATTGTATTTATTATTACTGTTATTTTATTTTTATAAAGAATTATTTTAACTGTACTTATTTATGTATTTATTTATTTTTAATTTGACCACAGTAGGACACACAGCACAAAGAGAGAGAGAGCAAGAAAACAAGCCGCCAGGTCTGGGACTCAAACCATAGTCGGCCATGTGGGAGTCCAGCACCCTTA
>NW_006205376.1:118080-160631 GCF_000334495.1 Tupaia belangeri chinensis | reverse complement strand
AGTTGGCCAGGTGGGAGTCCAGCCCCCTAACGTCATGCCACCTGCTGGCCCCTGATTTTGTTTTCGTAAAAGTTTTGTAACCAGGGCCGGCAGGTGGCATTGTGGTTAAGGTGCTAGACTCACACAAGGGAGTGTATATATGTGTGTGAGGGGTTGGGGAGATGGGAGTTATGTATGAATATTATAATTACTGGGTTGTCAGAAAAGTCCTGATACATTATTTGTGTAGAAAAATATAGAAAAATATGTCATGACTTTTCTGACAACCTAATAGTTGAGATAGTACAAGGGGGTCTTCAAAAGTTAATGGAAAATTCATATTATGAAAAATCTATGCGCGCGGTTTCTAGATATGGCATAATTCCCCAATGTCACCGAAGGTAACAATCTAGAAATTGTTGTACATAAGCATTTTATCAATGTGGGAATGCTTTACAAATATCTTATTCTCTCTTTAGTGACTCTCCGTTTCTCTGACAAAATAGTAGGATATAGACGATTTTACTCTAGTTGGCCAGAGTGAGTAAGACAGTTCTCCCAAAGTGATGCAGAATCCACAGTTGGGAATATAATAAAGGAAGGCCAGGCCTCCTGATGCAGTCCTGGTTTGCTTTGGTTTTTGGCTTACCACTGAGGCAACTCACCCGCACACTTGATGGTTTCAGACAAAACGCATGTTGGTTGAGAAGATGGGTCATGAAGCCGTGGAGCTGGGCCATGGCGAGGCCAATATCACCGGCCTGGAGGAGAACACCTTGATTGCCAGCCTCTGTGACCTGCTGGAGAGGATATGGAGCCACGGCTTGCAGGTTAAGCAGGTAACAGTCTCCAGAGGTCCTGGTGACATGGGCAGGTGGGAGCATTAGGAAGAATAGAACATAGAAAGTACACATTCTTGGGACCAGCAGATGGCGGAATGGTTGTTACTGGACTCCCACTTAGTCGACCATGGTTTGAGTCCCGGACCCAGCAGCTTAAAACTCACACCGAATATGTGTGCATACGGGCTCAAAATCTCCAGAAGAGAATGGAGGAGAAGGGACTGTGGTGTAGCCATTCCCCTTACTTTCTCTTTCTCTGTATCACAAGCGAGCACAGGTGCCCTACAGCAAAAATCTCTCTCTCTTTAAAAAAAAAAGAGTACAGCTTCTTTTGTCAGAAGATGTGCCACAGGCATTTTTGTATCAGGGAAAAAGGAAAAAAAAAAACATGATGGGGGTGGTTTGGAGATCCTTCTTGATAAACAGGAAAGAATAAAGGAGCCCATTCATTGCAGATGCTGTATGCTCTGTAGATTCCATTCAATGTCTGTGTTTGCTGCTGTTTAAGAGGAAAAAATCTAGCCTGAATTAATAGTTTTTTACCATTAAGTTACCTCATAATTCAGGGTGGAGCAATTCAAGCGATCTCTCTGCTTGGTCTCTCTAGGCTCTCGTTCTGACTTTTTGATGTGTGCGTGTTTCATTGTTCCTCCCTTTCTTGTTCTCTCACCCCAGTTTCCTTCCCTCATTGCCACCGCAGTATCCAGATGTGTTTCACACATACTTGTGCACAGATTCATTCTGAGTCGCTAGAGCACACAGCAGAAATCTTCATGCTTGCCTTTCTGGCTCTTTCTTTGGCTGTTTCCCTTCCCTCTCCCAGGGTCCTCCGATCTTCTCTGTGAGGCAAAGGGTGAGGCTTGTAGTGCTCGCAGCAAGACCCTCAGAATGCCACACAGTGAGAAGTGGATGAGTCAGGCTCACCACGACCACTTTGTTATGAATAGTTTCTATGAGTAATTATTTTTAAGTGCATTATTTCTTATACATGAACATTTTTATATGTGTCCTGTACTTTCAGGGGAAGTCGGCTCTGTGGTCACATTTGATTCAGTTTCAAGACAGAGAAGAGAAACAAGAGCACCTTGCAGAATCGCCAGGTGAGAGGCCCTTGGTTTAACGGTGTCCCCAGAACTGGCAGCACTGGGCCGTGAGCAGATCCAGTACTGTACGGTCTTGTGTCTGTCTCCTCTCTCAAGCTGCTAAGACTCACCTCATCTTGCCAGCAGTGGGCTGAGGTAGGAGGAGCAATATTATTTACTGTGAGACCCGGGGAAAGTCACGTGACCTTTCTGATCTTCTGCTTCCTCATCCAGGAGCTAGGGAAAATAATATTAGCTGTGCCAGGGCTGTCATGTTGATCAAAGACACTAACATGAGAAGACCCAGTGAATTGAAGAAGACCAAATAAGAGTAGCTTATTGTCTCCAGAACTAGGGTATGATGTATACAGATTTTTTTTAAAAAGAATTATTTAATTGTATTTATTATTACTGTTATTTTATTTTTATAAAGAATTATTTTAACTGTACTTATTTATGTATTTATTTATTTTTAATTTGACCACAGTAGGACACACAGCACAAAGAGAGAGAGAGCAAGAAAACAAGCCGCCAGGTCTGGGACTCAAACCATAGTCGGCCATGTGAGAGTCCAGCACCCTTAACCACCACACCACCTACTGGCCCCATTACTCATTTTTTTTAATTTGCTATAGGGCACGTATGCTCACCAGAGAGACAGAGAAAGAGAGAAGGGAAGTGAGAAAACAGGTAGCCAGGCCCAGGACCTGAACCTCAGTTGGCCAGGTGGGAGTCCAGTCCCCTAACGTCATGCCACCTGCTGGCCCCTGATTTTGTTTTCGTAAAAGTTTTGTAACCAGGGCCGGCAGGTGGCATTGTGGTTAAGGTGCTAGACTCACACAAGGGAGTGTATATATGTGTGTGAGGGGTTGGGGAGATGGGAGTTATGTATGAATATTATAATTACTGGGTTGTCAGAAAAGTCCTGATACATTATTTGTGTAGAAAAATATAGAAAAATATGTCATGACTTTTCTGACAACCTAATAGTTGAGATAGTACAAGGGGGTCTTCAAAAGTTAATGGAAAATTCATATTATGAAAAATCTATGCATGAATTTTTAAAAATTTTTTGCACCAAAATAAACTTTAATTTCATTTTTCCAGAAACTTTTTAAAGTCCCTTCATGTGTATTGAACTATCTTATTTCAGAATTATTTTATTTAACTTTATTTATTTATTTTAATTTGACCAGAGAGAGACAGAGTGAGAGAGAGGGAAAGTGAGAAAGCAAACTGCTTGGTCTGGGACTTGAACCTCAGTCAGCCATGTGGAAGTCCAATGCCCTCAATTACCACGCCACCTGCTGACCCCAAACATCTTATTTCAGTACTTAACATGATTTTTGACTCATGAATCTTGCTCGTCCTCTACAACCAGTCAGTCAGTCATTAAGTCCTGTGCTTTCTGCCATTGCATATTTCTGTTTCTGCGGACTGCCATTGTCTTGGTGCATTCTCCTGCTAGGTAATAGTCCAGAGCGTATATTTCTTTATATTGTCACACTGTCACTCCATTTACCTCATTGTAAAGCACTCGGGGGGCCAGCAGGTGGCGTGGTGATTAGAGTGCTGGACACTCCCTCATGGCCAACCACAGTTTGAGTCTTGGACCTGGTGGCTTGCTTTCTCATTTTCCTTCTCTCTCTCTCTCTCTCTCTCTGTCTCTCTCTGGTCAAAATGAAAAATGAATGAATAAATAAAATTAAATAAATAATTCTTTTTTTTTTGAGAGAGATTTTTGCTATAGGGCGTGTGCACTCACCAGACAGACAGAGAGACATAGAGACAGAAAGCGAGAAATCACCCCCGAGGGGGGATTGCCATGCCACAATCCCTTCTCCTCTCAAGATCTTGGGCACGCATGCACGCACACGCACCCAGCGTGAGTTTTAAGCCACCGGGTCTGGGACGTGAACCACGGTCAACTACATGGGAGTCCAGCGACATAGCCATTACGCTAACTGCTGGTTCCCAATAAATAAATCTTTTTAAAAAAGAAAAGAAAAGCACTCGGGACTTTTAAAAAACAATTCTTCCCTCCTCCTAGGATCAAGTTCTACCTTTGCATTTAAAGTTTTGCCATCTGGGACCAGCAGTTGGTGTAATGGCTATGTCACTGGTCTCCCATATAGTCGACCATGGTTCAAGTCCCAGACCTGGTGGCTTAAACTCACGCCAGGTACATGTGCGTGTGTGCCCAAGATCCCGAGAGGAGAATGGAGGAGAAGGGATTACGGCATGGCCATCCCCTTAGGGGGTGATTTCTCACTTTCTATCTCTCTTTCTCTCTCTTTCTGGCGAGCGCACTCACCCTATCGCAAAAACCTCTCCCAAAAACAAAAAGAATTAATAATAAGGTTTTGCCGTCTGGCCCTACGCAGCTTCATCTTCCTCAATGTTGGTTGAGCATGTACCGTGGGAAGTCAGGTGGGCCCCTGGGTATTCTGAGAAGTGGATATGACTGGTCCTTAAGAGACATAATTTAATTTAATAAGAGTAACAAATGTGAAATGTAAAATTGTGGAATGTTCTATGATAGAGGTCCAGTTTTACAAGTCTTGTTAAAGAGAGGGGATGACTTATCCAGTAGTTTGCCTTAGGGGAGAGAAGATATGTAGGAAATATCCCATACATAGGCAGAATTAGAGCTAAATTTTATTTCATTTCATTAAGAACTTGCTTTGTGCCTGGCACTATTCTGAGTGCTTTTCATCTGTTTAACTAGGATGTATACTGTTTTAGTTTTCAGATAAGGAAACAGATGATAGAGAGGCTACTGGCTCATCCAAAGACAGAATCTATTAATTTCTCTGTAAGGTTTGAGAAAGCCATGGTTTTGTTGTTTTTTTTTTCCCTGTTGTTTTTTGTTTGTTTTTTCCTTTAAGAATTATTTATGGGATGGGGCTGGCTGGTGGTGTGGTGGTTAAGTGTGCTGGACTCCCACATGGCCAACTGTGGTTCGAGTCCTAGACCTGGCAGCTTGCTTTCGCTCACTTTCTCTCTCTCTCTCTCTCTCTCACACACACACACACACACACACACACACACACACATACACACACATTCTGTCCCTCTCTGGTCAAATTAAAATAAACAAATAAAGATGAATAAAATCATTCTTTAACAACAACAAAGAATTATTTATGGGGCCAGCAAGTGGCATAGTGATTAAGGTGCTGGATTCCCCCATGGCTGACAGCAGTTTGAGACCCAGACCTGGTGGCTTGAAAATCATAATTTATTTTATTTGATTTCTCATTATTATTTAATTGCTGTAGGACATGTGCACTCACCAGAAAAATACAGAGAGCGAGAGAGAGAGAAGGAAAGTAAGAAAGCAAACTGGCAGGTCAGGGACTCAGACTGCAGTTGGCCATGTGGGAGTCCAGCACCTTAACCACCATGCCACCTGCTGGCCCCGAGAAAGCCATGTTCTCAATCATTAAGCTGTACAGCTTTTCTGCCTGAAGTGGTCAATAGTCTATGTATAACACTAGAAGAAAGATGCGGAAGTGCTAGAGAATGAGCTAAAGACCTTAAATGCATGGAGACATAAAAACATGCAGCACGTATCTAAGGAACACTAAGCAATGGAGGGTGCTAGAATATTGGGTACCAAAGCAGGATTTGTAGAACATGCTTATGCTGCTAAATGCTGTTATGGTGGCTGTTACTGCTTCTTAAATGTCAGATTCCTCTTTTATGAAGAGTCTGTCGCCACTTTCTGGTCCCGAAGCTTAGTTCCTTATCACCGTCAGCTCTCCCTCTAGCCGGTTTGCTGTGGTCTCAGCTCCTTTCTTCTGCCTCGTCGCCTTGTCCCTTCTCCTCCTCAACCTGTTTCTTCCACTTGTGTGGCCCTCTTTCCTACTGTCTGATCATCTGGCATCCAGAGGCATTCTCTGAGATATTTCACTTCCTCCCCAAAAGAGGCACACTTTCTTTAATAACACGCGGAAGTGGCAATAGTCTCCGTCCAGGACACAAATGGACAAATGGCATTCTCTGAAGGGCTCGGACTGTTTCCTCAGCATCCTTTCTTCCTGAGTATCGGGATGAACCAGTCTTCTTTTTTTTTTTTTTGGAGAGGTTTTTGCTATAGGGCACGTGCCCTCACCAGAGAGACAGAAAGCGAGAAATCACCCCCCAGGGGGATGGCCACACTGCCGTCCCTTCTCCTCCATTCTCCTCTCGGGATCTTGGGCACGCACGCACACACACCCGGCGTGAGTTTTAAGCCACCGGGTCTGGGAGGCGAACCGCGGTCGACTACATAGGAGGCCAGCGACATAGCCATTATGCTAACTGCTGGTCCCAAGGTGAACCAGTCTTGAACCAGCTCCATGGCAGAGTGATAACATGCTACTGAAGAGAAGCTGAATCCCCTGTGACTAATGCAGCAGGATGCCCCCGCCCCATTGGCCAGAAACGTGCCGTTCATATGGGCAAGTGCTCGAGACGCGACCTGTGACGGGCTGGAAGACAAGGAGGGGACTGTGGTGTGAGCAACCCTGTGCACAGCACTTCTGACTCTCTCTCTCTCTCTCTCTCTCCCTTCCCCTCTCTCTCTCTCTCTCTCCCTCCCTTCCTCCCTCCCCGCCCCCTCTCTCTCTCTCTTCCATAGCACACATGCATGCTCTTTCATGAATAAAGAAGGGGTGAAAAGATGAACCAGATTTTTTAGTGTCCTGTTGAAAACTTCCTTCCCAAGCTACCACAACAAATGGCCTACTTTATCACCCACCTGGTTTGAAATGCCATGGTTGGCCTGGCCACACCTTCTTCCTCCTGGCAGCCTTATCTGTATTCATTTATATCTGCCAAGGATCAGCCCAGCCTTTATCACTGAGTGCCAAAAGCGTGCAGATCCTAATACACAGTGTCCTCGGGCTATCTCCTTCGGGGCCAGCTTCATTCTTACATGTTCACATGTTCCAGTATTGTAGCCTACCCTCCCAAAGTAGAACGGATCTAAAGACAAAATAACAAATTTAATATATGGTAAAAACCCACATCCGAAATTCTGATTGTATCAGTGTATGGGCTAAATGCAATGTTGCCCCTTAGTTTACAATCACAGATGGGGAATTGGAAATAAGGGCACAGAACTCCATAGCATCTCAGGAAAAGTGAGACTGAGCATCCCTGCTACAGTATACTAGGCAGTAGGTGATGGCGCAGCCATTGCTAGAGAAGAAAAATGGTCGTCCTTCATGAATGTTAGCTATACTTGGCTTTATAAGAGAATAACTCAGGGCCCATAGGTGGCATGGTGGATAAGGGTGCTGGACTCCCACATGGCCGACCACAATTCGAGTCCCGGACCTGGCGGCTTGCTTTCTCACTTTCTCTCTCTCCCTCTTCTCTCTCTCCCCCCTCCCCCTGTCTTTTTCTCTCTCCCTCTCTGGTCAAATTAAAATAAATAATAAAGTTAAGTAAAATAATTATTTTTAAAAATAAGAGAATAACTCATGGACATAATACTTCTAAATATCTATTTAGATTACCGAGTTTTCTTGATATACATACTCTAGCTGGATTCTGAACTTTGAAGTAAAATCTTACCAGACTGAAGATCCCTAACATCTTAGAGTTAAAACAGTCTTCTAAAGTTTAAATTCTGACTCAAGTTCAGGAACCCAGAAATGACATGCCGAGTAGCTTAATATATAGACATTACTCTCATGGAATGATCCAGAGCTATTACAGTGAATAAACTTTTTTTTTAAAAGAATGATTTATTTAACTTTATTTATTTACTTTTTTGTTTATTTTTAACTTGACCTGAGAGGGACAGACTGAGAAAGAGAGAGAGAGAGGGAGAGCAAGAAAGCAAGCTGCCAGGTCCTGGATTGGAACTGCAGTCAGCCATGTGGGAGTCCAAAGCCCTTACTTGTGACACCACCTGCCAGCCCCTACCGTGAATAACTTAGAAAATGATTGGTTTGGACCAGCTCATGGCCTGGTGATTAAGGCAGAGGGATCCTACATGGCCAGCCACGTAGTTTGTATCCAAGATCCAGCAGCTTGAAAAGCATGCCAGCAGGAGGAGGGGCTGGCAAGTGCATGTTGGTTAAGGTGCTGAGCTCCCATTTGGCTGACTGCAATTCAAGTCCTGGACCTGGCGGCTTGCTTTCTCACTTTCCTTCTTTCTCTCTCTCTCTCTGGTCAAATTAAAAAATAATAATAATAAATAAAATTAAGTATTAAAAAAAGACGAAGAGGAAGAAAGGAAGAAAGAAAAGCATTCCAGGCACCTGTGTTTGTGTGCCCAAAATCCCGGAAGGAAAAATAGAGAAGGGATTATAGATGACCATCCACCATGGGGGATGCTTTCTCACTCTTCTCTCTTTTTCTTGCATCTCCTCTCCTCTACCCTTCTCCCTCTCTCCCTTTCGTTTTCTCTCTCCCTCTCTCCTGTGAGCACACTTGCCCTCTGGCAAAATTAAAAACAAAACAAAACAAAACAAAACAAAACGACTAGCCTATAGCCCAAACTGGTAGACATTACAGTATTTGCTAGGTGGGCTTTTATGACTCACTTTAAATTTTCAAAGGCAGGGCCAGCAGGTGACATAGTGGTTAAGGCGCTGGAGTCTCACATGACCAACCCACAGTTTGAGTCCCAGATCCAGCAGCTTGAAACTCACTCCAGGTATGTGTATGTGGGTATGGGTGCCCAGAAACCCCAGGAGAAAAAGAGAGGAGAAGAGATTGCGGTATGGTCAACCCCTGGGATGTGATTTCTCACTTTCCGTCTTACTCTCTCTCTATCTTCTGTCTGTGGAATGAGAGCATGTGCCCTATCATCAAAACCTTTAAAAAATTTTTTTCTTTCCAAAGGCGGGCCCATAGGCTGGCAGGTGGCATTGTGGTTAAGGGGACTGGACTCCCACAGGGCTGACCATGGTTAAAGTTCTGGATCTGGAAGCTTGCTTTCTCACTTTCATTCTCCCTCTCTCTCTCTGGTCAACCTCAAAAAAATAAAAAATAAAATAATGACAGTGAATAAAATTTTAAAAAGAAGGTAGCCCAGATTAAAAGAAAATATCCAGCTTACTGTATTAATAAAGTAGCACTGTTCGAGACAAGAATTTGAGCATTTCTGTTCTCATCAATTTTAAAGTATTTATTTGTAGAATATGAAAAGAATTTAGCATTTCTGTTCTTTTTTCTTTGAGAGGTTTTTGCTATAGGGCATGTGCACTCGCCACAAATACAGAGAACAGAAAGCAAGAAATCACCCCTCAAGGGGGATGGCCACACCGCATTCCCTTCTCCTCCATTCTCCTCTTGGGATCGTGGACACGCACACACTCGCACCCAGCATGAGTTTAAGCCACCAGGTCCAGAACTCGAACCATGGTCAACTACATGGGAGTCCAGCAACATAGCCGTTACGCCAACTGCTGGTCCCAGCGTTTCTGTCCTTATCAAAACAATTTCAAAGTATTTACTTGTGAACTATGAACCACATAGATTTTTTTTTAAGTCCTTACTGTTATTTTTCTAATACTTTGCTGATATTTTTCTACATAGTTGCCCTCGGACCAGAAAGAAGAAAATCTGACTCAGGAGTTATGTTGCCAACACTCAGGGTCTCTCTTATCCAAGACATGAGGTATTTGTTACGCATGCTAGCATACAGTGGTAACTTTGAAATACTTTATGGCTTTTCACGTCATTTCTGCAGATAATTACGGCTGTGTGTGTTTTTTGCTTATATATTCTGAAGAAAGCATATTCTATAATTTTATTTTACTTTAATACTATTGTTTTCTGATGTTAAATCTAAAGGGAAGATGTAGCTGGGGAGAGTTTTATAAGAATGTCTAAACTATTTTATAACTTTTTTTTTTCATTTTTTGGAAGCTTTTAAATACCTGCTGCCCACAGATACAAAGAAGTCTATAAGTAATAGTGGGTCACATGGCAGAAAAATTGCTGTCAAGTTGATTTAGTTGGAAGCAAGTATAAATCTGAGAATTGTCACTTCTAGCTACTGGTCTTCAAAATCTCTAGAAGACATCAAAATACATAAAATAGATTTATTGAATGAGGAAGGTAGAAAGGCTTTTTTTCTTTTATTCATTTTAGACACCATAGTCAACTCTTAAAACATGTGGGTATAAGCTGAATGTCGTAGCTTCTGTGACACTTGGTGACTGTTTTCTTTCATGGTGTGCTTTATTAACATTAATGATTGGCATTTATTTGTCAGACATCAGCAACTGAAAAACATAACTCCTGTGAGTGGGAGCATGTTATCGTGGTAACACATCCTGGCTTTACCACTTGCAAGCTGGGTGTCTTTAGACAGTTGTTATAATGTCCATGTGCCTCAGTTGTCCCATCTCCAATAGAGAAAGAGCATCTATCTCATAGGAGTGAAAATGAGTGAGTCCATGTAAAAAGTGTACCTAACTAAATGTTGCTTTTCTTCTGAATCAGGTTGTATGTTGATAAGTTAAATGTCATTATTCCTTGGTAAACGAAAGTGGTCGTCCTTATGTGGTTTACGATTCCTTTGGAGTTGCTGTAAGAGGACTACTTGTAACCATGAGAAGAAAACGATCCTAGCTCTCTTCTCGGCAACGTAAAACCACGTGTGCTCTGCAGTGGTTTCATAGAAGCCATTGATCACCTTAAGGTGACGGTTGTTCAAAGCTTTGCAGCTGTGACCTCGAGCCAGACTTCTGAATCCTAATCAGGAGATGGCCCCTTCACACAGGGTTGCCCTGCTTCTTCCAGCTTCCTGCTAATTGACTTTGTCTACTTTTCTTTTTTCCCCTTTTCCTTAAATTTATTTTTTTTACATTAATTCACTATACATCATTACAGCATACAAGATGAATTTTCCATCCAGAATACACTGTATATTGGCTCAATCAAGCACATCACATGTTATCAACAAATAATTTTCCATTTCTTAGGTCTTGTATATTTTGCCTTTTTTTTTTTTTTTTTTTTTGCCATCCTTGATTCCCTATCCCTCACCCTCTGCCGCGTCTACTTGATGTTGATACTTTGGGAGGAGGGGCGAACTGCTTAGAGTTACTCTCTTCTTTTGTAAGAGGCAGATAGCATCAGAGTAAGACCGGGGTTCTGAAGCCAGCCTGTAAGGGTTGCTGTTTCAGCCCTGCCTCTCACCAGCTCTGTAGCCTGGGCAGTTGCTTGCAGTCTCCATTTTCTCACCTGTAAAATGGGGATAATAACAGCGCTTCTCCCAAGATGTTGTAAAGACTCGGTAAGTCAGTCAGTGTCAAGTTAAGTCTGGAGGTACATGTATGTGTACTAACCGAAGCACACTTCGTGAGTCACATACTCCTATGTTTATTTATGTTTCTATTTTTATATATGTATCTATGTACCCTTGATACACACACACACACACACACGTATTTTTTAATTATTTATTTAATTTTATTTGCCACAAATACAGAGAACAGAAAGCAAGAAATCACCCCTCAAGGGGGATGGCCACACCGCATTCCCTTCTCCTCCATTCTCCTCTTGGGATCTTGGACACGCACACACTCGCACCCAGCATGAGTTTAAGCCACCAGGTCCAGAACTCGAACCATGGTCAACTACATGGGAGTCCAGCAACATAGCCGTTACGCCAACTGCTGGTCCCAGCGTTTCTGTCCTTATCAAAACAATTTCAAAGTATTTACTTGTGAACTATGAACCACATAGATTTTTTTTTAAGTCCTTACTGTTATTTTTCTAATACTTTGCTGATATTTTTCTACATAGTTGCCCTCGGACCAGAAAGAAGAAAATCTGACTCAGGAGTTATGTTGCCAACACTCAGGGTCTCTCTTATCCAAGACATGAGGTATTTGTTACGCATGCTAGCATACAGTGGTAACTTTGAAATACTTTATGGCTTTTCACGTCATTTCTGCAGATAATTACGGCTGTGTGTGTTTTTTGCTTATATATTCTGAAGAAAGCATATTCTATTATTTTACTTTAATACTATTGTTTTCTGATGTTAAATCTAAAGGGAAGATGTAGCTGGGGAGAGTTTTATAAGAATGTCTAAACTATTTTATAACTTTTTTTTTTCATTTTTTTGGAAGCTTTTAAATACCTGCTGCCCACAGATACAAAGAAGTCTATAAGTAATAGTGGGTCACATGGCAGAAAAATTGCTGTCAAGTTGATTTAGTTGGAAGCAAGTATAAATCTGAGAATTGTCACTTCTAGCTACTGGTCTTCAAAATCTCTAGAAGACATCAAAATACATAAAATAGATTTATTGAATGAGGAAGGTAGAAAGGCTTTTTTTCTTTTATTCATTTTAGACACCATAGTCAACTCTTAAAACATGTGGGTATAAGCTGAATGTCGTAGCTTCTGTGACACTTGGTGACTGTTTTCTTTCATGGTGTGCTTTATTAACATTAATGATTGGCATTTATTTGTCAGACATCAGCAACTGAAAAACATAACTCCTGTGAGTGGGAGCATGTTATCGTGGTAACACATCCTGGCTTTACCACTTGCAAGCTGGGTGTCTTTAGACAGTTGTTATAATGTCCATGTGCCTCAGTTGTCCCATCTCCAATAGAGAAAGAGCATCTATCTCATAGGAGTGAAAATGAGTGAGTCCATGTAAAAAGTGTACCTAACTAAATGTTGCTTTTCTTCTGAATCAGGTTGTATGTTGATAAGTTAAATGTCATTATTCCTTGGTAAACGAAAGTGGTCGTCCTTATGTGGTTTACGATTCCTTTGGAGTTGCTGTAAGAGGACTACTTGTAACCATGAGAAGAAAACGATCCTAGCTCTCTTCTCGGCAACGTAAAACCACGTGTGCTCTGCAGTGGTTTCATAGAAGCCATTGATCACCTTAAGGTGACGGTTGTTCAAAGCTTTGCAGCTGTGACCTCGAGCCAGACTTCTGAATCCTAATCAGGAGATGGCCCCTTCACACAGGGTTGCCCTGCTTCTTCCAGCTTCCTGCTAATTGACTTTGTCTACTTTTCTTTTTTCCCCTTTTCCTTAAATTTATTTTTTTTACATTAATTCACTATTTTTTTTGGGTGTTTTTTTTTTTCCTTTTTTTTTTTTTTTTTTTTTTTTTTGCCATCCTTGATTCCCTATCCCTCACCCTCTGCCGCGTCTACTTGATGTTGATACTTTGGGAGGAGGGGCGAACGGCTTAGAGTTACTCTCTTCTTTTGTAAGAGGCAGATAGCATCAGAGTAAGACCGGGGTTCTGAAGCCAGCCTGTAAGGGTTGCTGTTTCAGCCCTGCCTCTCACCAGCTCTGTAGCCTGGGCAGTTGCTTGCAGTCTCCATTTTCTCACCTGTAAAATGGGGATAATAACAGCGCTTCTCCCAAGATGTTGTAAAGACTCGGTAAGTCAGTCAGTGTCAAGTTAAGTCTGGAGGTACATGTATGTGTACTAACCGAAGCACACTTCGTGAGTCACATACTCCTATGTTTATTTATGTTTCTATTTTTATATATGTATCTATGTACCCTTGATACACACACACACACACACGTATTTTTTAATTATTTATTTAATTTTATTTGTTTTGTTTTTGTTTTTGTTTTTCAGTTTGGGATATGACCTTTATTGAGCTTATCCACCAGAGTGGATATAATGTCTGTACAAAACGAAATGTTTGTTACTATAACTTCCGCATCACAATTAAAATCCAAACAGTTTTTTAAAAACAGTCAACTCAATCAAAACCCACTACTTCGGAATCAATAGCTTCTTTGAAGCCACAGTAACACTTAAATATAGTTAAGACTCGAATGCAGAAATTTGGTTGGTTGGAAAGCTAATTAAACTTCCAACTTGCTCAGATAGAATTCCACAAAGGCAAAATTGTGTTTTTCACAGAGATACAGTCCACTGGAATCACCAACACTGGACAGCTGTTAGAGTACTTAGAGTCCTGAGATAATAAGGAATCCAGGCATCTTTTAGACAGTCTTCTGTTGTCCTTCCTTCCCACTCAGATGTGTGGATGTGTGGAATAACGCCACCACCAGCAATTGTAGCCTTGATGAGAGAGTCCAATTCCTCATCTCCACGAATAGCAAGTTGCCAGTGGCGACTTTACCCACTTTTGATGCATTTCCTGCCAGTTCAAGTACCTCTGTGGTGAGGTACTCCAGGATCGCAGCGCTGTACACAGCAGCAGTCGCAACCACACGTCCATGGCTGGTAGTCTTAGATTTCAGGTGTCGATGAATATGGCCCACCGGGAACTGCAAGCCGGCCCTCTGAGAGCGGGAAACCGCCTTTGTCTTGGCCTCTCCAGAGTCCTTCCCAGCCTTACTGCCAGCCATTTCGAATTCTGCTGAAGCTCACACAAGCAAAGCAGAAAAAGGGCTAGTCAGACACACAGTGAGATGCCACTAGCTACTCCTTTGTCGCACCGCGATTCAAACTGCCTGTTATTACTTTTTAATATGATCAGAGAGACACAGAGAGAGAGAAAGGGATAAGTGAGAAAGAAAGCTGCCAGGTCTAGGAGTTGAACTGCAGTTGGTCATGTGGGAGTCCAGTGTTTTAACCACCACACACCATCTGCCCATCCCACGCACACGTATTTTCTAAACTCCTAAGTTTATAATGATATCTCTGATTCCAACTCAGTATCATGGGGGTCATTCCGTTTTACTATTTGTAATTTCTTTTTATTTTAATCAGAGAGAGAGCATGCACACTAGAGGAGAGGGGAGGAAAGAGAGATTTCTGACAGGCTTTAACCACATCATAGTCCTGGCCAGCCTCTCAGTTGGTCAGGGGCACGGGCACATGCATTGCGTCTGCCTAGGTTGGGTCAGGAACCAAACCCCAGCCTCCCACGTAGCCTCAGCTTCATGACACCCTCCTGCCTGCCGTGGCTGTCTAAAGACACCCAGCTTGCCACCACCATGGCCAGGCCCTTATTTGTAATTTTGTTCTCTATCCGCAAGAATCCTGACTCTCATTATCTAAAATATGTTTTCTTCTTACCCATATAACCCTGTGTACACATTAAGTCATTTCTGAGCTGCTAAACCGTACCCCTGTGAGAAGCAGGCGTGCCCAGCCAGGCAGTGTTTGTGTTCAGCCCTAGTTTTCTTCATCTGAGCTAACCGCACCCGGTCAGATACTGTTCCCTGAAACCCGGGTTAGTTCTTTCTTCTTGTCCATTTCCTTCAGTGTGGTTACGTAGTTTTCTTCATCTGAGCTAACCGCACCCGGTCAGATACTGTTCCCTGAAACCCGGGTTAGTTCTTTCTTGTCCATTTCCTTCAGTATGGTTACGTTATTCATTTATAACACAGTTATGCTCTTGTTTGCTTTCCATTTTGGATTCCTTCCACATCCAGATTGTTGTTTTGGTTTGGGGGTTTTCCTAAATTAATTAATTAATTTAGAAATAAATAAGTGAACGCATGCCAGAGGATGCATGTGCTCACCAGAGAGAGAGGGAGAAGGAGGAAGCACTCCACAGTGGGGCATGGTCATGATGCAATTCCTTCTCCTCCATTTCTTCATCCTTTCAGGATTTGGGTGCACACACACTTGTCCCAGCATATTTTTTAAGCTGCCCAAGCCGGTATTTGAGCCCTGTGGCCAGCCACGTGGAAGCTAGCTCCCTTAACCACCAGGCCACGAGGTCAGCCCCTGCTAATTTTATCTATAGCAGGATTCTCTATTGGTGTATAGTTCTGTGGGTTTCACCAATGCATCGTCATGATACAGAACAGTGTCACTGCCTCAAACACTCCCTGCGCTCCTCCTTTTCAGTCAACCCCTCAGCCTGCTCCCAGCCATCACTGATGGATTTCCGAGCTCTTTCCGCCGAGAGAACCTAGAAGCAGTAATACTGCAGTATCAGCACACCCAGCACCACATACTGGTTTCTGAGTACTGGTCTCACTGGAAAGGAATCAGGGCTCCCTAGATATGTGAATGATCCCAGGGCCGAGATCGAAAACACACAGGATGAGCCTCGTGCATCTTGTGGTGCCAGAAGTAAGGAAGTGCTCCGAAAATGATAAGGGTCACTTCAGAAAAACGCAGGGGCCAAGCTCAGAGAGCTGCTGGTGGCCAAAGCTGGAACGATTGAGCAATAAAGTAAGTAATATTAGAGTATAATATTGGAGCATAACCCAAAGAATAACATAATACCCATGAATCCATTCTATTAAAAATTAATTCAGTAGGGCCCAGCAGGTGGTGTGGTGTCTAACGCACTGGATACTCCCACATGGCTGCCACGGTTCGAGTCCCGGACCTGGTGGCTTGCGTTCTCACTTTCCCTCTCTCTGTGTGTCTCTCTCTCTCTGGTCAAATTAAAATAAATGAATGAGGGACCAGCAGGTGGCATGGTGGTTAAGGCACTGGACACTCCCACATTGCCGACCAGGGTTTGAGTCCTGAATCTGGTGGCTTGCTTTCTCACTTCCTCTCTCTCTCACTGTTACCCTCTGTCTCTCTCTGGTCAAACTAAAAATAAATTAATGAATAAATAAAATTTTTAAAATAAATAAATGAATGAGGGAACCAGCAGTTAGCATAATGGCTATGTCACTGGACTCCCACGTAGTTGACCGCGGTTCGCGTCCCGGACCCAATGACTTAAAACTCACGCCAGGTGCGTGTGCGTGCGTGCCCAAGATCCCGAGAGGAGAATGGAAGAGAAGGGATTGCGGCGTGACCATCCCCCCTGGGGGGTGATTTCTCGCTTTCTGTCTCTATGTCTCTCTGTCTGTCTGGCGAGCACACGTGCCCTATAGCGAAAAAAAACCTCTCCAAAAATAAATAAATAAATGAGTGAGTGAATAAAATCAAATAAACATTTATTTTTTAAAAATGAATTCAATAAATAGCACAATGGGATGGCTCTCTTTTTTTAAAAAAAGAATTATTTCACTAACTTTATTTATTTAAATTTCACTAGAGAGAGAGAGGGAGGGAGGGGGGGAAAGTGAGAAAGCAAGCCACCAGGTCCAGCACTCAAACTGCAGTCAGCTGTGTGAGAATCCAGCACCTTTAACTACCACCCCACACCACCTGCAGGCCCCGAGATAGCTCTTTTTCACAGATGCATTTTCATTAATAAAAGTAGAGGAATAAAGTAGAATTAATAGCTGAAAGTTTAAGGCAGCCATGGTATTTACATAGTTTCAAAGTGTAACCCCGGGAATTTATTCATTCCAAAGAGAAAAATAGCAGCATTACAGGGAGGAAACCCAGTAGATACCACATTAAACAAGTGATCAAGGTTAACATTTCTAGGGGCTGGCAGGTGGTGTGGTAGTTAAGACGACTGGATTCCCACATGGCTGACCATGGTTCAAGTCCTGGACCTGGCAGCTTGCTTTCTTGCTCCTCTCTCTCTCTCTCTCTCTCTCTCTCTCTGTGTCTCTCTGGTCAACTTCAAAAAGAAAATAAGTAAATAAAATATGTTTTTTAAAAAATTCTTTCTTTATTTAATTCCATTTGTTGTTATTATTTTTTAATTTGACCAGACAGAATCAGATAGAGAGAGAGAGAGGGAAAGGGAAGGGAGAAAGCAAGCCGCCACATCCCGGACTTGAGCCACGATCAGCCATGTGAGAATGCAGCATCATTAACCACCACACCACCTGCCAGCCCCAGTAATGTTTTGGTTTTTTTGTTTTTAAAAGAAAAGTTAAGATTCCAAGTAATAAGACATATCAGTGTCATGTACCACCTGCTCCAATACATCAAGAAGATCTCACTCCCGAGTAGTATCCCCCCCATCCATGGTTTCAGTTGTCCATCGTCAACCACGATCCAAAAATGTTAAATGGAAAATTTCAGAAATAAACTATTCATGAATTTTAAGTTGGTGCCATTCTGAGTAGCATGATGACATCTTCTGCCTTCCCCTGGGATGTGAATCAGTGAATCATCCCTTTTTCTAGTGTAACGCTCTGAGCACTTCCCGCCTGTTAGTGAGTAACTGTCTCAGTTATCAGTTATGTAAACTGTCACGCTGGCACAGCGCTTGTGTTCAAGGCACCCTTACTTCACTTAATGGCCCTGAAGTGCCAGAGTGCTGATCTTAGCGTGTTTTAAAGAAATATTTTTTATTTAACTTTACTCACTCATTTATTTTAATTTGACCAGAGAGGGACAGAGCCAGAAAGAGAGAGAGAGAGACGGGAAGTAAGAAGGCAAGCCACCAAGTTCCAGACTCGAACCATGGTCTGCCAGGTGGCAGTCTAGTGCCCTTAACCACCACGCCACCTGCCGGCCCTGGCATGTTCTTTTTTATTAGTAGTCGCTATTAATAACTGCTCACTGTGCCTAACTGGTAAGCTTTATTGTGGCTGTCACTTGTGTGCAGGGAAGGCACAGGACATGCAGGCCCCAGTACTGCCTGCAGCTCCAGGCAGCCACTGCAGGTCTTGTAGCATATCCCTTGTGGGGAAGGGGTTCCTAGTGTATTCTGTCATAAATGTATAACTTAATCTGACCATGAAAAATATCACAAAAATCCAAATTGCAGGACACGGTATAAAATAATTGACTAGTACTCTTCAGAATTGTTAAGATCGGGCTCATGGCATGGTGGTTAAGGCAGCCGGATCCCACGACAGGCCACGCAGTTGGCTGGGTGTGTATGTGTGCATGCCCAAAATCCCAACAGGCCGGAGAAATGGAGGAGAAGGGGTATGACGTGACCATACCCCGTGGGAAATTATTTATTGCTTTCTCCTCTCTCCAGTAAACGCACATTTCCTGTGACAAAAATTTATTTTTAATTGTAGTAAAACATATATGAGGAGTCTTCAAAAAAGTTTGTGGAAAATGGATATTTTGAAAAAACTATGCGTGGATTTCAAAGGTTTTTTTGCACTAAAATACATTCATACTTGGAGTTGGACAGTGGCATAGCAGTAAAATACAACACTCTGAGAAGGTGACTCACATGAGAAGGTTTCAAGTTTACATCCAGAACCCACCCTGGCTACGCTGGTCACACGCGTGCCCTGATTCAGAGCTGGCTGAAGCTGGGGACAAATCAGTCTTGGGATTCTACTATGGGTGCTGTCCCTCTCTCTCATTTTCATTTATGGAAAAATTAAGTTTTTTTATTTTATTAATTATTTATCTAACTTTGTTTGTTCTTATTTATTTATTTATTTATTTTAATTTGACCAGAGAGGGACAGAGTGAGAAAAAGAGAGTGATGTAAAGCCTCCAGGTCTGGGACTCAAACTGCGGTCAGCCATGTGGGAGTCTAGCACCCTTAACCACCATGCCATCTGCCAGCCCCAAATCTTTTTTTTTTTTTAATTTGTCAGAAGGTGTGTGCACCCTTCAGAGAGAGAGCACAAAACAGAGAGGAAGAAAGCACCTCCACCCCCTACCTCCTGAGAATGGTCATGGCACGGTGTCTTTTCCTCTATCTCTCCATCTCTAGGATTTGGGGCATGCACACACACACACCCAGCATGTTCAAGCCATCAGGGCTATGATTCAGACCGCAGTTGGCCATGTGGGGTCCAGTTCCCATAACACTAAGGTACGGAGCCAGCCTTGCAGGTCTTTGGAGATCACATGCTAGCATATTTAGTTTTTTGTTTCTTGGGTTTTTTTAACAACTACTTATTATTACTTTTTTTTTTTAAGAATTATTTCATTTAATTTTATTCATTCACTCATTATTTTTAATTTGACCAGAGAGAAAGAGAGAAAGAGACACAGAGAGACACAGAGAGAAAGAGAGAGAGGAAAAGTGAGAAGGCAAGCCACCAGACCCATGACTTGAACAGTAGTCAACCATGCAGGAGTGTCCAGCGCCTTAACCACCATGCCACCTGCTGTTCCCTATTGGTGTTATTTTTTAATTTGCTGCAGAACACATGAGTTCACCAGAGACACACAGGTGGGGAGGGAGGAAGGGTATGATGAGAAAGCAAGCTGCCATGTCCAGGACTCAAACCATGGTTGGCCATGTGTGAGTCCAGCGCCTTATCCACCACACCACCTACTGACACCCCCTCTCCCTGCATACTTGGTTTTATAAGCTCAGAAACCACCATCATTAGTTAAAATAAAAAAGTAATTAAACTCTCAGATGCTAATTCCTGCCAGCCAAGACACATACTTCAAATACCTGAAAGAGACGGAAAAGTAAAGGGCTAGATTTGGTTATATGTCCACTCTCTCCAGTCTTCCAGGACCAGGTGAAGGCAGGGTCACAATGCATGACTGGCCTAACCAGCTGCCTTGGTGCTCTTACACCGTATGTGTATTCTCTGCCTGGAAGTGAGGTGCAAACAGCAGGCTGCCTCAGAGTCGGAGCCACAGAAACCTGAGCACCCGGCACTGTCTCGTGGTCCCTCCAGGCTGTGGTTGATCCCTCCAGGCTGTGTTCCTCCAGTGAAAGCCCTGGGAAACAGCGCCCACATTTCTCTCTCCCTTTCTCTGCTTCCATTCTACCTCTTCAAGATGGTATTTTGTGTATTGTTCTTATTCATGATATGTTTACAGTTTAATTCTCAGAGGGCAGGCTTATTTCCCTGTTTTCCAAATTCTTGGCAAGTACCTCACTGTAGTCCCTAATTGTTACCTAGGTAGTCGGTACGGATCTTTTTTCTTGAAGAAAAATACCCAAGCAATATTTTAAACTTAGGTTTTTCTCAATCTGGATAATTAAAGAAAATGTATTTTTTTTTCAAGTCAATGAACACTTATAATTAAAGTATTGTACAAAGTACTTTTAAAGTACAGAAAGAATTGGGACCAGCAGTTAGTGTAATGGCAATGTTGCTGAACTCCCATGTAGTCAACCGCGGTTCAAGTCCCGGACCCGGCGGCTTAAACTCATGCCGGGCACGTGTGTGTGCGTGCGTGCCCAAGATCCCGAGAGAATGGAGAAGGGATTGCGGTGTGGCCATCCCCCCTGGGGGATGATTTCTCACTTTCTGTCTCTCTGTCTCTCTCTGTCTGTCTGGCGAGCGCACGCGCCCTATAACAAAAACCTCTCCAAAAAAATAAATAAATAAAACAGTATATAAAGGCCCTCTTTCTTTACTGGAATAAAAAATTTAGGAATTTCAACTGCTGAATTTTCTGTTTCTAGGAGACAGTAACATGGTTCACATTTCCACTTTTTTGGGAATCTCTTAGTCACGATCTGCAGAAGTTGGTCCCGAGCAATTCGGAGATAGGTCTTCTTTATCTTCATATGCTGTTCCACACCAGATACAATACAGATGTTCTTCTCTTAAGTAACTAGTCAATATTTGTAATTTTTCCAGTACACTTGAATCTTCACTGATATATTCATCTTCGTCCTGTGCTTTTCCTTCCTTTTCCTCTTCCTCAGTTTCCTCATCAAGTTCCGACCAGTGCCATGCCTCCTTGGGAACCTGAATATTCTCCTGGGCGTCTGACTGCTGACAGGCTCGCTGGCTTCTTTTAAGATCTGCTTCTAGCTTCATTTCATCCTGCTTATTTTTAAGTCGCATTCGAAACTGCGCTGCAGCTCTCTCTCCAGCTTGGTTTTTCATGTGACTCTTTCTTCTGTAGCTTTCTCGTTTTTCCTCTGCTTTCCATTTTAAGAATGTGTCATGACCAATACCACTTTTCCCTGTTTTGACATTGAGAGGAATCGGTTCAACAATACCATCTCCGCTCTTGCCAAGAGCCTAACTGCTTTTATATCCCATCTTTTGGAGCAAAGCAAACCCTTTGTTTTCACAGCCAAGTGCATTCTTCAATCCAATGTCACGTCCCTCTTGTTCTTCCTCTTTTAAACTCTTCTGCGTATTTTTCAAATTAGCTTCCTGTCGTTTTTCTTCTTTTCAACAGGCTTCTCGGATTTGCCTCAGCATTGGCAATCCTGGTCTGATACCATCTCTGAATGGACATTAAGGAAGGAATCAGACATATGATCCTCTTCTGCCACGCTTATTTTCAAATGGTAATGGTATCTGGCAGCTCTCAGGTCCCGGCCCAGCTCTGGAGAAGAAAATGTACTTTCTAGAAGTGAGGCAGTATCTGTCTGAGCCTACACTTTCTGTTTGCACATTGACTGGTGCTTCTTGTCTCCCCAGTTTATCCCTGGAGGCAAAGGCACTGGTAGTTTAGAGCCTTAAGGCTTCGTGGTTGTTGCAGGGCTTGGCATCCAGTTGCTTAGCAGCTGTCATGAGTCCAGGACAGAGACATCAAAAGGCTAACCCTGGGCGGGCCTACAGCCTGTGCTTACGTGAACTGAATCCCACAGGGCCGACTGCCCAGTTGGGTCTCAGATCCAGTGGCTTAAAAAACATGCTGGGTGTGTGTGCGGGCGTGCCCTAAGTCCCAGAAGAAGGGAGAGATGGAGGAGAAAGGATTGCATCATGACTATTCCCCATGGGAGGTGCTGTCTTACTTCCCCTCTCTTTCTCTGTCTCTCTCTGGCAAGCTACATGTGCTCTCTGGCAAATTAAAAAAAAAAAAATAGCTACTCTCTATGTCTTGGTATTTCTGCATTTCTGTCTCCAGGGGCTCCAAAGGTCTTTACAAATGCTGAGTATCAACAAACCATTTGTTGTAGAATGACTGTTTTGTTCCACAGGGAAAGGCTGGGACAGCAAATAATTGTGCAGGTTATCTGCATAGAAACAGTTGCAGTGTTACTGTTATTATCCTTATTGTCACAGTAGCAATGCACGTACTATACCATCTAGCTGTCCAGACCATTGTCCTTAATAACTAATGTAATTACGATACAGGACATATACACTGCTGGGAACAGCAGACCAGCAGACGGCATAGAACTGAGGTGCTGGACTTCCACCTAGTTGATTGGCGGATTGGCGTTAAAGTCCCAGCCACCTGTAACTAGCTTCAGTGTAAAAGGGGCTTTATCGGCGTAAATAAGGACGTCTTCTAGAATCAGAGAACAGAAACTTCAGCCAGAGTGGGAACGGTCCTGACGTAGGTTGCTCTGTCTCATGAGAAGCGAGTGGCCTGCGTGTTCCCCTCCACATCTGCTGCTTCTCTCCGCCCTTCCTTCTCTTTCCTTTTCTGCTTCATTGTGTACGCGATCCCCCAAGCCTGGGCTTTACCATCATTTCTTATTGTAAGCATTTCACGAATATGATTTGATTTTCTCATGTATTAATTCCCAGCCTCTGAGAAAAAATCAGGTATGTGCTGTTTTTTGTTTTTTTTTTAAAAAAGAAGTGTGACCTTAGGACGTGCATGCTCATCAGAGAGAGACAGAGACAGAGACAGAGGAAAGTGAGAAATCATCCCTCCCGAGGGTTTGGGAGGAATGGCAATGCCACAATCCCTTCTTCTTCATTCTGCTCCCAGGATCTTGGGCTCACACACAGGTGCCTGGTGTGAATTTCAAGCCCCTGGGCCAGGGGTCTGAACTGCAGTTGGCCATGTAAGAATCCAGCAACTTAACCACTATGCCATCTGCTGCTCTCAGTCATGTGCTTCTGTTACCGAACTCAAATAAGGTTCGCTCACCCAGACACTATAAACGCAAACCATAGGCACATGGTGTGATGAAGGAAAGCACAGCTTTATTGCAAAGCGAGAGCGGGCAGCTCATGCTGAAAAGACCTGTCTCCCCGAGATGTTCCCCACATGCGTTTTTAAGGGCAAAAATTAGGGGGAGAGGTCCCAGGCGCATGATCAGTTCAGTGATTGGTTCAAGAGGGTGTGGTCATCTCGTGGGCATTCTTGACTGGCAAGGCCTTAGATAATCAAATTTCTCTTCAGGTGTCTGGAGCCATTCAGCCTGGAGTCTTTGAGCTCACAACCAGCAGTTTCCAGCCTATAAAACATCTTACATGTTGAAATAAAACCCTTATCTTTCCTTTAAGTGAGAGTTTTAGAGGTCCAATGGTCCTCATTCATGGTCCATGTTGGTCATTATCATAAACAAAGTCTGAAGACTTCTCACTCTGGCCATTACAATGTCAATGGACCTTTATTTCAAGAACCATAGAAAATACAATGGGGGGTCCTTGCTCAGTTTCACTTCTCATCTAGTCAGTTCTACCTGAGCAATTAGGCGCACAGAGTTTGTGCGTTGAGGTCATGGAGGTACCTGGAAATGTTTCTTCTGGGTCAGTGGAAGGGGGGCTTCTCTGAGAAGGTGAGGGCCAGGATATGAGTGATGGGTAGAAAAGGGATGGCATCTGTTATCTCTGTGACCTTGGGTGGACCCTCGGCCTTGAGGGGTCTCAGTTTTCACCTTTAAAGTGAAATAGTGTTTCTCTTTCACCGGTAATCGTGACAATCAGCTAAGACAAGGTATATAATTCTTTTTTTCTAGATTATAAAGCTTTGTACCAGAGTTATAAATGAATCAAGTAGAGGCGCTGGCAAGTGGCGTGGTGGTTGAGGGTGTTGGGCTCCTGCCGGGACCAGCTCGGCATGAACACGTTTCTCTGAGTGGGGAAGGCTGTGGATTAGAAATAGACGTAATAACAAACACACAAAGACACACAAGTATAGAAAAGCGAGGATGAGGATCGGGTGGGCACAGCCTCTCTGATGGAGAAGTTGCGACCTGAACCAGCCTCAGGTTTATTCTTTTAAAGGGCAGAAAATGGGAGAAGGGGAAAGTGGGATGCAAAGGGAATGGGGAAGAAGGAAGTGGAATGCAAACAGACTAGGGGAGGAGAAAGTGGGATGCAAAGCCAATTGCTTTTGGATGTAAATCCACTGAAGATGTGAAAATGACTGGCCATGTAATTTCTCTGATCTTGTTTGGGGGACAATCTGATAAAGGCATGTGACTTCCTTTAGCCTGATACTAGGCATTATCTTGGGTATTGGGTATCAACTACAACAGGAAGATAACCATTGACAACACGCAGATACTGCTTTCGTATGTAGATGCTTCTCGATAGCCCTGCTAGAGCAGCTTATGGAAGGGCGTTTCTGCACGTGTCTACAGGCCACATGTTTTCATCACATGTTTTCAGATTGGCTGCTCTCCACAGACTCCCACATGGCTGACCATGGTTCAGTCCTGGACCTTGTGGCTTATTTTCTCACCCCCCTTCTTCTGGTCAAGTTAAATTAGAATATAATAAAAGCAGGGCCAGCAGGTGGCATGGTGGTTAAGGATGTTGGATTCCCATATGGCCAACCATAGTTCAAGTCCCAGACCTGGTGGCTTGATTTCTCACTTTTCTCTCTCTCTCTCTCCCTCCCTCCCTCTCTCCCCCCCAATTTGCTCAAATTAAAATAAAATAAAGTTAAATAAAGTAATTCTTTAAAAAGAATAATAAAATTAAATAAAATAATTTTTAAAAAGAGAAAGAAATTAATCAAGTAGAGGGACCGGCAGATGGAGTAATGGTTACACCACTGGATTCCCACATAGATGACCCCAGTTTGATTTTCCAGACTCAGGGATTTAAAACGCATTATAGCTGTGTGTGCGTGTATACCCAAAATCCCAAGAGGAGAATGAAGGAGAAGGGACTGTGGCATGGCCATCCCCCTTGGGGGATGATTTTTTGCTTTCTATCTCTTTCACTCTCTCCAGTAAGCACACCTACCCTATAGCAAAAATCTTTCTTTCAAAAAAGAAAATCAAATAGAAAGTTATATATTTAGGTGATATTATGTGTGGTTTCTTTGTGAATTAGCAGGATATATTTTGAAAGTAATTCTTGTGTAATATACTCAACGTCATAATAATTACATATGATAAATTATTCAGTTAAGATTCAGATGGTAAGTACACAAATTTTTCATTTGGTTTGAATTAAAGTTTGGCAATACAACATATGTAAATTGTTTCAAAGCATAAAATTAGGTACAGCTTTATAACGCAGCAGAGCTTTTAGTATGTGCTAAGCCCAGTAGGGTGCAAAGAAACAGCAGGCCTCCTAAGAAATATGGGTCTGCTTATCTTTGGGGAGTGAGCTTCAGGTGAGAAAAACTTTTGCTGAAGAATAGTGATAAATATATTTGGAAGTATATGATTAGTGGCAAGTTCAGCTATAGAAATTCTTAGACTGGAGAGGTCATCGAAGACTCGCACGGTCAAGGAGAGGTTGGGGTTTCAGAGGTGAATAGAATCGAATAGGGAAAACTGGAAGAGGCTATGTGCTTCAGGGAATGAAATGTAGAGCCTTGCAGATCCAATGGCCTAGAATGGTATATTTCAATAGGGAGATATTGTTGGAAAGATATGTTCAAGCCAAAGAGTCGTAGACCTTGAATGCCAGCCTAAGAAGTTCAGGTTGTAGTCTGTGAGATTCTTAAGGTTTTTGAACAAAGAAATTAGGTTAAGAAGGCAGTATTTTTTGGGGGGATGGGGAGAGATTTTTGCTATAGGGTGCGTGTGCTCGCCAGAAAGACGGAGAGACAGGGAGAGACAGAAAGCGAGAAATCACCCCCCGTGGTGGTGGGGGGATGGCCACACCGCAATCCCTTCTCCTCCATTCTCTTCTCGGGGTCTTGGGCATGCACACACACGCATCCACCAGGTCCAGGACTCAAACCGTGGTCGACTACATGGAAGTCCAGCAACATAGCCATTACACTAACTGCAGATCCCAAGAAGGCAATCCCAAGAAGGCAGACTAATTTCCCTTGTCTCAGTCAATGAGATGGCCTTGAGAACAGTCCATTGACTTTAGCTTCTGACACCCATGCCCCCTTCCAGAAAACTAGAGAACTACTTGCGTGACAGGAATGCTTAGTGCCATCCAAACTAGTTTTCACTCTATGTGTTTCATTCTTTCTTCTATTTTCTTTACACATAAGCAGATTTTTTTCAGACTGTAGTTCTCTCCTTTGCCGTACTTCACCCACCATGTCTCCAGCTTGTTTAGAGCCAGTGTGGAGCTAATTTCAGCAGCCTTTGATGTTGTAGAGTAAGAAGACTTCTTAGGGACAGATGCCTAGCAGGTACTTATCAAACCTCGTAGATTCACCTTCATTTAATATGTCTTGAGTCAATTTGGTAAGTCCTGGAACGTGTAAACTCTACCACACTCATTACAGTATCGTAAGTGCTGTTGAACTTTAAGGGTAGATGCCTGAGCAGTTCCCTTACTGTTTTTAGTCAGCTGAGTGAGTCATCATTTGGGAAATGTCCATAGGGTTGAGGTAGCAACGCTGTTCCAGACACTCGTCCTGGAGGGGTTAGCTTGGTTGTCAAGTGCCGCAGCAGTGCCACCACCAGCAGTAAGATCCAGGGTCTAAGAGGAGTCTGACAGGATAAGCCTTCTCTGCTCATGACCATGAAGGGTAGTACAATATCATCCCTTTACAAACAAAATTAGTTTGTCACAAATTCTGAAAAAAATTCTTAGAGGCGAGATTGGGCTGGCTAAGCCCCATACAAATGGCAGCAGAGTTTTCTTCTATGTTTTATTTCTGGCTTGTTTTTAAGCCACTTCTGCAGGAGGTCTGTATGATGTGATACATGCTTTGCATCTTGGCAAATCAAAAGAGTTTTATTAGGACCAGCAGGTGGTGTGGTGGTTAAGGGGCTGGGCACTCCCACATGGCCTACCACAGTTTGGGATCCTGGACCTGGTGGCTTGCTTTCTCTCTTCCTCCCTCCCTCTTTCTCTCTGCCTCTCTCTCTCTCTCTCTCTCTCTCTCTCTCTCTCTCTCGTCAAATTAAAATAATGAGTGAATGAATAATTATTTTTTTTAAAAAAGTGTTAGATCATATATCAGCTTTGAAGGTTGAAAGCCTACATGTTCAGATTGTGAGATTGGAGGAGGGGAAGGAAAAAGGGAGGGAGTGAAGGGAAAAAGAGTATGTGTGTGTTCACATGTGCATGTGTGTGTTAGAAGGACATTCCTTATTCTGAATACTTAGAATCAGCAGACAAAAGGATTTCTCGCAATATTTATCACAGCCAGGTTGAGTCATTCAGGCATAAAAGAAAATCGAAGGAAGGCCCGGTAGGTCACAATAACAAAGACTTTCAGTGACTCACTCTAGCAGTCTTACAGTTCACTCTGTCTCTTGGGCTTGTTTTCCCTGACCTATCCTCCATTTCCCCTGAGGAGGACAATTATTTAGTAAGATCAGTTCAGTCCTGCTGGGGGTAGCTTTGACTTCCATACAGAATACTAATTTATACGTGTAAATAATACCTAGTTAGGGTTTGACCACACCATTTTTTTTTCTTTTTCTGGCCACAGGTTTCCAAGTCTCAAAACTTTAAGATTGTCAGTGTAGTGAAGCTTATTTACTCTGATGTCTTAGAATTAAGATTTCTGGGGCCAGCAGAAATCTGTGGTGGTTGGGGTGCCGGACTCCCACATGGCCAACCGTGGTTCGAGTCCCAGACCTGGTGACTTGTTTTTTTCACGTTCCTTTTCTCCCTCTCCCGGTCTCTTTCTGGTCAAGTTTAAAAAAAAAAAAAAAAAAAAAAAAAAAAGAATTAAATAAATAACTTTAAAAATTAAAGAAAAAAGAAATATTTTCTATTTTCTAGAGGTTGTAAAGAGCAATTTAAAAAATACTCAGTGGATTAAAGTTGTGGCAGAAATTTAATTAAGCTGTGGAGCAGTTATTTTAATTAAAACTTGAATATTCAACCTACGTTATTACTTTTATTTTTTTGAGTCAGGAAGAATGAAGTCCCTGTTTGGAGGTATCTGTGAGGCTGAAACAAGGACATAAAATCCGAAGGAGTGAATGATTAATAAATGCTTTATCTTAAAATATGCCCTGTGTGCTCATGTTGTAACAGCAATCTGATGTGGGACTAAATTCAGGATTCAGAGGGAACCTTTGAAGGTTTAATCCACATAAATGTTGTATTACCCGTTGCTTTCTCTAAGTATGACAGACTTTTCTGTACGCAGCACTGTTAACTCTTCAGTTCTTTTCTAGTTCACGTGTCCTTAGGATCTCTCTCTTTCTGTTGCTGCTGTTCTTTAGGCACATTCAGAACATGAGTGAGATCAAGACTGATGTCGGACGAGCTCGGGCGTGGATAAGGTTGTCTCTAGAAAAGAAGCTCCTGTCCCAGCATCTCAAGCAGTTGCTCTCCAACCAGCTCCTCACCAAGTAAGATGCTGCTGTTGGAGACATTTCTGTTCCTGTGACCTTTGTGCTTGTAGAGAAGAGTGCATAAGCTGATGGACTGGCTTCTTCAGCATGAGTCGCTGATTCCTGTGCACACACATTTTTATCTAACAGGCATATGCTTGGGAGCTCTGTCTCCACAGAATCTTTGATCATTTCTGGGCGGGCACAACAAATGTCACAACCAAAAGCCAGGTTGCTCTGCTTTAATGAGAAGAAAAGCTAACTAGTCCACACATGCTGATGATAACATTCACAGGATAGGTAGGACTTTTGGAAACCTCATACAGTAAAAATCACAACAAACCCTGGAGTAGTGAAAACAAAAACAGCCACAGTAAAGGGCTTCTTCTGACAATCTTGCCAGTACTTAACCACCGAATAGTTTAGAGCCAGGAAGCCAATTGCATGTCAGTTCATTGTTTATCTTTTTTAATTTTTTTTAAGAATTATTTAATTTTATTTATTAATTCATTTATTTAAATTTGACCAGAAAGATACAGAGAGAGAGAGAGAGGGAAAGTGAGCAAGCAAGCTACCAGGTCGAGGACTCAAACCGTGGTCAGCCACGTGGAAGTGTCCAGCACCTTAACCACCACACCACCTGCTGCTGGCCCCCATTGTTAACCATTTTGATAGTTTCCCTTTACTCTATCAGGAGTTGTCCAGATCCGTATGTTTGAGTTAATTGTCCAGATCTGTATGTTAGAGTTAATTTGAAGGCTGAGGACTTTGTGTTCTCAAGAGCAAAGATATGCAAAGAATTCAACAAAGACCTCAAACATGACAGTCTGTTGAAATACCTTCATGATAATTCAATACCTCTCATAGTTTTGCATTTGTACGTTCTTAACCTCGCATTACTTACCCCGGAAGCATTTTAGAATGAGTTTCTCTTTTTTTTTTTTTTTTTAAGTTTATTTCTTCTTACCATCTGAGTGAGAAAGGTACCAAATAGGGCTGCCACACCATGACCCACCCTGGTCTCAGCCAGTGTGGGTCACAGGCCCAGCCACATGTGCCCAGTGCTCAGGGAGGGCCCAGGAAGTGAACCCAGGACTTTTCAGTTGCTGGCCCTTAGAATGACTCTGTATGTCCAAAGAGTAGTTCTGATAAAAACTGCTGTATGAGAAAACAGCCTGTGAACGTGACCTTGTTCTCTTAAAACTGACATTTTTTTTCTTCCAATTATAAAAGTCATTCATGCCCATTGTGACCAAAGTACAAAGAAGAAAATGATCATTTTTAATTCTGCCACATAAAGAATAATACCAAGTATTCCACCTATTTTCTTCTGTACTTTATTCATATTCTCTTAGTTGAGTGTATGCTCTATTTGTGATTCAGTATCATCCTGTTCTTAGCTTAATTATAAACATTTACTTTATCACAAGAGTTGCAACTCTCAGATACTGCCTTTTCTGTTGACTGTTGGGCCTTAGGCAAGATATTTAACTTCTGTATCTCTCTTTTCCCCATTTATAAAATGAAGTTACTAATAGACTTGCCTCACAGGGTGGTAACTTAAGGGAACCCTGTAGGGTAAGGACTTAACTATTCTGATAAAACACTCGAAAAGTATTTAAATGTAAGTGCTTAATAAAAGTTATTTATTGCTTTTAGTAGTAGTAGGTCCTCTACTGTTAACTCTTTCTAAACTTTATTTTCAGTGGCCACACAATATTCCAACATGAATATCTCCTGATACACTTTTGCTTTTATGAATAGCATTTTAGTGGACATTTTTAAATGAATCTTTGCCCATATTTCATATTGTATTCTTAGCACTCAATCCTGAAAGTAAAACCAGTGAGCCAAGGTTACCAACACAGGGCTTTCCCGAAGACTGCGAGGATGGCTTTTCATTGCTCCCTTGTCAGCACTGGTTGTCACTTTTACATCTTTATTAGTTCAGGGACCAGCAGCTGGTGTAGTGGTTACATCACTGGATTCCCAAGTAGTCGACTGCAGTTCGAGTCCCAGACCTAGTGGCTTAAAACTCACACCAGGTGCGTGCGTGTGTGCCCAAAATCCTGAGAGGAGAATGGAGAAGAGATTGTGGCATAGCCTTCCCCCCCCACTTCCAGGGAGTGATTTCTTGCTTTCTGTCTCTCTCTGCCTCCCTCTGTCTCTCCTGCGAGCACACACACACACACCCTATAGCAAAAATCTCTCTTAAAAAAAAAATCTTTATTAGTTTGATAGGCAAAGTGGGTATGTGGGATTTTTTTTCTTTAATTACTAGTTAGTTTTAAAATGTTTTATGAACTCTTTACATGTCCATAGTTGTCTGTTCTCTCAAGATTTAAGTTTCTACCCATTATTTGACTATGTGGAAGCATGTGTTAAAGATCAAGACATATGGAAAGCATGAAAAATCTAGTGCACCGTTTTGTGCTTGTCTCGCCCTTTCTCAGGAAGCTGTACAAGCGTTACGCTTTCCTGCGCTGTGAGGAGGAGAGAGAGCAGTTCCTGTACCACCTACTTTCCCTCAATGCCGTGGACTACTTCTGCTTCACCAGTGTGTTCACCACCATCAGTAAGTCTGCAGAGCTGCTACACGAAGAGTTACTCAGGTGGCTAACGGAATAATAGCATTTACATGTTTAGAAGTAAAATAAGCCATAGTGAGAGGGACATGGGGTTAGGGGTGGGGGTGGGCAGAGCTCCCATTGCGGATGGTGCTGCTGGAAGACAGCCTCTGCTCTCTGCAGTGGGGAGTGCCTCCCTGAGGACAGCTGCGTCCTGGAGGCGAGGCCTTCCCCCCAGTGGGCCACGTGGCATGACCGATCACAGGGCAGTCCTAGCGTTCACTGTGGAGTCCACTGAGGACCGGCCGAGACTGCGTGGTGGCTCAGCATTCCCCCAGCCAGTCCTGCCTTTGTCCTTACGTGCAGATCCCTGGAGGATCCTGTGCGTCCTGGTTTCTGCCTCAGAGCCCAGGCTGTGGTAGGAAGCGGGAACCAGCGTGGACATGAAAAGGAATGCCTTCTTTAAATGAGAGTTACAGGGCTGGCCCCATAGCACAGCAGTTAAGCACTGTGCAGGGAGGCTATAGAGCATGTGTACTCACCAGAGAGAGAGGAAAAGTGAGAAAGCTAGGCACCAAGTGTGGGACTCAAACTGCAGTCGGCCATGTGGGAGTCCAGCACCTTAACCACCATGCCACCTGCTGCCCTTCACCCCAGTGTGTTTTCCAAGGCACTCGGGCCAGCCATGTCCATCCAGGTTCCTTTGCACTTTCCTTTGTGCTTGCAGTGCACTAGAGGGGCCAGCCCTAGATGGATTTTTTTTTTTTTTTTTTTGGAGAGGTTTTTGCTATAGGGCACTTGTGACCGCCAGACAGAGAGAGAGAGACAGAGAGATAGAAAGCGAGAAATCACCCCCCAGGGGGGATGGCCGCGCCACAATCCCTTCTCCTTCATTCTCCTCTCGGGATCTTGGGCACGCACGCACACGCGCCCGGTGTGAGTTTAAGCCACCGGGTCCAGGACGCAAACCACGGTTGACTACGTGGGAGTCCAGCGACATAGCCATTACACTAACTGCTGGTCCCAGCCCTGGATACATATTTTTGAAAGAAAGCTGAATTATAACATTTATTCTACCCACTGTTACCAATTCTTTTTTTCTTGTATCAATTAGTAATTGTGTTCAGCAAGAAGTATCAGAAACTTGAAAGCCAGTGTTTAAATAACTTAGTTTTCTTTCTTCTTCTTTTTTTTTTTTTTTTTTTTTTTTTTTGTGGGTTTTTTTTTTTTGGGCTCGCCTGAAAGACAGAGAGAGACAGAGAGATAGAAAGCGAGAAATCACCCCCCAGGGGGGTGGCCACACCACAGTCCCTTCTCCTCCATTCTCCTTTTGGGATCTTGGGCACGCACACACACGCACCCGGCGTGAGTTTAAGCCACCAGGTCCGGGACTCGAACCACGGTCGACTACATGGGAGTCCAGTGACACAACCATTACAGTAACTGCTGGTCACACTTAGTTTTATTTTTCTTACATAGTGAAGAGTCTCCAGGTAGGCAGTCTGCAGTACACCCAGACTCACCCCTTTCCTTTTAGACATCCTTAGTGTGTAGATCTGCTGTGATCGCAAGATGGTTGTTTTCAATCTACCTTGCAGCAGCCAGGGAGAGTGTTAAGGAGGAAGAGCAGGATCTGTGCTAGAAAAAAGCATAATTTTCAGGACCAGCAGATGGCATAATGGTTATGTCCCTGGACTTCTCCGAAGTTCCTGGATCCAGTGGCTTCAAACCCATACCAGGCACATGTGCATATGTGCATCTCAAGAGGAGAATGGACCAGAAGGGATTGTGGAATGGCCAGTCCCCCCTTAGGGATGATTTCTCACTTTCTGTCTCTCTCTTGTCTCTCTCTGTCTCTCTGGCAAGCTCATACACCCTATAGCAAAAATCTCTTTTAAAAAAAATAATAATAAAACTCTAGGGGCCAGCAGGTGGCATGGTAGGTAGGGCATTAGACTCTCACATGGCCAACCACAGTTCGAATCCCAGACCTGGCAGTTGCAGCTTGCTTTCTCACTTTCCTCCCCGCTCCCCTTTCTCTCATGAATGCATATGCACTATAGCAAACAAAATAAAATGATAATAATTAATAAAATTAATTAATTTTTAAAAAACTATAAACATCTCTAATGTTTCACTGACCACAACTGTGTAGGTTTTGTTTTGTTTTAAGAATTATTATATTTTGGGGCTGGAAGGTGGCATAGTGGTTAAGGGTGCTAGACTCCCACGTGGCTAACTGTGGTTTTAGCCTGGACCTCGTGGCTTGCTTTCTCACTCCCCCCACCACCCCCGTCCCTCTCACTCTGTCCCTCTCTGGTCAGATTGAAATGAAATGAATGAATGAAGTTAAATAAAACAATTCTTTAAAAAAAAATGATTATATTTTATTCATCATTATTATATATTTTTTAATTTGACCAGAGAGAGAGAAAGAGACAGTGAGGAAGCAAGCCACCAGGTCTGGGACACGAACCATGGTAGCTTTGTGGGTCCAGTGTATTAATCACCACGCCACATGCCAGCCCCCTAGGCCTGTATAGGTTTTGGATTTCTAGTCTCCAGTAGAGGCAGACAAGGAAAAAGGGAGCTGCAATGGTTATTAGCTAACTTATAGTACCCAGCATGTAGGTAATATCTACCATTTATGAGGTTACTTCAAGTATAAGAATGTAAGTTGTGAAGTACAGTTTTTTTATTTTTTGTTTTGTTTCATTTCTTAAGTTTGCAGTAGGGCACATACGCTCACTGGAAAGAGACAGAGAGAATGGCAGAGATGGCACATGAGAAAGTGTCCTGCAAGGGGAATGGCCATGCTGTAGTCCCTTCTCCTCCATTCTCTTCAGGATTTGGGGCATGCACTCACATGCCCCCGGCATGAGAACCGGCCAGGTCCATGCTGGATCGTACAGTTGGCCATGTGAAATCCGGCTGCCTTCACCTCCACCAGATACAGCGTTTGTTTTTTGTTATTGTTGTTGTTGTTGTTGTTGTTGTTTTTATTTAAGTTTTTAGTTTTTGTGCTGTAGGCCACATGCACTCACTGGAAACAGAGAAAATGAGAAATCATCCTCCCAACCTCAGCAGGTGTGACCTTGCTGCAATCCCTTCTCCGTTCTCCTCTTGGGATTTCTGGGTACATGAGCAAGCACGCACATGTACCTGACAGGTTTTTCAAACTGCTAGGTCTGAGACTTGAACCACTGACCATATGAGATCCAGCACCTTAACCACTGTGCCGTCTATTGGCCCAACTGAAAGAAAAGAAATAGAAGAGAGTGTTGGGACTCCTAAATTCCTCCTTACATCTACAGATTTCTCTTCAACTGAGTAACTGTTTCAATTTGAGATTCTTTAAGGAAAGAGCCTAAGTCTAATGATGTTGCTTTTTTAAATAAATAAACTGTGAAATCCCTGTTGTGCATCCGTGGGCCATGGGCCATCTACTGCCACAGAATTGCTGACCTTCAACACTCCTTTTTCTGTAGTTTTTCTAATCCTATCAGCAAGAAATGAGAGGGCCTCTGGCACCTAAAATAAATTCTTACGCTAACCTCGCCTGCTTCCAGTTTCAAAAACCATTTGATTCTGATGATTACTAAACCATGAAGAATGGCCTTTCCTTTGACATTTTCTTTCTCTTCATCCAAAATAAAAGGACAGAAAAAAAGGTTATTCACCCAGCATAAAGAAAGTCGTTTATGTAAAATTAGGGAAATGAACCATTTATCCCATTCGTTTTCCTCGTTTGAGAGCGCTGAGTCATGAGTGCGTATTGTAGGCTGTATCCCGGCTCCTTATACAGTAAGTGTTCTTCATCCTGCATGTAAACTGTTCTGGGAGGGCTTCTCACACGCTTCGTGTGACCGAATTAGCAAAAAATCTCAAGGATACCAACAATTTTTTTTTTTATTCTACCATACTTTAAAAATAAATAAATAAAAAGCAGGGGACAGCAAGTGGCATGGTGGTTAAGGCACTAGACGCTCCCACATGACCAACCACAGTTTGAGTCCCGGACCTGGTGGCTTGCTTTCTAACTTCTCTCACTCTCTCTCTCTCTGGTCAGATAAAAATAAATGAATTAATAAATAAAATTAAATAATAACTGATTCTTTTACAAATATAACTATAATGGACAAAGAATATGCTGATATGTTTGTGTCGTCCTTGGTTTTTTAAAAAAAGGAGAAGGCGTGTGTCATGTCTGACTTGCGTGTCCACATTCGAGCGAAGGACAGTGGTAGGACAGTGACACCTGGTGGTGTGCCTTCGGAAGGAGAGGGTTTCCCATGTCTTCACTCTGAGGCATCTCTTGTGCACAAATCACCTTTCTTTTTCTTTTTCTTTTTCTTTTTTTTTTTTTATGTTTTTGCTATAAAATATATGCACTTGCCAGAGAGATACAGAAAGTGAGAAATCACCCCCTGGGGGAAATGGCCCTCCTACAGTCCCTCCTCCTCCAGTCTCTTCTTGGGGTTTTGGACACGCATGCACACATGCCCAGTATGATTCTCGAACTGCTGGATCTGGAACTTGAACCATGGTCAGCTTAAGTGGGAGTCCAGCACCTCAGCTACTACACCACCTTCTCACCCCGTGTGGATCACCTTAATGGCCGTCAGGTTGTGGTTTATAGACTTTGACGGCATGTCCGGAATGGATGTACCATTGGTTATTCTTCTTGGCTGTGCATACTGTGCTGTTATCTTGGACGGGGAATGTTCCGAAGTACAGCACTTGAAAGCATTGCCCGAGAAAACCAGCAGCAGTTGGATGCTGTCCACGATGTCATCGACCCCTCTTTGTGTGTGAAACCACAGTAATATGATCATTTGTACCTGATTTGGGTGTAAAGTTAATTTTTAAAAAAATTAGATAGTGGAACCAGCATTTGGCATAATGGCTATGTCGCTGGACTCCCATGTAGTTGACTGCAGATCAAGTCCTGGACCCAGTGGCTTAACCTCACGCCAGGTGCGTGTGTGTGTGCCTAAGATCCTGAGAGGAGAATGGAGGAGAAGGGATTGTGGCATGGCCATGCCCCCTGGGTGGTGATTTCTCGCTTTCTGTCTTTCTGTCTCTGCCTTTCTGGTGAGTGCACACGCCTTATAGCAAAAACCTCTCAAAAAAAAAAAAAAGAAAATTATGTAGTGACAACATCATATAGCATAGTCTGTGTTTATGTCCCCGGTCACTCTAGTGTTAACGCTTGTGACTGCAAATTTAATGGCACTGTGTATGTTGTGGAAACTGGCACAAGTTTTGGGACTTGTGAATTACAAAGTCACCTTCCTAGACTGGAGGAAATCATAATCTCATCTTTTGGTCTTTTTTTTTTTTTTTTTTTTAAAAGGTTTTTGCCTTGGAGCGTGTAGCGGGGTCAGGGGGCACAGTGAGAGGGAAAGCAAGAAATCACCTCCCAGGGGGATGGCCATGCCACAGTCCCTTCTCTTCCATTTTCCTCCCGGGACCTTGGGCACACACTCCCATGTGCCTGGCGTGAGTTTCAAGAAAGGGTCAGGGACTGAAAACTGTGGTCGACCATGTGAGAGTCCAGCAAGACAACCACTACACCATCTGCTGGTTCCTCATCATCTTCTCTTAAAATACTCCTGACAGATCATACAAAGCAGTCTTAGATAGTTAACAATTCATGACATGTATTTGTTTTATGATCAGAAGAACTCTGTTGTAATTTTTCATTAATTTCTGCATTTCTCTCTCAGTGATTCCATATAGGTCAGTGATCATCCCTATCAAAAAGCTGAGCAACGCGATCATCACTTCCAACCCTTGGATCTGTGTCTCGGGAGAGCTGGGAGACACGGGCATAATGCAGATTCCCAAAAACCTCCTCGAGATGACTTTTGAGGTACCGTCAGTATTAGCCTTTCTTAGCAGAAAATGTCATCTGTAGTTGTATAGGATTCCAGTTTTGTTTTTCATTTTGCCTTGAATCAAATTAAATACAGGGACAATCACACATGTCGTCATTTTTGTGATTATATGCTTAAAGCTGTCTCATGTAGCTCACACTGATTGGTTTTGTATTTTCATTGTTACTGTAGTCGTTAAGCTCTGTTTCTGTACTTGTAATGGTGCGCTTTCTGGCTTTACCTGGTCGTATTCCTTGATTCCCAGTGCCTGCACTGGACTCAGCAAGCAGGAAACGTTCAAGTAAATGCTCTCTCCATGTGGTTCTCCTCCCTATTATGAAACGATCTGCCTAAACCCGGCATCCTTTGGCAAAAGGACAGGAGAGCTGAGATCCACACTAATGGCTTTTAGACCACACAGTGACTTTTATATAGTGATTTATTAAAATACTTTTCCATATTATTGTCAGTTTTTAGGTCCCACCTGGTGAAATATTTACATGTTTTTCAATCCGCGTGCAGGAAGAAGACAAACACCTGCTCATGTTCCAGGAGAGAAGTGGCGCTAACTGAATGCCCTGTTCTTTGAGGTCTAGGAATAGCAGTTTGCACTTAGAATCACAGTGCCCCTAAGGCCCCATTTTGGCCTTATCTGTGCAGTAGACTCACAGCCATCTGTGTATAAAAGATTAAAACCCTTGGCTTTTCTGCACCTACCAATTATGGAACAGAAAGTACATTATAAGTCCCGTCACCGCTTTTTCCAAGCCCTCTCTCATCTACCTACTGCTTTCCATCTCTGCCACATGACTAATTCACGAGGCCATCCTCCTGTGCTGAGTCACTGGGGCCTTCTCACTGGGGCCCAGTGAGGCCGCGAGCCTTGGAAACCCAGGCTCTGATGTTCCCATCCAGCAATAGTCAGTTGGGGCCTGCAGTCTTTTCATTATCAGATTTTAAAAGTTAAAATTTAATTAACATTTAAAATGTAAAAATAAATAAATGAAAGGAAAAAAAAAATCAGGCTATAGGGGACCAGCAACTGGCGTGGTGGTGAGGGCACTGGACACTTCCACATGGCCAACTGCAGTTTGAGTCCCAGACCAGGTGGCTTGCTTTCTCACTTTCCCTCCCCCACCTCTCTCTCTCTCCGTGTGTCTTACTGTGGTCAAATTAAAAAATAAGATAAATGAATGAATAAATAAAATTAAATAAATAATTTTTAAAAATTTAATTAACATTTGATTTTACTGTTTCTATTATCATTGCTTTATTTTGTACTTGTTCACAAAGGGCCAGTAAGAATGTTGCTAACTGTGCCTTTGTACTGAAGCCTCAGAGACTTCTAGTTAGATAAGGTTTGATGTCAGGCTGCCTTAGTATTTTATTAGAAACAGGAAAATGTCTGTTGTAGTGACGGTTTTTAACCTAGAGTTGTTCTCCTGACCTCTCTGTGACAGAATCCGAATAGTGTCCTTCTCCCACTCTCATCCTTTCAGGCACTCAGCACTGTCTCAGTGATGCTTCTGGGTTCCCCAGTAGAAGTAACCGTTTCTTCCCCCGTCTTCTCCTAGCAGCAGTTCCACCTTGCCTCATTTGGCAGTGAATGTCCTTGTGTCTCCTGCATCATCAGGTGGGGGCTCCCTGAGTACAAAGAATACGCATGAAGTACTTGTCCAGTGCGTGGCTGAGCATATCATGCAGGGAGGGTCCCTGCACCTGTTACACCAGGCAGGTCTAGGGTGATGCCGCCGATAAAGCTGAGAGGCAGCAGGATAGGTTCAGGTACTGACACCTGCGGTCCTATCCTTACAGTGCCAGAACTTGGGGAAGCTGACAACTGTGCAGATCGGTCACGATAACTCAGGACTGTTAGCCAAATGGCTAGTGGATTGTGTCATGGTCAGAAATGAAATCACAGGACATACATACAGGTAAGTAAATGGCCTTGGGAATGCAGGAGTTTTTTCTTGAGACTCTTTGGATCTAAAAAGGTTTAGTAATTGTTTTCTTTTTTTTTAAAGAATTATTTATTCAATTTCATTTATTCATTTATTTATCTTAATTTGAGGAGAGAGAAAGAGAAAGTGAGAAAGCAAGCCACCAAGTCCAGGACTCAAATCGTGGTTGGCCATGTTTGAGTGTCTAGCCCAACCTTTACGCCACCTGCTGGTTCCGGTAATTGTTTTCTTTTGACAGCTTTTCAACTGCCTTCCCCAAGTTTCAGTTTAGTTTTCAAGTTTGTTTTGTTTGTTTTTGTTTACATAATGCAGAACTGCCTCAGATGACGATCATTCTAATGTTTAGTCCACAGCACTGAAAGAGCTTCAAATAATTTCAGGAAGCAGAAGAATCTCTTAGAATCTACTAGTTAAAGCCAGTGCTACTCTGTGGAAGCATTCTCCTCTTTTATCCTGTGACTTAACTCCCATATTAATACTGAGTTTGAAAATGATCTTTCTGAGGCCAGTAAGTGGCGTGTGGTTAAGGCGCTGGACTCACACATGGCTAACCCCAGTTCGAGTCCCAGACCTGGTGGCCTGCTTTCTTTCTTGCCCTTTCTCTCGCTCTCCGGTCAAATTAAATAATAATAGTAATAAATAAATTTGAATAAATCATTCTTTTAAAAAATAAATAAAAATCATCTTTCCAAAACTAATCAAATAATTTTCATGTAGAGTAGGTCTAAGAAAATACTGAAGAATTTTTTTTAATTTTGAAGGGCGTATGATAATCATTTGTGGTTATGTAGGAGCATAGTTTATATTTTCAGAATTCATACAAAGTGTTTTTAGAGATGAAATGTCCTCAGGCTGGCAGGTGGCATGGTGGGTAAGGTGCTGGACTCCCACATGGCCAACCATGGTTTGAGTCCTGGACTAGGTGGCTTGCTTTCTCACTTTCCCCTTCTCTCACTCCTTCTCTTTGGTCAAATTTGAAAATAATAATAAATAATAATAACAAAATTAAATAAATAAATTTTTAAAAAGTATCCTGATGTTGGCTAGTTCTGTAACCTTGTGGTTAAGGCAGACAGATCCCTCATGGCCTAACACATAGTTCAAGTCCTAAGCCCAGTGACTTGAGAAACACACTGAGTGCACGTGCGTTCATGTTCCAAATCCTGAGAAGGTTAGAGAAGGGAAGCAGGATTGTGGTGGTAGCATTCTCCTTGGGGTGTACTTTATCTCTTTGGCAAACACATTGCTCTCTGGAAAAATAAAAATTTATAATACATGTATTTTTTAAATTTGCTGTAGGGCATATGCATTCACCAGATGGAGAGAGAGTGAGAGAAAGTGAGAATGCAGCTCCAGGAGGGAATGGCCACACCACGGTCCCTTCCCTTCCTCTCAGGATTTTGGGCACACGTGCACACACACACCCGGTGTGTGTCTCAAGCTGCCTAGTCTGGGGCTTGAACCATGTAGTCCACCAAGTGGGATCCAGTTGCCTCAAGCACTACGCCACTGGCTGGCCCTGTAATTTATTTTAAATACTTGAGCAAAATATAAAAATGACGCACATGACAAAATGTTAAGTCTAAATGATAAAAATATAGCTATCTAATATGCTATTCCCTAATTTTCTTTATTTCCAACATTTTTCACGGTTTAACAGTCCATAATCATTAACGTAATGGGCTTCACCCATGGTAGCATTTGTAGAACTAGTACCAAAAAAAAAATCAGTGACGCCGAGATTTCTTCCTCTCCTACTAGATTCCCCTGTGGACGGTGGCTGGGAAAAGGCATTGATGACGGGAGCCTGGAGAGGATTCTGATTGGAGAACTGATGGCCTCAGCGTCCGACGAGGACCTCGTGAAGCAGTGTCGGACCCCACCCCAGCAGAAGTCGCCCACTGCCGCTCGGAGGTTGAGCATCACTTCACTGACAGGAAAGACTTCCAGTAAGTTGCTGATTTTCTTATTTTCCAACATGCCTCAAGTGTTAGAGGTTTCATGAGGCCAGTTCACAGAAAACAGTTTTATTAATCAATTGTGGCAAGGAAATTTTAAGAAGAACAAAGTTAAGGAAAATTAATTTGGGAGAAGGAACTTTAAAATGGGGGAGAGAGTAAAGAGAAAAAACAAAGGCAAGACATTAACAAATAACCAAGAGACCAGCAGGTCATGTGGTGATTAGGGCACTGGACTCCCACATCGCTGACTGTGGTTCAAGTCCAAAGACCTGGTGACTTGCTTTCTCACTTTGCCTCTCACTCTGTCTCTGTCTGGTGAATTCACATGCCCTCTAACAATTAAATAGTAGTAGTAATAATAATAATAATAAAATAAGTCATTCTTCTACCATCCCCCCCAAAATAATCAAATGCCTGAAGAATTTAGATGTTAGGGTCTCATTTATAAAACTACATGCTCTCAGGCTGGCCCTGTGGCTTGGTGAGAAGGGAGAGCCAGATCCCACATAGCCATCCATGTGGTTTTAAGTCCTGACCCCAGTGGTTTCAAAAACACGCCATGCAGTGACCAGTGAATAGTGTAAAGGTTCTGTCACTGGACTCCCATATAGTCAACCACAGTTCAAGTTCTGGAGCCAGCAGCTTGAAACTCACACCAGGCACGTGTGCATGCATGCCCCAAATTCCAAGAGCAGAAGGAAGAAGGGATTGTGGTATGACAATCCCCCCCAGGTGGTAGTTTCTCGCTTTCCATCTCTCTGGCAAGCGCACATGCCCTATAGCAAAATCATTTATTTAATCATGAAAAACATGCTGGGGGTGAAACATGAGGCGTGGTGGTTAAGGTGCTAGACTCCCACATGGCTGATTGTGGTTCAAGTTCCTGTGTGGACACTTTCCTCCTCCTCCTCCTCCTCCTCCTCCTCTCTCCCCTCCCCTCTCCTTCCCTCCCCCCCCTCTCTCTCTAGTGAGTGCATGCACCCTATAACAAATTAAAAAATAATAATAATGGGGCCAGTAGGTGGCATAGTGATTAAGGGCACTGGACTCCCACATAGCCAACTGAGGTTTGAGTCCCAGACCTGGTGGCTTGCTTTCCTGCTTTTCCTCTCTCTGCCCCTCTCTGGTCAAATTAACATACATACATACATACATACATACATACATACATACATAAATAAATCTAAATAAAATAATTATTTTTAAAAAAAAATAAATTAGGGACCAGCAGTTAGCATAATGGCTATGTCGCTGGACTCCCACGTAGTCGACCGTGGTTCGAGT
>NW_006205376.1:113999-118006 GCF_000334495.1 Tupaia belangeri chinensis | reverse complement strand
ATTGTGGCGTGGCCATCCCCCCTGGGGGGTGATTTCTCGCTTTCTGTCTCTCTGTCTCTCTCTGTCTGTCTGGCGAGCACACATGCCCTGTAGCAAAAACCTCAAAAAAAAATTTTTTTAAATAAATAATTATTTAAAGAAAGAAAAGAAAAAACATGTTGGGCATGTGTATGTGCATGCCGAAAATACCAAAGGGAAGGAGAGAGAGAGGAGAGGGGTTTGCGGCATGACCATGCCCCTGAGGGGGGGGGGGGGTGCTTTCTCACTTTTTCTCTTTCTCATTCTCTCTCTCCCTCTGGCTGTCTCTCTTCCGCCCTCTGGCAAATACACACATGCTCTGCCAAATTAAGAAAAAGAAGAAGGTGCTGGGCACATGGATATGCATGCCCATGCCCCACCAGGGCTACTTTTTCCCTCTCCTCACTGATGAGTGCATGTGCTTTCTAGCAAGTTCAACACAGAACAACTGCACACTCTGTTTTAAGTAAGCTATAAAAATGTGAATAAGTGTTTTGCGTGACATGTAAAGGAGGAATAAGAACAGTTATTTATTGTAATACTTCAAGATAGCCGTATCTGGGTTTCTAATGTCCCTTATTCTTTTTTTTTTATTTTTATTCGTTAATTTATTTTTTAATTTAACCAGAAAGAGAGGGAAAGTGAGAAAGCAAGCCACCAGGTCCAGGACTCAATCCATGGTCAGACACATGAGAGTGTCCAGTGCCTTAACTCCTACGCCACCTGCTGGTTCCATCTAGTATCCCTTATTCTTTTTTTTCTTTCGGAGAGGTTTTTTGCCCTTTTTTTTTCGACTTTTTTTTTTTTTTTTTTTTTTTTTTTTTTTTTTTGTTATAGGACGCGTGTGCTCACCAGAAAGACAGAGATAGACAGAGAGACAGAAAGTGAGAAATCACCCCCCACAAGAGGGATGGCCACGATGCAGTCCCTTCTCCTCCATTCTCCTCTTGGGATCTTGGGCACACACGCACACGCGCCTGGTGTGAGTTTAAGTTGCCTGGTCTGAGACTCGAACCACAGTCAACTACATGGGGGTCTAGCGACATAGCCATTACTCTAACTGCTGGTCCCTAATGTCCCTTATTCTAAGAAATTAAAATTTCTTCTATCTCTCCCTCAACCCAATTTCTTTCTTTAAAAAAAAAAAAAAATTAACTATTTATTTATTTATTTTAATTTGAACAGAGAGGGACAGAGAGAGAGCGAGAAAGGGAAAGTGAGAAAGCAAGCCACCAGGTCCAGGACTCAAACCACAGTTGGCCACGTGGGAGTCCAGTGCTCTTAACCACCATCCCACCTGCCAGCCCCACAACCCAACTTCTTTCTACAGGAGTGATGTGTGGAGAGTAGTCAATTTGAAAATATGTGATGAAAACATGTGGCTTGTAGACACAGGTAGAAACTTGTTTTTGTAAGCTATTCTAACAGGGCTATTAAAAAACATCTCCACATGAAAGCAGTATCTGTTGTCAACGGTTATCTTCTTGTTGATACCCAATACCCCATTGACTAAAGAAAGTCACTTGCCTTTATCAGATTGTCTCCCAAAAAAAGGATCAGAAAAATTATATGGCGCCCGTCATTTTCACATCTTTCGGTGATTTACATCCAAAAACAACTGGCTTTACATTCCAATTCCTCCTCCTCTATTCTCTTCTTCCCCATCCCCTTTGCATCCCATTTTCCTCTCCCCCCATTCTCTGCCCTTTGAAAGAATAAACCTGAGGCTGGTTCTGGTCGCAACTTCATCAGAGAGGCTGTGCCCACCAGATCCTCGCTTTTCTATACTTGTGTGTCTTTGTGTGTGTGTTATTGCGCCTTTGGCTGCTCTCCACAGTGATGAAACAATACTTCAAGAAATGAGTTTTGAGCCAGATCCCACATGGCTGTCTGCGATTTGAATCCTGCCCCTGGTGGCTTAAACAACACGCAAGTGCGTGTGTGCGCGTGTGCACACGCGCGCATGCTTAAAGGCCTGGCAGAATGGAGAAGTGGAGAAGAGAGTGCAGCGTGATCATGCTGCATTGTGGGGATGCCTTCTCCCTTTCGCTCTGTTTCTCTTGGTCTCTGGCAAACATACTAAAAAAAAAAAAAAAAAAAAAAAAAAAAAACTTTGGAAACCATAGTCTGTGCCCGTGAGGGGCTTGGAGGTAGGTAGCATAAGGGCTCATCGGAGGAAGTGATGCTGAGAGTCATCCCCACCTCACTCCTCGCAGAGGACTTGCTAGCACTTTCTGATGGGCACTGTGTCAGGTGCTTTACACTTCATGGTTCATTCCATTTTCCCGTGAGGTGTATATCTTCCCTGTTTTCAGTAAAGGAAACTCAAACTCAGGGGAAGTCAGACACTTGGCTGAGTTAGGGATTGCAAGTAGTGAGGATGGGATTTGAATCTGGGGGTCTCTTGGATTATTTTCCAAGAGACTGTGCCAAGATGCCTCTCACTTGGCCAGACTGGCCAGAGGCAAGTTCCACGGAGCCCTGGTAAGGCCAGTGCCCTCCTGGGTGGGCACACGCAGCCTGGAGTGCTTTGGTTTTCCCCTCACATGAGAGTGCAGCCACTGTTCTTTATGTTACAGAACCCAATGCCGGACAGATCCAAGAAGGAATCGGAGAAGCTGTGAACAATATTGTGAAACATTTTCATAAACCTGAAAAAGAGGTATGACGGGCTATACAACTTAGTATAGTGGGACTTTTAAGCTGCTTTTATACGTAATACATACGGCAGTATGGGTGCTTTGATTTTCACTTGTGAGCTTTCTAAGAGCTGTAGAAGCCGGTGGGCTATAGCCGCCCTCAGCTTTTGCTTCTCAAGGGCATAGTACAGCAGCTTTTTCTTGGGCATTGTGTGTTGTGTTCCGCAGAGAGGAAGCCTCACAGTATTGCTGTGTGGGGAAAATGGCCTCGTTGCAGCACTTGAGCAAGTTTTCCACCATGGATTCAAATCTGCCCGCATATTCCACAAGAACGTCTTCATCTGGGATTTCATAGGTAAATGAAGCTAGTTATTATAAAGGTCATTGATATGTTCTTGAAACTCAGATACCCAGGTATTTGCGTGAATGAGGGTTAGTGATAAGTATTTCTTTTGTGTGTGTGTGTGTGTGTGTGTGTGTGTGTGTGTGTTTTTAAGAATTATTTATTTAATTTTATTCATTCTTTTTTTATTTTTTTAAGAATATTTATTTTATTTTATTCATTCATTCATTCATTCATTTTCATTTGACTAGAGAAAGACAGAAAGAGAGAGGGAAAGTGAGAAAGCCAGCCACCAGGTCCAGGACTTGAACCATGGTCAGCCATGTGGGAGTATCCAGCACCATAACCACCACACAACCTGCTGGCCCCACATATGACATTGTAAACCTACTCTAGATGCTCAAGATAGACATCAGTAAACAAGACATAGAGAAATCACTGGTTAACAAGCTTATATTCTGGTGGGGCTAGGGGAACAAACAGAAGTGTAACAAACACATGTTTCATATGGGATGTTGAAAGATGATCATTGATCTGGAAAAGGAGCAGGGTAAAAAGAAATGGAGTGGGGAGCTCTCTTTTAAAAAGCAAGATCGGCATCTGTAGGTGGTGTGGTGATAAGGTTACTGGACTCCCACATGGCCAAGCCCCAGACCTAGTGGCTTGCTTTTTCTCACTTTGCCTCTCTCTCGCTCACTCTGTCCCTCTCTGGTCAAATTAAAATAAATAAATAAAGTTAAATTTAAACAAAAGAAGGCAAGGTCATAGGGTTTGTTGATAAGGTGATATTTGAGCAGATACTTGAGCGAGGTGAGGAAATGAGTCTTCTGGACGTCTGGGAGAAAGGGTACTTCAGACCAAGAGTCCCGTCAGTGCCGAGGCCAGGGTGGGAGCATGCCTGACCTCCCCTTAGAACTGCAGAGGCCGTGGGGAACCAGCAGTTAGCATAATGGCTATGTCGCTGGACTCCCACGTAGTCGACCGCGGTTCGTGTCCCGGACCCGGTG
>NW_006205376.1:84743-113805 GCF_000334495.1 Tupaia belangeri chinensis | reverse complement strand
TACAAAAATACATACATACATACAACAATTAATTAAAAAAAAAAAAAAAAAAAGAACTGCAGAGGCCAGCATGGCTCGAGCAGAGTGAGGGAGAGAGAAGAGGAGTTCGAGAGAGGGCATGTTAAGTACCAGGGCCTTTTAGGACATCGGAGAGACCTTTTTGGCTTCTGTCCTAAATTAAATGGAAAGCCCTTGGAAGGCTTTGAACTGAGAAATGACATGATATTATTTATTTTTTCAAATGATTTCCTCTAGCTCTATGCTGTCCAATATGATAACCATGAGTCACACCTGACTATTTAAACTTAAATTGGGCCAGCAAATGGCATGGTAGTTATGCAGGCTGGATCCCACATGGCCAACCACATAGTTCAAGTCCCAGACCAGGCTGTTTGAGAAACATGCTAGGTGTATGTGCATGCATGCCTAAAATCCTGAAAGGAGAAATGGAAGAAGGGATTGTGGCATGGCCATACCCCATGGGGATTCCTCCAACTCTCTGTCTCTTTTCATCAAATACACAAACCCCCCTGGAAAAAATTTAAAATATACATTAAAGTGACTTAATTTAAATTAAATTTAAAATTCAGTTCTTCAATCACACTGGCAACGTTTCAAGTACTCAGTAACCACATGTGGCTAGTGGCTACCAAAATGGGCCTTGGAGATACAGAATATTTCTCCCTGGGAACCAGCAGTTAGCGTAATGGCTATGTCGCTGGACTCCCACATAGTCGACCGCGGTTCGCGTCTCGGACCCGGTGGCTTAAATCTCACGCCGGGCGCGTGTGCGTGCGTGCCCAAGATCCTGAGAGGAGAATGGAGGAGAAGGGATTGCGGCATGACCATCCCCCCTGGGGGGTGATTTCTCGCTTTCTGTCTCTTATGTCTCTGTCTGTCTGGCGAGCGCACGCACCCTATAGCAAAAAAAAAAAAACCTCTCCAGAATATTTTATGGCCCTGAAAGCTCAGCATAAGGTGCTGCTCTAGCTATGTGGTCTCTTCTGGCATGCAGCTCTTGCAGAATTTCCAGTTTTTAAAGGGGCAGTTAATCATTTTGGATTTTGTAAATGAAAGCCTAGATGAAATAGTTGATTTTATCTAACTCAGAATTTGTAGACAAAGAAAAGTCAAGCGAGGCCCCTAGGAGTGGTTTTTTTTTTCCTTCTAGAATGCGCCCACCTCTGAGTTGTATAAACATCTCTCTTTCTTGTATTTACTTATTCAGGTCCATTTCAAGGATCTCGTTGCACAGTGTTAGCCAGTAACTACCACAGAGTGCTGCCTTGCCAATATCAGTTACTTCTAGAAGGTTCCAGTCTTAACAGAATATTCTATTTTCTTCTTTTTTTTTTTCTTTCCAATTTCCATATCATGAAGGGTATTTGTGTGTGTGTGTGTGTGTGTGTGTGTGTGTGTATAGAGATTTTTTGCCTTAGGTCACATACACTCACTAGAGAGAGACAGAGACAGTGAGAGGGAATTTAAAAAATTACCCTCAGCAGGGATGGCCACACCGCAATCCCTTCTCCTCCATTCTCCTCCTGGGATCTTGGGCACGCACGCACACGTGCCTGGCGTGATTGAAGCCACCAGGTCCAGGACTCAGACTGCCGTGGACCATGTGGGAGCCCAGCACTGTAACCACTGCACCATCCGCTGGCATGAAGATATTTTAAAGAAAATACATTTCCCAGCCTTCTGGAATGTAGGCTAGATTAGAAAATAAATTCCTGAGAGCATACCATTCTACCCTGAAACATGGACCTCCGGAATTTGTTCGCAAACTAATGATAAAGTAATGGTTTTGGCTTTAGGTCTGGAGATAATGCAAAGCATCCTTAGTGATTCCAGAATAAATGAAGTGATGAATCTTTCCATTATGAAATGTCGACACGTATGATGATGTGATTTTTCCTTCCTTCCACAGAGCGAGCAGTTGCTTATTTTGAAACCACTGAGCAGATTCTAGACAATGAAGATGATGTCCTTATTCAGAAATCATCCTGCAAAACCTTCTGCCACTACGTAAATGCCATTAACACTGCACCGAGGAACATCGGAAAGGATGGCAAATTCCAGATTTTAGTTTGCCTTGGAACACGGTATAAAGCCAGTGTTATTTTCCCTGTCTGTGTTACGTGCTGAACCAGAGTGCTGATGGGGTTAGACCAGATCATGCCCCAAAGGGCTCCCTTGGTTTTCTTTCATTCCACATTTTATTATGAGACTACTATTTTTTAGAGATCACTGTGCTAAGTACTTTACCTGCATTATCCTCCTGTCACTTAATCCTCCTGCCACCACTCATGAAATAGTAACTGATTTCTCCATTTTATCGGGAAAGTCACGACACATATTTGCATAGAAAACCATAGGTCCAGTGGAATCGGTAAGTGGCATGGTGGCTAAGGGTACTGGACTCCCACATGGCCAACCATGGTTTGAGTCCTGGACCTGGCAACTTGCTTTCTCACTTTCTATCTTTCTCTCTCTCTCTCTCTCTTGCTCTGTCTCTGGTCAAATTAAAAATAAATAAAGTAAAATAAAATAATTCTTTAATAAAAAGAAAACCATAGGCCCAGGATGTGAACTTGTGGTCAGCCATGTGGGAGACTTCCACCTTAGCCACCACACCACCTGCTGACCCCAACAATGCATTAGTTTTTTTTTAAGAATTATTTTATTTAGCTGTATGTATGTATATATGTTTGTAACCAACCAACCAGAGAGGGACAGAGTGAGAGAGAGAGAGAGAGGCGGAAGGTGAGAAAGCAAGGCTCCAGGCCCAGGACTCAAACCACGGACTAGTGTCTAGAATCTTTTTAGTGTCTTTTTCTCCTAAATCTTGTGATTCAGGATAGCCTAGTATGGTTGCCCTGTCACAAAAGGCAGATTGAGGGATTTTAATACAGACGGATATCTTAGGTACCTAATGGCACATTACTAATGTCAGAGTTGGATAGGAAGCATTGAAGATGGGAGATTTTTGTCCTCCTTAAACAGCTGGTCTACAGAACTAAGTTCTGTGTTTCTCAGTAAAAGGGGCCTAATTTCAGCTGTGCTTTAAGGCTCTTTATGAGCATGATCTTTCTGTCCTTTTATCCCTGCACCATTTTGATTCAGTAGACTAGGTGGAAACTCTCTTCTAGTTTATTAATCCTGCAGAAAGACCAGCCAGTGGGTGAGGTGGTTAAGGCAGCTGTATCCAACATAGCCAAATTGTGTAGTTCAAGTCCCAGATCCAGCTGCCTGAAAAACATGCCAGGCACATGTGTGTGCATGCCCAAAAATCCCGAGAAGAGAATGGAGGAAAAGGGATTGTGGCATGGCCATACTCCATAGATGGTGCTTTCTTACTTTCTCTCCAGCAAGCTCACACATCCTATAGTAAAATCCAAAACAAAACAAGATAAAAAACTTACTGAATATCTGCTTTGATTTCGTTCCTTATCTCTTTATGTTGTATAAGTACCAAAAAAAGAGTCCCTACTACTTAATATTGTCTTGCTACCCAAAAAACGTCACCGTATTCTGGCGTGCCTTGCCACAGAATAATACCTCTGTAAAAAAGATAGAAAATAGTTGTAACAGCAGATGGTGTAATGGTTATGTCGCTGGAGTCCCACGGGCTAGCCACAGTTCGAGTCTCAGACCTGGAGGCTTAAAACTCATGCTGGGCGCTTATGCATGTGTGCCCAAAATCCCAAGAGGAGAATGAAGAAGAAAGGATGTGGCATGGCCATCCCCCCGGGGGGTGATTTCTCAATTTCTGCCTCTCTTTTTTTCTGGTGAGTGCACACTCCCTAATAGTGAAATCTCTCTCAAAATAAAAAAGACAGAAAATAATATTCTGCCTCTTTTTAATTTATTTAATTAATTTATTTATTTCCAGTTGTTGTTATTATTATTATTATTATTATTATTATTATTATTTTAACTTGACCAGAGACAGAGAGAAAGGGAAAGGGAGAAAGCAAGCCACCAGGTCTGGGACTTGAACACGGTTGGCTATGTGAGAATCCAGCAACTTTAACCACCATGTCACCTACTGGCAACTCATTTTAATTTTTAATTTAACTTTTTTTATTTTGCTAGAGGTCACATGCACTCACCAGAGATAGACAAAGAGATAAAAGTAACCCCCATGGAATGTGGTCACACCTCAATCGCATGTCCATTTCTCCATCCTATTAGGAATTTGAGCTTGCATACACATGTAACGAGTGTGTTTTTCAGGCCACCGGCTTGGAACTTGAACTGTGCAGTCAGCCATGTGGAATCCAGCTCCCTCAACCACCATACCATGGGGCCAGTCCTATATTGTCTCTTTTTAAAAATAATAAAATCACAGGAACAGCAGGTGGCAAGGTGGTTAAGGCGTTGGACTACCATGTGGTCCTCTGTGGGTCTAGTCCCAAACCTGGTGGCTTGCTTTCTCACTTCCTCTCTCTCTCTCTCTTTTTCTCTGTCCCTCTTTGGTTAGCACATGTGCCCTACAGCAAACTTAAAAAAAAAAAAAAAGAATAAATAACGCTTTAAAATAAAGATGATAAAATCAGGATAAAGAATTCTCTGATACGCATCGACTTCCTAATGTAAGTTTAGAATCTGATGTGTTTTCCCATTAGCTTTACACTGTCTCATTACTGTCTTTTTATCAGTAATTATTCAAATTCTTCGCTTTGATTTCCAATCTGCTGACCTCAGGGCTTGGCTGGATTTGCACTCTTCAGCCTCACGTCTCTTCGGGTGAAACACCCCTAGGTGCATTGTTCTGCAGGAGGCCAGCCCTGCTCAGGAGCTGTTTCTGTTTCTGTTTTGTCTGTAGGGATCGCCTGCTCCCACAGTGGATTCCGTTGTTGGCCGAATGTCCTGCCATTACTCGAATGTATGAGGAGAGTGCCCTCCTGCGAGACCGTATGACCGTCAACTCCCTCATCCGAATTCTGCAGACCATTCAGGACTTTACCATTGTCTTAGAAGGATCACTCATCAAAGGAGTGGATGTGTAGCCCAGCTGTCTAGAAACTGTCAGTCCAAACCCCTTGCTCCCGAACCCAGCCCCACGATGGGGACCGGTGGACTTGTCTACAAGAGTGAGTCCTGCAAGGGGCAGCCCATCATATGCCCCGATTTGAACAATCCTCACTCTACAGACAAGGCAAAATGCTGTATTGTAGTTCATTTGAACCTGGAATTTAGTATAAAATAGAGTATTTTCATGTGTTAGATGTGTGTAAATATGCTATCTTCTTTAAGAAATTATATTACTCTAATAAGATACTTTTCTTAGGTTGAATATTCCTGTGACTTAAAATAAGTAGCTTACACGTGGTGAGTTGGGAGGGAAGCGTGGTGCTAGTCAGCAAGAAGCCAGTAAATGTGAACCCAGCGCAACCCAGACAGGCTTTCTTTCCCTCCAGGTATCGCAGGGGAACCAGAGCGCTGTGCTGTGCGGTGGTGGCCAGCCCCCTGCTGTCTGCCCTGAATGGTGAATGTATACAGCTTTACCTACCGTGTGGATAGGCCTCACTTCTGTCTTCCCTTTCCATTGTGAGTCCCTTCTCCAGTGTTTGGGAAAAAAATTTCAGTCAGCACAAGAGGAAGATGTAATTCAAGTATTTTAAATACTAGCCCCCACGAGCTTGGCTGAAGGGGAAAGAGAACACACGAAGCCCTGAGAAGCATGTGATATTGTGGGATTATAACTTCTTTACTCTTTGGAACAAGTAGCCCAGACTAACGTCACTCTTGGCATTTTTATTCTTGCTGTTGGAGGTACTTAGAGGAGACGTGTTGGCCTCCTCGTCATAAGCTCTGCAGACAGCGTTGGAGCCTGCCCTTTCCCTGGCCGTCTAATCTCTGCAGTGGGCTCCACCTCTCCAGAGTAATCAGGAGCCCACTCTGTTAGGTTCCAGCCACCCCGTGCCCTTTCCCCCTCAGGAAATGGAAGGAATGTCTAAGAAGGAGGAGGTCTCTATGTGACTTGGAATGTTTTTGTGGAAGTATTTGTTGACCATGTTAATGCAAATAACAGAAGGAGGGAGAAAGAATGAACCCTTTCTGGGTGTTTCAGAGTATTCATGTAAAAAACTGGCCCAGAGGAGTTAAACGCCACTGCAGCGCAGGCTAACAAAACGGAAGCGAAAGAAGGGGCAACAATTAGTAAAGACCAAAAGTTGCAAGTAGCTTCTCAGCTTGGTATGTTATGAAGAAGTTAAGTAATTGTGTGTGGAGTTAGTTCCCCAAGTCTTCGTCCTTCCCATGTCCTGTAGCTCATTAGCATTTACACGTCGTTAGCCGTGAGATCGCCTCAGCCAGCTTTATTCCCAGTTGTAGCTGGAAAGCAAATCCCTGTCCTCTCGGGATGCTCGTGGCACCTGGGGACCCGCGGCTGTAGCCAGCAGTGTTGTTTCTCTGTTTTCTGGAGGAAGAAGTGAATGGAACAGGTACCTCACTCGCTTTACTGTAGTCAGCCACTGTATTCAGCAGAGGGACATCCCCGTTACAGGTGCCCTCATACTTGAGAGTTGCGAAGGCTGCATTTAGAAGCCCATGCAAGGGGTTTAAAGGACAGTTCTGGGTGACCTGAATAAGTCTAGAGATTTGCTCACTGGAGGCTAAGGCATGTTGACAGTAGTGTGGCTATCCCAGGGACAGGGAAGGCATCCAGAACTTGCTTGACATCGAGTTCCTTCTGAGTTTATGGTCAGAGGATATAGTATGACCCAGACCTTCATGCAAGTCCCATAAGGCCTTGCTTCTGACAGACACCGGGCAGCCAGAGAGATCCTGCAGATGAGGTGCTAGAACTGAACCACTGTCCAGCCTCCTCATTTTATAGATGCAAACACTTATGGATCAGAGAGATTAAATTCTTACTCTTACCCCACAGCTACTCGTTGACAACATAGGGTCTAGAATTTGTATGTATTTATTACATCAGGCACCCATGTCTTCCTGCCATCCTACCATCATGTTTTTCTACCGTTCAGGCATGGTAGCACGCACCTGAGTCCCAATACTCAGGAGGCAGGAGAATTGCGAGTTTGAGGTCAGCTTGGGCATTAATACTAAGACCCTGTCTCTAAAAAGAGGAAAAAAAGTGTTTCTGCTGTTGGATCTTTATTCATTCACCTATACAGGTAGGAAATAAGGATTAATATTCATTTTTAATATTCACTTATAAGGATTAATGTTCACTTTAACACATTGCTCTTAAGTTATTGGGAGTTCCATCAGCTTGAAAACTGGGAGCAAAGTTGATTTGGGGGGCCTGTGAGTAAAACCAGTTCTTTAAAAAGTAATGTTAAATAAACATTTATACTAAAGTTTGATCTTGCTCTGAATAGCATAACCTTAACAGTAAAATGACTGATTGGAAGAAACGCTTTAGAATCAACACATCTTCTCCATGCCTAGTCACCCTAGGAGGCCAGGTACTGACCCGGACACTAAACACAGGGGCCCTCCTGTGAACGCTTGAATGGCAGAACCATTCTTTTGAATTTCCCCATGGTGGTAAATCATGGCCTTTGAGAATAAATTTAATATTTGCAAACAGCACCAAGTCCTTAGGGTCCATGTTAAATAAATGAAAAGGATACTTAAGCTGAGTTTGGGAAGTGCAATTATGAAGTTCTTATGCAGCTTAGAATGAGTACCAAAATACCCTGAGCCCAACATTAGCAGAATCCTTAGAATAAACATGTATAACCTTTCAAGCTGACTTTTGGGAGGATCATACCCACTTAGAAACATGCTGTTATGCTAATTAAAAAAAAATCAGTATATTGCAGGACCAGCAGATGGTGTAATAACTACATCACTGGACTCCCATGTAGTCAGCTGTGGTTCAAGTCTTGGACCCAGTGGCTTAAACTCACGCCGGACGCATGTGCGTGCGTGCCCAAGATCCCTAGAGGAGAATGGAGAATGGATTGTGGCATGGCCATCCCTCCTAGGGGGTGATTTCTCGCTTTCTATCTTTCTGTCTCTCTGGAGAGAGAGAGCGTGTGCCCTATAGCAAAAAAAAAAAAAAAGAAAAGAAAAGAAAAAAGAAAAAGAAAGAAAAAAGAAAAACCCTCTTCAAAAAAAATTTAGTATATTGCTTTGGAATTGCACCTCAAAGTTAAAGTCATAAAAAGGTTAAAAGAAATTTTTTTTTGCTTTTGCCATAGGGCACATGCTCTGCCAGCAAAGAAGCAGAGAGAGACAGTGAGAAATAATCCCCCTAAAGGAATGGCCACATTGCAGTCCCTTCTCCATTCTCTTCTTGGCAGTTTGGGCACACATGCACATGTGCCCAGTGTGGTTTTCAGCTGCTGGGTCTGGGACTCGAACCACAATCTATCATGTGGGAGTCTAACACCTTAACCACCACACCACCTGCTGGCCTCCAGAAATCTAATTTTTAATTGACTTTTCCTCCAGATAACTTAAAAGTAAATGCCTGGGACCATAATTCGTATTTTCATGTAATGATAGCTTGAAAAGAAATTGTTTTAAAATTAAATTTCCAGAAGTATTAAGTCCTACACTTATTTCTCAAGTGTTTTCCATATATTCTGAAATCCCTACACTCCACCTTGAGGATCCAGTGGCTTTACACCAATGTAGACAGGCCGTGTGAGCTCCTGAATCTGTCCCCTGGTCACTAGCACCTTAGAGAGGACTGAGGCTCAGTGCGAAGCAGTGTAACCCGGGATCCCAGGTGGGAAAAGCAGTCTGTGGAGAACAGAAGTAAAGCCCGTCAACTCTCCCACCCTGTTTCCCACTGGGAGTGAGAACATGATATAGGAAACTTGAAAAAACTTGCAGAAGTTTGCATTTCCTCCAAAATTTATTTTAAATGTTTCACATATTTTTGTATCTTTTGTAACTCTGTGCTGTTTCCTTTAACATGGCTTTTTCTTTAAAAAAAAAATCATTTTAATGAACTTCTGTCACACTATATGAATGATATAGGGGAAATACGAAATTCCTTGTATTTCCTTTTTTGGCAATAAAGCACTGTTGTATGTAAATGTAAGTGAAAAGAGAAATTAGGACTACATAACAGTGTGTACTGTACACATTACATGTGTGTTATATGTTGACACCCCTAAGGTATGTTGAAAAATGAGGCAACAGACAAGGACTTCAGATTCCCAGGGAAGTATTTATTTGACAGTATTGGGAGTGTAGCTCTTCATGATTAAAATATCTTCATTCTGCAAAGAATAATGTTTTTCAATAGATTAGTCATTTCGGGAACTGTGAGTATTCTCTGTGAGGTTTACAGAAGCTCGTTTTTCCTTTTCACTTGTTGGAAGGACAGTCTGAACTTGGGCTCTTTATATTTCAGTATTAACACACCTTCATTGATTGAGAATGGAGTCTCGAGCCCTTCTCTACTTTTATAAAGTGAATCCTTTCCAGGTCATCTGCGTCTTTTGAAGTCCCTGTTTCTTATAGACGTATTTATTATATTAACATTTAGCATAAATAGGAGACAGAAAAGAATATTGAACTGCTAGTTCCTTATCCCTGTCAAAACACGTTTCTACATCTCTTGAATCAAACTGAATTCCAAGGTTTTTGAAGGAGTTGCTGATGTAGTAAGATCAAAGAGCCCAAGGAGAACCTCCTTCCAAATCCTCCTAGAGCTGATCCCCCTCTTGATGTGATGACGATTGTCTTCAGCCAGGTATCACACTGAGCCATTGACAGGGGAGTGGAAAAGATTGATCAAAGGTGATTTGTCATGGGAAGGAATCTGGGGTACCCTTGGGTGATGTGGGAGGAAATCATGCTTGATCAAGTTACCTGAACATGCTCATGGGTGGATCCCATTGTTCTAAGCACCAAATCTCGTTGACAGGAGACAGGGATAGATAGTAAGAAGTTCCTGTTGTCGATCAAATGAGGGTGTGAGACATATAGAAAAAGTCGTCTGTGTTACACTTGAACCATGTATAAATGTACCCTGTGTATCTTTTTTAAAAGTTAGCATTTCTGCATTTAAATTATATTGTTTTTCTTTGTATTGTTAACAAAGTGCATCAGAACTGGATTTTGTTTTCTCATCTGAACATAATATAAAATTTAAAGAGTATTGTGATATTAAGCACTTTAACATACATATCAGAGAAACTGACATGGGTTTTTCAGGTTTTGGAGTACATTTAAATATGACTTTTCATGCTTTGTTCTTTACAAATAAAACTGTGGGGTTGATAGTTTGTTTTGCTTTATTATTACAGAATCTTAATATTGAGTGTTTCACAGGAAAGAGACTTTAGATAGCAGAGAAATCCAACCAAAACCATTCATTATGAGGTAAAAATACAGCCTGCTAAGCAGCTGGTTATCCAGCAAGGGGGAGAAATTGAGTCCTGTCTCAGACTGTATGTGAGATGAGTTCTTTGAGGCTTACCAACCTCAATGTGGAAGGCAAAACATGGCTTTTAGGAGAGAACATAGAATGTACTATGAACACAGAAAAGGAAGGGGTTTTTTTTCTCTTCTTTTAGGTTTTTGCTATGAGGCACAGGTACTCACCGGAGAGACAAAGAGAGGGAAAGTGAGACACTGCTCCCCCACCCCCACCCCAGGAGGAATGGCCACACCACAGTCCCATCTTTTCCATTCTCCTCTTGGGATTTTGGACATGCACACACATGTACCTGGCATGATTCTAAAGCCACTGAGTCCGGGCCTCAAACTGGTCAGCCATGTGGAAATCCAGCACCTTAACCACCATGCTGCCTGCTGGCTCCAAGGAAAGGTTCTTTTTTTATTTTAAGAATTCCTTATTTGTTATCATTATTTTTCTTTTTAAGAAAATTAGTTTATTATTTAGCACCTTTAACCACCATGCCACCTACTGGCCCCATTATTATCATTTTTTCAATTTGACCACAGAGAGAGAGAGGGAAAGTGAGAAAGCAAGCCGCCAAGTCTAGGACTCAAACCATGGTCAACCATGTGGGATCCCAGTGCCTTAACCACCACACCACCTGGCCTCTGCCCAAAATTTTGATGGTATGGAGAAATGGAGAAGGAATTCCATCCCAATGGGGTATGCTTTCTCGCTCTCCTCCCTATCTATCCTATCTCACTGGCAAGCACATGCACCCTCCAGCAATTAAAAAAAGCACATTATTTTAAAAGAGGGGGGAAGGGGCCAGCAAGAGGTATGGTGGTGAAGGATCTGGACTCCCACACAGCTAACTGTGGTTTGATTCCCTGACCGAGCAACTTGCTTTCTCACTTTCTCTCTGGTGAGCACATGTGCCGTATAGTAAAATGTTTAAAGTAGCAATAAATAAAATTAATTTAAAAGGGGAGAGAACAAGTAATAGACTAGGGAAATTCATATTCAGTCTGTAAACTATTGGCTCTCCTGAAGAGTCATAATGCATTTTTGCATTTAAAAAAGCATAGAAAGGGGGGCCAGCAGGTGACGTGGCGATTAAGGGCGCAGGACTCCCACATGGCCAGCTGCGGTTCAGGTCCTGGACCTAGTGTTTCGCTTTCTCATGTTCCCCTTCTCTCTCTGTCTCTGGCCACATTAAAAAAAATAATAATAACAAATAAAATTAAATAAATCTTTTTTAAAAAAATACAAAACAGAGATACATCATGACTTTTATGCTGAGCCAATGTAATTGTTTGACATCTGAAAACAATTACCATTTTGATCCATAATAAAAAAACAAAGATTCATTGATCCAACAGATGAACACAGACTACCTACCATGTGTTATGCATTACTTTATATTACGGGCATATAGCAGTTTTAAAAATACATGCCCTGGCCAGCAAGTGGGATGGAGGTTCAGGCAATTGGATCTTACATGGCTGACTGCAGTTCAAGTCCCCAGCCCGTGGCTTGAAAATCACACTGGGTGTATGTGCATGCGTGCCTAGAGTCCCAAGAGGAGAAGACATTGTAGTGTGTCCATCCCCTCTTGGGGGGGTGTGATTTACTCACTTCTCCCTCTCTCCCCCCTCATTTCTGGTGTGTGTGTGTGTGTGAAATTACTGTTTTCATGGAACTTATGTGGAAGACTTAGCAATAAACATGGTAAGTAGAGTCAGAGATGTAAACAGAGCTCAGTAGGCAGTCACACGTGTGGTTTGGGAACTCGGGGAATGTGGTGTAGTCATCAAGGCTCCAGTCAGTAGACAGCAGTTTGAAAGGGGGTAATTTACATAAAGACTTATACCTTAGGGCCAGCCACAGTGATGCATGATACTGAAAACTGAAGACTTAGGAGCTCAGGGTTTGGATCCCAGGTCACCCTGAATGCCAAACACACGCACAGGCCCATCTGTGATCCCCACTGACTGGAAGGTGAAAGAGGATTATGGCTTAACAAGAACCTGTCAAGTATTGTGTGTCTCTCTCAAGAAAGAAAGGATATGTATGTATGAAAGTTTTCAGAGGGGCTAGCAGATGGCATAATGTTTATGTCACTGAACTCCCACATGGCTGACTGCAGTTCAAATCCCAAACCTGAAGGCTTGAAACTCATGCCAAGTGCATGTGCCTGTGTGTCCAAAATCCCAAGAGGAGAATGGAGAAGGGATTGTGACATGGCCATCCCCCCTGAGGGGTGATTTCTCACTTTCTCTCTCTGTCTGTCCAATTAGCGCAAGCGTGCTCTATAGCAAAAATCTCTCTAAAAAAAGTTTTCAGAGAAATAAAGCCAATAAGATATGTTTATATAGACAGAGAAATGTGTTTTAAGAAATTGGTTCACACAGTTGTAGATGCTTGGTAAGTCTGCAGAGTAGGCCAGGAGGCTGGAGAGCCAGGGAAGAGTTATAGTTCAAGCCTAAAGGCGGCCTGCTGGAAGAATTCCTTCTTGTTCAGAGGAAGTCAATCTCTTTTATGAAGGCCTTCCGCTGATTAGATGAGGCCCACCCACATCACGGAGGGTGATCTGCTTTGCTCATAGTCCACCAATTAAAATAATAAACTTCATCCAAGGGCCAGCCAGTGGCATGGTTATGACAATGTGACCTACACGGCTGACTGCAGGTTAAGTCCCAAACCTGGCGGCTTGGAAAACATTCTGGGTGTTCGTGTGGGTGCATGTCCAGAAATCCCTAAAGGAGGGAGAAGTGGAGAAGGAATCGTGCCCTATGGAGGTGTTTTTTGGTCTCTCTCTGGAAAATATATGTACCTTTTGGCGAATTAAAAATTTATCCAGGGACCAGCAGATGAAGTAATGGTTACGCCATCAGACTCCCACGTAGTTAGTTGACTGTGGTTCGAGTCCCGGACTCAGCTTAAAATTCACGCCACGTGCAGTGAGTCTCCTCTGGCCCAAAGTCCTAGGAGGAGAATAGAGGAAAAGGGATTGTTGTGTGCCCATCCCACATGGGGCGTGATTTTTCGCTTTCTGTCTCTGTTTCTCTCTCTGGTGAATGAATGTGCCCTACAGCAAAAATCTCTCTTTGAAAAAGGGCAGGGGCTGGGTCAGCAGGTAGTGTGGTGGTTAAAGGCACTGGATTCCCACACAGCCAACCGTGGTTCAAGTTCTGGACCTGGTGGCTTGCTTTCTCATTTTCCCTTTCTTTGTCTCTGGTCAAATTAAAAAATAATAATGGGCTGGCAGGTGGTGTGGAGATCAGGGGCGCTGGGCTCCCAGCTGGTTGACCATGGTTCGAGCTTGTTTGCTTTCTTTCTCTCTCTCACTGTCCTGCTCTTGTCAAATTTAAATAAATAAAGTCAATAAAATAATTATTTTTATAAAGACAACAAATGGAGGGAACCAGCAGTTAGTGTAATGGCTATGTTGCTGGACTCCCATGTAGTCAACCACAGTTCCCGTCCCGGACCCAGTGGCTTAGAACTCACGCCGGGCGCGTGTGCGTGCGTGTCCAAGATCCTGAAAGGAGAATGGAGGAGAAGGGATTGTGGCGTGATCATCCCCCCTGGGGGGTGATTTCTCGCTTTCTGTCTCTCTGGCCAGCACATGCGCCCTATAGCAAAAACCTCTCAAAAAAAACAAAACAAAACAAAAACAAAAACAAATGGAATTAAATAGATAAATCTTTTTCAAAAGAGGAGAGGCTGGCCAGTGGCATGGTGTTGGGCACTGGGCTCCCACATGGCCAACTGCAGTTCAAGTCTTGGACCTGGCAACTTGGTTTCTCATTTTCCTTCTCTCTCTCTCTTTCTCACTTTTTCCCTTTCTGGTTCAACTTAAATAAATTGATTAAATTAAGCAGTTGTTAAAAAAAAAAAATAAAACTCAGGACCAGCAGGTGGCATGGTGGTTAAGGGCGCTGGACTCCCACATGGCCAACGGCAGTTCAAGTCCTGGAACTAGTGGCTTGCTTTCTCACTTTCTATCTCTCTGTCTCTCTCTCTCTGTCCCTCTCTGGTCAAATTAAGATAAATAATAAAATAAAGTTCAAATAATACATTAAAAAAAAACTCAGCCAAAAGGCCAGCAGCTAGCATGGGGCTTAAGGCGCTGGATCCCATATGGTTGACCAGTTTGAGTTCTAGACCTGCTGGCTTACTTTCTCACTTTCCCTTTCTTTGTCCCTCCCTGCTGACCATATGTGCCCTATAGCAAACATAATAATAATAAATAAAATAAGATAATTTTTTAAAAAATCTCATCCATAAAACACCTTCACAGTAATATCAGAATTAAATGTTTGAACAGCTGTCTGTGCCGCCCTGGTCCAGCAAAGTGGACACACAAGACTGACTATCACAAACAGCAACAAGAAATTGCAATAAAGGAGGGTTTGCTAGCAGTGACTAAAAGAGCTCTAACAAATATAAGAATAGCTAATATAAGGAGCAGCCTGAGGGCTGAGGTGATATAAATCTAACAGAGTCCTCAACCTCCTGGAAAGTTTGCCGAAATACTGTATCAATGGGACTTGTTTGAAATCTGCCTTCAGATGCCCAGAAAGCTCCTATGGGGAGGTGACATAACCCAGAACTTGTGGGGAAGCCACTGGAGGGGATGCCAGGAAATGTATACAAGGGGAGCTGGCAGGTGGCATGGTAGTTAAAAACGCTAGATTCCCACATGGCCGACCGTGGTTCGAGTCCCAGAAGCAAGGGCTTGCTTTCTCTCTGATCAAAATTGAAAAATAATGATCATAAAAATTCTTTTTAAAATTTTTTTATTAAAAAATTTTTTTTATTCATTCATTAATTTCAATTCAACCAGAGAGACAGAGAGGCAGAGAGAGAGAGAAAGAAAGTGAGAAAGCAAGCCACCAGGCCCAAGACTCGAACCACAGTTGGCCATGTGGGAGTGTCCAGCGCCTTAACCACCACTCCACCTGCTTGTCCCAATAAAAATGCCTAAAAAAAAAAATCTGCTTTCAGCTTTCGGCTTGGAGGAGGAGGCCTTGGTGCAACTTTCTTCAATTGTCCCGAATCCAGGTTCATCCAACACTAGCTGCCTCCATCATGCTGCCCAAGTTTGATCCCAATGAGATCAAAGTCGTGTACCTGAGGTGCACCGGTGAAGTCGGCGCCACGCCTGCCCTGGCTCCCCACATCGGCCCCCTGGGTCTGTCTTCAAAAAAGGTTGGTGACGACATGGCCAAGGCAACCAGTGACTGGAAGGGCCTGAGGATGACTGTGAAACTGACCATTCAGAATAGACAGGCTCAGATCCAAGTGGTACCTTCTGCCTCTTGCTTTCTGTCTCTCTGCCTCTCTGTCTCTCTGTGTCTCTCCAGCAAGTGCATGTGCCCTATAAAAAAAAATTCTTCAAAAAAAAATTATATATATCTATATCTCGAGTACTTCCTTGTGGGGGGTGATTTCTCACTTTCTGTCTCTCTATCTCTTTCTGGTGAGTGCATGTGCCCTATAGCAAAACAAACAAACAAACAACAACAAAAAAAAAACCCTCTCAAAAAAAACCTCTCGGGAACCAGCAGTTAGCGTAATGGCTGTGTCGCTGGACTCCCACGTAGTCGACCGCGGTTCGTGTCCCCGGCCCTACCCAAAAAAAAAAAAAAAAACTCTCATATATATACATATATATATATATATATATACACACACATATATATATATATATTACTTCCATTAATAAGATTAAGAAGGGGGCCAGCAGGTGGCATGGTGGTTAAGGTGGTGAATTCCAACATGGCCGACCACAGTTAAAATCCTGGACCTGACAGCTTGAAAAATCACAACAAATAATAAGTAAATGTAAAAAAATATTAAGGGACCAACAGGGGCATAATGGTTATATCGCTGGACTCCCATGTAGTTGACTGCAGTTGAGTCCTAGACCCAGAGGCTTAAAACTCACACTGGGCACATGTGTACATGCCCAAAATCCTGAAAGGAGAATGGAGAAGGGATTGCGGTGTGTTTTCTGTCTCTCTGGCAAACACACCCTATAGCAAAAATCTGAGAGCTCTTTTCCGGCTGGAACCATGGAGGGCGTTCAAGAGAAGAAAAAGAAGGTTCCTGCTGCCGTGGAAGCCACCAAGAAAAAGGTTCCTGCTGTGCCAGAAACCCTCAAGAAAAAGGGAAGGAATTTTGTAAAGTTGAAGATCAAGCACCTGAGAAAGAAGTTTGCTCAAAAGATGCTTCGAAAGGCAAGGAGGAAGCTTATCTATGAAAAAGCTAAGCACCATCATAAGGAGTATAGATGTACAGAACTGAGATTCACGTGGCCAGGATGGCAAGAAAAGCTGGCAACTTCTATGCACCTGCAGAACCCAAATTGGCATTTGTCATCAGGATCAGAGGTATCAATGGAGTGAGCCCAGAGGTTCGTCTCTCGCAGAGCAGTTCCCCCTGCACTATTGTCTTCTCTGGTCACATGCCTGCTGGGGAAGAAAATGGAAGGTAAGCATGCAGGCTCCTCTCCAAGCAGGGCTCAGGGCAGCCAGCGAGGCAGGCAAGTTTGCCTCTCCAGAGAGGTTCTGGGAAGGCTGGACGAAGTTCTGACAAGAGAGGACCTGCGTTGGAGAAAGAACCAGCCTCAGCAGAGCATGCTAGGGAGGGAGTCTAGCTCTTGGGCCTAGGTGGGAGGTGGTATCTGTTCATGGTCTTTTTTCTTCCTACAGAGCTTCTGCACCAGAAAGGACATTGTTCAGCCTTTTTTCCTGACTTAGGTGGAGACAGAGTGTTCTGCAAGCCAGCCTACAGCCAGCAAATGTTTCTCAAAGTGTTTTCTAGGCTTGGGAGGAAGTTTTTGAAGTAGGGATGGGGATTAGGGGGTGAGGGGGAGAGGGATCTTGGACAACATCCTGCAAAAAAAAAAAAAAAAAAAAACTCTGAGAAAATAAATAAATAAATAAATCTTCAGTGATAGCCATGGCAGTGGTAAAGTGTTGGGCACTGGGTATATTTTGAAACTAGACCATTGAATTTCTTTCTTTTTTTTTTTCAGAGTTATTTTATTTAACTTTATTTATTTTACCTATCTATTTACTTACTTTAATTTGACCAGAGAGGGACAGGGTGAGAGAGAGAGACAGGGAAAGTGAGAAAGCAAGCTGCCAGGTCCAGGACATGAACTGCGGTTGGCCATGTGGGAGTCCAGCGCCCTTAGCCACCACATTACCTGCCGGCCCCTAGACCCATAGAATTTCCTGACAGTTGAATGGAGATGAGTAGAAGAAGAGTCAAGAATGGCAAACGGGGCCAGCCTATGATCTGGTGATTGAATCAGCTAGCTCCTACATTGCCAACTGCATGATTCGAGTCCCCGACCTGGTGGCTTGAGAAACACACCAGGTATGTTTTATCCATGTTTGCCCAAAGTCCTTTAAAAGGAGGGAGAAATTGAGAATTGAGGGGATCGTGGCCTGAGCAGTCCTCTGGTAGGTGCTTTCTCTGCTTTCTCCCTCTACCCCTACTCCCCTGTACCCCCATCTCAGTGATTGCATGAGTCCTCTGGCAAATTTTTTTTAAAAAAAGAATGACTAGGACCAGCAGATGGTGTAATGGTTACATTGCTGGGCTCCTTCACAGTCGACCGCAGTTTGAGTCCTGGGCCCCGCTGCTTAGAACGCTCTCGGCATGTGTGTGTGTGTGTGCGTGTGTGCCCGAAATCTGGAGAGGAGAATGGAGGAGAAGGAATTGCAGCCATCTCCCCTTGTGGGTGATTTCTCGCTTTCTGTCTCTGTCTCTCTGGGGAGCACATGTGCCCTATAGCAAAACATTGATTAGATATCCATGTGGAGATGGTGAACAGGATTGAGTGTCTGGGTCTGGATATGGGGAGTAGTATCTGAACTTCACATCTAAATTTGGGAGTGAGTATATGGAAGATTTAACTTCCCAAGGCCAGCAGGTGGCGTAGGTTAAGGTAGCTGGAACCCACATGGCTGACTTCATGGTTCGAATCCCTGACCTGATAGCTTGAAAAACATTGAGCGTGTGTGCATGCACGCCCACAATCTCACGAAGAGAATGGAGAAGGTAATGTGGTGTGTTCGTGCACTTTAGGGGGTGATTTCTCACTTCCCCTCTTTCTCTCTCTACCTAGCTCCTGCAAGTACATGTGCCCTATTGCAGAAAAAGAGTAATGTTATGAAACTGACATTAGATCGCGTGTTCATGAGAACACAGGGAGTTATTAAATGATCTCCTGAAACATTCATTTTACTCCATGAGTGTGGCATGATTTATTGTTTGACATTCAGATTACTCCCAATTTTTCACTAGTCTGAACAATGCTGCAATGAAAAACATCTAGCTGGCCCCCAGTGCTTCACTGTTCTGAGCAGACTATAATGAACAGTTACAGTTTGTGCATCCGTGCTTCACGATAAATTACCGTGTTTATAGGTCAAAAGCAAATGCTGACAACTCCGTATTATTCAACCTAATATTTTGATAATTCTTTTGGTTCTTTATCCTGAGATGCATTATACTTTGATTAAAATACATACTATAACCTAGATTGGAGCAATTAATCTGGAATGCAAAGCCTAAAAATAAATCACTCTCATTAGAGATGACACGTGGACCAAATGTTCCCTGTTCTTCCACATAATATAATCCCAAGGTTTGTTATTTACTTACCCATAACCTGTGTTCTTTTCTAGACTTTTCTTTTTCTTTTTTCCTTTTTTTTTCTTTTTTGAGAATTTTTTGCTAGAGGGCACGTGCGTTCGCCAGAAAGACAGAGAGAGACACAGAGACAGAAAGCGAGAAATCACCCCCCAGGAGGGATGGTCACACTGCAATCCCTTCTCCTTCATTCTCCTCTTGGGATCTTGGGCACGCACACACATGCACCCAGTGTGAGTTCAAGCCACCGGGTCCAGGACTCGAACCACAGTCGACTACATGGGAGTCCAGCGACATAGCCATTATGCTAACTGGTCCCTAGACTTTTCTTTTTTAGGTTTTTGTCATAGAGTACAAACATTCACAGGAGAGAGACAGAGAGAGATAGAGAGGGAAAGTGAAAAATCACACCCAGGGAGGATGGCCACACCATAGTCCCTTCTCCTCCATTCTCCTCTTGGGATTTTGGCCAAGCATGCATATGTGCCTGGTGTGATTTTCATGCCATTGGGTATGGGACTTCAACCGTGGTCAGGCATGTGGGAGTCAAGCACCTTCACCACCATGCCACCTGTTGGCTCCATAATCTATGTTTTTGAATGCCCAAAAACTTTCATTAGATTTAGGCTATTTAAAAATTATAGGCTATTTAAAAAATAACAGACCTGTGGGACCAGGAGTTAGTGTAATGGCTATGTCACTGGACTCCCACATAGTCGACCACTGTTCAAGTCCCTCCCAGGGGGGATGGCCACACCGCAATCCCTTCTCCTCCATTCTCCTCTCGGGATCTTGGGCACGCACACACACGTGCCTGGCGTGAGTTTAAGCCACCGGGTCCGGGACACGAACTGCGGTCAACTATGTGGGAGTCCAGTGACATGGCCATTACGCTAACTGCTGGTCCCCCCCCAAAAAATTTTAATTAAAAAAAAAAAGAAAAGAAACCAGTGGCACAGTGGTTGGGGCGGCTGGATCCCACACGGCCAACTGTAGTTCAGCCACAGACCCAGTGTCAGGAAAAAAAACCCCAGGAACATGTGCATACGCACCCAAAACCACCAGGAGAAAAGGAAGAGAAGGGATTGCTATGTGACTCTCCCCCATAGGGGTGCGTTCTCACTCCCCTAACCTCTTGAGCACACTCACCCTCTAAAAATTTATTTTAAAATAGGAATAAACAATATGATCCACCACATTGAGACACTAAGAAATAAAAACAAACTATATAATCATCTCAATAGATGGAAAAAAAAAAACTGTTAAATTCCAACATTCATCCATAGTTTTAGGGGGAAAATAAAAACCCTTCAGGGGGCCAGCAGATGGCATAGTGGTTATATCACTGGACTCCCATATGGCCGATCTCAGTTCAAGTCCTGGACTCGGTGTCTTCAAAATCACTCAAGGCATATATGCATGCATGCCCGAGATCCCAGGAAGAGAATGAAGGTGAAAGGATTGCAGCATGGCCATCCCCCTTTTGGGGGAGATTTCTCACTTTCCCTCTCACTGTCTCTGTCTCTTTCTCTGGTGAGCACACACACCCTATGGTGGAAAAAAAAAAAAAAAAAAAAACACCCTCAGCAGACTCCCCCACCTCAGATGTACTATGTTCTTAAAAAGCCTACAGGTAACATCATACTTATGGAGAGAGAGCAAAAAAAGTGAGAAATGTCCTGGGAGGACGGCCACTGTGTAGTTCAGCCACAGACCCAGTGTCAGGAAAAAACACCACAGGAACATGTGCATACGCACCCAAAATACCAGGAGAAAAGGAAGAGAAGGGATTGCTATGTGACTCTCCCCCATGGGGGTGCGTTCTCACTCCCCTAACCTCTTGAGCACACTCACCCTCTAAAAATTTATTTTAAAAAAGGAATAAACAATATGATCCACCACATTGAGACACTAAGAAATAAAAACAAACTATATAATCATCTCAATAGATGGAAAAAAAAAAACTGTTAAATTCCAACATTCATCCATAGTTTTAGGGGGAAAATAAAAACCCTTCAGGGGGCCAGCAGATGGCATTCTCCATTCTCCTGGGATTTTGAGCACACAGGTACATGTGCCCAGTGTGATTTTCAAGCCACTGGGTCCAGGACTTGAATCAAGGTCAGCCATATGGGAGTCCAGCACCTTAACAACTACACTACCTGCTAGTCCCAGGACATTCGGTCTTAACACTTCTATACAAAGAGAAACTGGGGTCAGCAGGTGGCACAGTGGTTAAGGCACTGCACTCCCACATGGCAGGCCATGGATCAAGTCCCAGACCCCAGTGGATTCAAAATCACGCCAGACATGTGTGTGCATGCATGCCCAAAATCCCAAAAGGAGAATGGAGAAGGGATTGCAGTGTAGCCCTCTCTGTGTCTCTCCAGCGAGTACGCACACCCTATAACAAAAATCTTTCTAAAAACAAACAAAAAAAGAAAAACTGATGCAGTATTACAGGTGCTCAATAAATACTTAGTAAATGAGTCACTATCCAAAGTAGGAATGCTAATCTCATTTACCTGACAGGGTGGTTATAGGAATTAACTAATCCTCATAAATTTTAGTTTTAACTGATGCCTAGCACACAGAGCACAAAAGCTATTAGCCCAACGCCGCCCCAAAATCCATCCTCCCCAGACCCCACCTCCCACTTAAATCCTCCCCTCCCTCCCAGAGGGTTTGCACTATGTTTCCTGTTTATCACAATCACTGGTCACACAACGTCTTACCCTTCGGGCCGCTGTAAGTCCCTTTAGGAATCCACCTGAGGAAGCTCTGAACGCCTCCCTAGAAAAAAAAACACCTATGTAGTAAGTGCGTGTGCATGCACAGACACACACACGTGCGCAAGCACACACACTTCTGTATACAGTTTCTGGGAGCGCATAGAACCTGGAGACTAAACTGCCTTTTTAGATTTCTGAGTTAAATGGACACTAAACTCAAGGACACCTCCTTGCTTGGAGCCACAACAGGTCCAGGGGAACTCCCAGAGCAGATCTTTACAGCCGGGGTCAGAGTCCAAACTGGGAGTCACAGGTCTGAGCTGTCTGAGACGCAATTTGCATCTGGCCTGGCGGGAAGAAGACATTATGGTTCCACCCTGACTGCATTTTTCAGCCGACCCTTCACCCTAGCTGAAGAAGGGCTTTATGGGGGAGGAGGGTGGATTCCAAATGCAAGCAGAGGCTGCTGCAGGCCCTAAGGTCATTTATAATCTCCGGTGTCTCTGCTAACCTACGGGCTTGTGACTTATTTATCTCAGCTCAGCAAACCCGTGCTCCCATAATGGCCTCTGTCCTATATCCTAAAGCAGGAAAGAGGGATAAAACGGGAGACTGTCCTACTGCCTTCTCAGGAAAAAAGAATGCGGTTGGCACCAGCAGGTGGCGTAGTGGTTGGGGCGCTAGACTCCCACATGGCCTACTGCAATCTGAGACCGAGACCCAGTGGCTTGAAACTCCTGCTGGGAGCAGGTGACTTGTGTTCAAAATCCTAGGAGGAGGGATTGTGGCATGGCCATCCCCCTGGGGAGTGATTTTTCACTTTCTCTGTCTCTCTCCATGTCTTTGGCAAGCTCACATGCCCTATAGCAAAAATTCCTCTTTAAAAAAAAGCAGGCAGCCTAGGACTAGTGTCAACCTAGGAGCTCTGTAACCTCCCTAAGCCATCTCGGTCTTTAAAAGAAAGGGAGTAGAACATACCTCATCTCTCTGTTGTGAGAGTGTTATCTGATGAGCCCAAGGAATTTAAGGTCTGTCTCCATGAAGAATTTGGATCTGCCCCGCCCCTGGTAAGCACCCAATAATTATTAGCTGCTGTGTCCCTTTTTTCCATTTAAAAAAATTTGCCAGAGGACGTGTGTGCTCACCAGAAAGAGGGAGGCAGAGAAGCCATCCCTCTGTGGAGGCATGGTCACACCACAATCCTGTCCGTCCATTTCTGCATCCTGTCGGGATTTGGGGGTGTCACATACAAATGCCCGGCATGTTTTTCAAGCTGCCAGGGCTGGAATTCAAACCAAGCAGTTGTGGGATTCAGTTCCCATGCAACCAAGGCCTTAGAGCTGGTTCTCTTTCCCCCACATTTTCAAAAAGTGTTTTTCTTCTCTAAGTGAGAGTGAAAAAGATATAGAACACCCGAATGGACTTTTGCCAGGCCTTGACGCTGTGACCCATGCCTCAGCCCCAGCCAGCAGTGGTCAAGGGCAAGCAGATGCCCAGCACCTCAGGGAGGCCTCCAGGCCTGACTCTGAAACCTCCCCGCGTGAGTCAGCCTTACAGCATGTTGCATTTTACCAATGTGCCACCATCCAGCCTGTTTTTGTTTCCTTTCGCACATGTATTTGACAGAAAGAGGAAGTACCCCCCTCCCCCATGGGACCTGGTCACCATGATTGATCATTTTCTTCCAGTTTGCCATACAGTCAGGATCCCGAGCACACCCGCCCAGGAGAAAGCACAGCTCCTAACCACTGGCCGATGGGGCCGCCTGCCTATTGTCTCCTCATAAAGTAACTCTTTTAAGGATGGGATGCCTGCTTCCCAAAGCCAGCTGTGAATGTAGGGTCCCTTAAGTGGGGAGTGGAGCAGAGTGCAGGGAGCTGGGCTGGGCTGGGCGTGTGGGGCTTCCTCCTGGCCCCACCCTAATCTCCAGAGGCTACTTTCTCACCCTCTCACATGCCATCTGGGTGGGCCCTTGCCTTTGTGTACCCAGGAACTCCCCAGACTCTCAAGGCCCTCACAGTCTCCCTTTCCTTTAACTGAGGCCAACGTTCATTACAGACGTTTCCATCATAGAGCCCCAAATCACAGGACTCAAAGGACCCGAAAGATTGGTCCAGCTTTTATTATTTGATGAGGGGGACAGTCCCAGAGGTGACATGATTTGCCCAAAGTCTTGCAACTTCCTGGAACTGAAAACCCACATGTGGGTATTCTTCAGGCTATCAGGCTCCCTCAGAGCCCAGGATCTGCTTTTGAAAGAGGTCCCAAGCAGAGCCACTTTAGGAAAACTTGCTTGCATTGATCAAATCCCTGCTTGTGGCAAGGGGTGTGTGAGGTTGAGAATGATCCAGTGGGTTCCTCTCCCCCACAAAAAAAATCATGTGAACCTTTTAAAATTGCTTTGGGAGACCATGTGTTTTAGTGACTACGTCTTTCGCAGGGCTGGGCACTCCCCTGCTTAGATGACCAGCCAAGGGCCTGCGGCGAAAGAGGCGCTTACCAAGTCCTCGCAACCAGGATGGGCACCCCATCCAGGTATGGCCACAGCGGGGCTGCGTGGAGCTGCGTGTTTTCTTCAGTTACAGCTGCAGCGTGTACCCTCTGTACACCCTCAACTGCGTCTCCTGAGACCTCCCCAGGAGATCTTCCTAGACATGGAAGGACAGGGCGGCAGGGCATGCACAGATTCAGGGCTCCTGCTTTCAGAACCCCTCCATCCCTGCAAAAATGAGTCCCAACCAGCTGGCCAAGCTGAATACGATCAGGCTTAATTTGTATTATATGTATTGTTAAACCTCATTGATACAACAAAAATGATCTCATTTTATTTGTGTCTCTCTGGGGTCTAATTAGATGGAAATTGGACTAATCTCGAAGAAACACTCTAAGGAGTCCAGAGAAATCCTGTGTGGGACAGGAGACCAGTGAAACGAGGTACATTCTGCCCAGCGAGTTGGCACTAAAGGGCATGGCTTGTTCGCTGTGATTTTACACGAGATGTGAGCATGTGAGCCTTGCTAGGGGGGCTTCCCCAGCAGGGACTTACTAGCTTCCCTATGTTTATTTCCATTTCCTGACAGAGGCTAAATCTTTGTGTGTTTTTTTTTTTAATTTAAAAAAGTATTCTAGATGTACAATAATTAAATGTGAAGAAGGGGTCCAGCAGGTGGTGTGGTGGTTAGGGGCACTGGACTCCCACATGGCCAACCATGGTTTGAGTCCCAGATCTGGTGGCTTCCTTTCTCACTTTCCTCTCTCTCTCTCTCTTTTGCTCTGTCCTCCTTTGATCAAATTAAATAAATAAATAAAAGCTAAATTTAAAAAAATTTTAATGTGAAGAGGAACATTTTAAAAGAATTATTTATTTATTTTATTTATTATCATTATTATTTTCTTTTAATTTGCTATAGGACATGTGCGCTCACTAGAGAGAGAAAGTAAGAGAGCAAGCCGCCAGGTCCAGAATTCAGACCACGGTCAGCACGTGGGAGTCCAGCACCTCAGCCACCATACACCTGCTGGCACTAAAGAAGACATTTTTAAAAATTGTTTTTAATGGATTGAGAGTGTGCATGCTCACCAGAGAGAGAAACAGACAGAAAACACCCTCCGATGGACATAGGCACACATGCACGCACAGCCAGTGGTTTGTTTTTTTTTTAATAGTTTGAGGTCTTAGGTTTAGATCCTTGATCCACCTTGACTTGATTTTTGACAACGGTGAGAGGTAGGGGTTCAGATTCATCTTTCTGCAGGTGGAAAGTGGGAGTCCAGCATCTTAACCACTATGCCACCTGCCAGCCCAGAAGTACAATAATCTTTAAAAGATAAGTTAGAGAAAATCATTTTTAAAAAGAATTAATTAATTTATTTTAATTTGACCAGAGAGGGACAGAGTGAGCGAGAGAGAGAAAGAGAAAGTGAGAAAGCAAACCATCAGGTCTGGGATTTGAACCATGGTCAGCCATGTGGGAGTCCCGCGCCCTTAACCACCATGCCAACTACTGGCCCCCCAGTGTGTTTTTCAAGCTCCCAGGTCTAGGACTTGAACCACGTGATTGGCCATATGGAATTCAGCTTCCGTAACCACCATGCCACAAGGCCAGCTAACAGTAAATCTTATAAAACAAAGGAAGACCCTGTATTCTCTCCCTTTTAAGAATTATTTTATTTAACTTTACTTATTTTATTTTGACCAGAGAGGGACAGAGTAAGAGAGACAGAAAGTGAGAAAGCAAGCAGCAGGTCTAGGACTCGAATCAGTGTTGCCCATGTGGGAGTCCAGCGCCCTTAACCACCATGCTACCTGCCGGCCCCCACTTTGCACTTTTTAAAAGAAATACAGTTTCCTCTGCCTCCCCCTTGAGAGGGTAATTTTATAGGACTGGGATGTTCTTGGAATCTGTATTTTCTTTCTTTCTTTTCTTAGAATTATTTATTTTATTTTATTTATTCATTTATTTTAATTTGACCAGAGAGAGACACACAGGGGGAGCGGGGAGTGAGAAAGCAATCCACCAGGTCCAGGACTTGAACCATGGTCAGCCATGTGGGAGTGTCCAGCGCCTTAACCAACCATGCCACCTGCTGGTCCCCTGGAATCTGTATTTTTAAAAAGCATCCCAGGTGATTCTTAATTTGCTGCTACAATGACCAACTTTTGGGAACTTACCATCTAAATGCTTATCTGTTTTGTTTGTTCTTTTAATGGAGTTTGGAAATGGCAGTATCGGAACAGCCCAGTTCGTTGCCTTGTGGTTCAGAGAACCAGATTCCAAAAGGCCAACTGCACGCTTTGAATCCTGGCCCCAACAGCTTGAAAAACAAGCGAGGCACATGTGCGTGCATGCCCCAAGTCTCGACAGGACGGAGAGATGACGGAGAAGGGATCATGGTGTGACCATGTTCCCCCTAGAGGGATGCTTTCTCCCTGCTCCTCTCTCTGTGTCTGTCTCTGGTGGGCATTCATGACCTTTGGCAAAAAAAAAAAAAAAAAAAGAGAGAAATGACAGGATTAACTTGTAAAATATTAATATTAGTATTAATCCCCCCACCCCACTGCCACAACACAGGCTTCGAATCACTAGTCTCCTCTCAGTCCTTATGTGATGTTGTGATGTGTGACAGTGCTGCCCACGCGACCGGCCCAGTGTTCTCTTCTGCTTGCCTAGGATTCCTGCTTTTCCACTCACCTCTCTGGGAGCATATTTTGGGCCCGTGTGTGTGTGTGTGTGCGTGTGTGTGTGTGTGTGTGTGTGTGTGAGAATGACAGTTGGCAAACTTTTCTTCCTTTGCTGTTTTCACAGCCGTTCAGGGTGACCTGGAAACCCCAGGAAACAACCGTGTCCATCTTACCTGCTTCCATAATCAATGCCTGGATGCTCACACTCTCAGGTCTGCATCTCCTACCCCTCTCTGAGCTCTCCAGAGCCCTCATCTTGACCGCCTTCTAGGCATGTTCCAAGAGCCCCCAACTCAGGTGTGGCCACGCTGCAGCCCCTTCTCCTCTATTCTCTCAGACTTTGGGGCTGGCACGCAAGAGTGCATGCCTGGCATGTTTCTCAGGTTACTGTGTCTGGGACTCAAACCAGCAGTCAGCTCTAGGAATCCAGCTACCTAAACCACCATGCCACTGACTGGCCCATGGATTGCACATGACTGACTATGTAGTTCAAATCCCAGACCTGGTGGCTTGGGAAACACATCAGGCATATGTGCAGGCATGCCTAAAACCCTGACAGGGAGGGAGAGGTGTGGGAAAAGGGATGTAGCACGGCCATTCCCCATGGGGGAGGGATGTTTTTTCTCTCTCTTTGTCTCTCTCTGATGGGTGCAAGTGGTCTCTGGCAAAATTTTAAAAAAAGTAGCCTCCAGCTTTAGGTTCTTTCAGAGTAAAGTCCAGTGTCACAAACTGGGGTTAAAAGGTCTTGACATCATCTGAGCCCTGGTGGCCTTTCCATCCGCATGACCACTGTCAGCTCAGCTGCCCCAAATTACTGCTGCCTTTCCCTCACCTGCCGCCCCCGTGTCTCCCCGCCCCTCTGCCTGCCTAGCTCCTGTCACTCCTCAGGGCTCAGCCTGGATACGGTGACAGGCAGCCTCCGGGGATGTTCCTCAGGGATCCCTGCCTAATGGCACTCACACGCCTGTGTAATCCCTGTGCCCTGAGTGTCAGATGGATTCACTGATTCAGTTTGGAGTAACCGACACGGCAGAAGTGACGGGATGTCACTTTTGAGATTAGGTTACATAAAGACTGTGGCTGGGGGGGGGGTTCCCCTGCGGGAAGTCAGCTGCCATGTCGTGAACTGCCCGGCAAGGAGGGCCTTGAGGAGGAAGAGGGAGGCCTCTGCCAACTGCCTGCAAGGAAGGAAGTCCTGCCAGCAACTGTGAGAGCTGGGATTCAGGTCCTCCACCTTCGAGCCTTCAGATGGGACCAAGCCCCAGTTGGCGGCACAGCTGCAACCTCAGGGAAGACCAGGCAGGACGCACCCAGCTACAACTGAGACGCTGCCATGCTTTAGTGAAATTCTTTAGACAGGGATAGATGCCACCTCCAAACTCTGCCGGCATTCACGCCCAACTTAGTACCTTCTGAGTTGGAGCCATTGCTGTTTCCTGCTGCACTCCCAGCCCTTAGCCCTCATGTTAAAATGAAGGACTTGTCCAGTCTGTAGCTCTGTATGAAAGAAAGGGCCAGAGGAAGTCACCACTTTCCTTCTCAAGATTGAATTTCTGGGTCCAGCAGTTGGCATAATGGTTACATGGCTGGACTCCCATGTAGTTAACTGCAGTTCGAGTCCTGGACCCAACGGCTTAAAACTCAAGCCAAGTGAGTGTGCGTGCATGGTCAAATTCCTGAGAGGAGAGTGGAGGAGAGAGGGCCGGGGCGCGATTTCTCGCTTTCTGTCTCTGTCTCTCCTGTGAGCGCACGTACCCTATAGTAAAACTCTCTCAAACTAAAAACATAAACGGAATCTCTGTTCGGCTGCCTGCACCTTCCTGCACCCACAGTGTCAAGAGCAGGGTGTCCCAGCACAGCTCCAGCTCCATGACTGCCCGGACGCCCCTCCACCTCCCCTGGCCTCCATAGCCTCCCCAAGTCCGCACACGACACCCAGGCCCCAGCCCCGGCCCAGCCCCTCCTCGCTCCTCGGACACACACCCTCGGGCCCCATTTTTGCGGCTTTTCTGAATGAAAGGTCAAGAGGAAGAGGCTTTGTAGAGTGGGGGAGGGGCTCGGTCCCGCCCACGCAGCAGCCTCTGACCCATTCGGCGCCGCCAGCCCCCGCCCGGGTGAAAACAAAGCACA
>NW_006205376.1:64266-84521 GCF_000334495.1 Tupaia belangeri chinensis | reverse complement strand
CGGGGAGAGCCGAGCCCCGGCCCTGCACCCTCACCCGCTCCAGCCCCGCCGCAGCTTCCGCTCAGCCCTGCCTCGCCCCTGCTCTCTGCTCAGCCGCTCACGGTCGCTGGGAGGTCCTGCCATCGGCCGCTGTAGACCTGCGTCAGTGTGATGGGGGAGGCGGACTCGGGGTCGGAGATCTGCCCCAATCTGAATCCCGCCATTTATGGTATTTGCCTCCGAGTTACCTGACCATCCTCAGGCTGCCGTCAAGCCCTTTCCCATGGTGGGCCTAAGAGTAAACTAAATAAAACCACAGATATTACGATGCGTGGCTTGTAGTAGGTGTTTAATAAATGCTTCTAGTCAGGTATTCAAAAAGTACCTTAACGATCCTTGTAACTTTTCATTGGAATATATAAAGTAGAAGAAAGTTTTTATTCCTAGTGGACTAAGTGTCACATTCTATTTTTTATAATTATTATTTAACTTTATTTATTTTAATTTAATCAGAGAGGGACTCCAACCACAGTCGACCATGTAGGAATCCAGCGTCTTTCACCACCACTGCCACCTGCCACCCCAGTCACATTCCTTTTTTTTTTTTTTTCTTTCCTTTTTTGAGAGGTTTTTGCTATTGGGCGCGTGTGCGCGCCAGAAAAACAGAGAGAGACAGAGAGCATGAGAGCATGAGTTTAAGCCACCGGGTTCAGGACTCAAACCATGGTCGACTACATGGGATCCAGTGACATACGCGCTAAGCCAACTGCTGGTCCTTCACATTCCATTTTTGACTTGGTTTTTGGTGAAGTAGGAGGAGGTTGAGCGTGATATTGGGAGCCCACTATTGTCTGGGGTTTTAATCTGATTCTCTTGTCCCGGCTGTTCTGGGCTAATGCTAATGTAGAAACCAACTGCTCAGATGCGGAAGGATGGATGTGTCTGAACCTGCCGGGACTCCCAGGTGGTAGGTGTTTTCGTGTTTGCGTTCAGGTCTCTGAGCCTCGCTTAGGCCCTGCCACAGGCGAGAGGGAAGTGCCGGTGCCTGCGAGCTGACGGAACAGGGTGGCCAACGCTGCATGCCTTCTGCCGTTATCAGCAGGAGTGCATCTGCTCAGAACCCACAGATACCCTTCCGTCTCCAGTCAACAGACTTGTCTTCATCAATCAGGTGAATCCAGGTTTCTTTCATTGCCCAGGGTAGACAGAGAGGGTAGGATACCACGTGATGGACTTCTGTGGTCTTTTCAGGTCAGTCAGGTTTATGGTCTATGGTCATGTGTTAGTGCCCGACTCAGTTTGGCAGAGGAGCCAAACCATGAGGTCGCACTTCTGAGAAATTTAAATCAACTGTGCACAGCTTCTGTACCTATCAAAAATTATTATTTTTTCTCAACAAGGGGGGAAATTGCCATAGTTCTGGACACCTAGATTTAACCAAGAGCAGATCAAATTGTGACTTTTGAAGTCTTTGTGAACAGAAACAGGAAGAAGTCTAACAGGATCGTTGACAGTGAGAGATGTCATGTGGCGTTTTCTATAACCGAAGTCGGCACTTCAAATAATCCTCCGAAGGGCATCTGCTTGCAGCCAACCTCCAGCAGCAATGTCTGGACTTGCCCTCCACCACAGCCATGTAGAGTCGTTTGCCATTAAAAATGATAAATACTTCTCATCCCTTGTAACAGTAAGTGCGTGGCATGTAAAGAAAGCAGAATACAGCTGTCAGAGGAGGAGGAGGCTGACTGGCTTTGGTTGCTACGTTACTTTATTTAAGTCCTAGCGGCTCAGTTCTCAGCTCTGGAGGTCCCGAAACCCCTGTTTTGCAAGGACAGCTGAAGTGATCACGTAGGCCCGCAGTGGGAGCTAACAGTAACCAAACTCCTAAGAAACTGATGTGCAAGCCAGCTGCCAATCAGAAACCCGATGCCAAGGGGTCCAGCTGGTCAGCATGGTCTCCCTTACAGGAATAGGGTGAGACGTCACAACAGCAAACGCTGAACGGGGGTGATGGGAGTCAGAGACCAGGAGCTCTAAGTTCAGGAGCTCAAAGGTCGAAAAGACCTTCTTGTTAATGTGATAAGTAGAAGTCAGGTTACCAAACAGTATGTATAGTGTAACCCCAGCTTTATTTAAAGGAAATAATAAGCCATGGAAAACATATATAATAAATGAGGACAGAAGTTTTCATCTCTGGATAATGGCATTATAAGCTTTTTTTTTTTATCCCCATTTAAACAATTTCTATAAATTAATTTTGAACTCCCTTGGAGATAAGAACATAAAGGATAAATTAAATGTGTAATGTTAGAGACATTCTTAAATAAGTCATGAAAAATCTATATGGAATGCTATGTCAACATTTAAAATTACTTTTTTTTTTAAGTTTTTGCCATAGGGTGTGTGCGGTTGCCAGAGAGAGGGAAACCTAGATCACCCCCCCCCAGGGGGGGGGATGGCCACACCACAATCCCTTCTCCTCCATCCTCCTCTCAAGATTCTGAGCATGGGACCAGCAGTTAGTGTAATGGCTATGTCGCTGGACTCCCATGTAGTACACTGCGGTTCAAGTTCTGGACCCGGTGGCTTAAACCCACGCTGGCCGCGTGTGCATGTGTGCCCAAGATCCCAAGAGGAGAACGGAGGAGAAGGGATTGCGATGTGGCCATGCCCCCTGGGGGGTGATGTCTTGCTTTCTGTCTCTGTCTCTGTCTATCTGGCGAGTGCATGTGCCCTATTGCAAAAACCTCTCCAAAAAGAGAAAAAATAATAATTATTTTATTTAACTTTATTATTATTATTATTTTCCAGTTTGATTAGCCAGAGAAAGAGAGAAAGTGAGAAAGCAAGCCTCCAGGTTCAGGACTCAAACCGTGGTTGGCCATGTGGGAGTGTCCAGCGCCTTAAGCACCACACCACCTGCTGGTCCCCTATAGAAGGACTTTTAATCTTTAAGGAAGTAACAGCAGTATTTATTAGGTACTAAGTGTTAGACACAGATCTGAATGCTTTATGTGTCTTAATTCACTTAATTCTTGTACCAAGCCTAAAAGGTAACTGAGAAAATAGAGACCAAGAAACATTAAGAAACTTGTCCAGGGACCAGCAGATAGCATAATGGTTACGTTGCTGGATTCCCACATAGTTGACTGCAGTTCAACCCAGACCTGGTGGCTTAAAATTCACACTGGCTGCATGTGTGTGTGAGTCCAGGATACCAAGAGGAGAATGGAGAAGGGATTGTGGTGGGGCCATCCTCCCTGATGGGGGTGATTTCTTGCTTCCTGTCTTTTTGTCTCTCTCTGTCTCGCTGATGAGCGCACACACCTGATTGCACAACTCTCTCTCAAAAAAAAAGAAAGAAAGAAAAAGAAACTTGTCGAAGGTGAAATAGATAGCTGATGCAAGGGTGAGTTTTACTTTCTGTAAAACAGATTCTCTTCCTCACATTAGCTCATCAAGTAGAAGTAAGAAAGGCATAATGGGGAACCAGCAGTTAGTGTAATGGCTATGTCGCTGGACTCCCACGTAGTCGACCCCGGGTCGTTTATTCATATATTGAAGTGGAGCAGTCTACCAGTTTCTGTGCACTGAGAGACACCAGCTTTCCTGTTTTCAGCTTCAGCTGTGCTTCCAGGGCCCCTACAGCACTGAAAGCCCACCGGGCGCATGTGCGTGTGTGCCCAAGATCCCGAGAGGAGAATAGAGGAGAAGGGTTTGTGGCGTGGCCATTCCCCCCATGGGGGGGTGATTTCTGACTTTCCGTCTCTCTCTGTCTCTCTCTGTCTGTCTGGTGAGCGCACGCACCCTCTAGCAAAAAACAAAACAAAACAAAACAAAACAAACAAACAAACAAAAAACAAGGGGGACTCTACACAGCGTCAGGAGAGACCTGCTGCTTCTATACTAACCATTGCAGGGTAATTAAATGCACCTTGAGCCAGCCTCGAAAGCAGTTGCAGGAGAGAGAGGAGCACCGAAGGACAGAGGGAAACTGGATAAAAAATTTGTTCAATTGGTCTCCCTGGCTGACCACTCTCATGACTAGCCTGGCTGGTCCCTTAGCCCTACTACCCTTTGGGGTCACTATGCGGCCCTGCATGATTAATTGACTGGGCTGCTATGTCAGGGAAAGGGTTCAGTCTGTCAAGATGATAATCATGGGGAACCAGCAGTTAGTGTAATGGCTATGTCGCTGGACTCCCACGCAGTCAACCACAGTTCGCGTCCTGGATCCGGTGGCTTAGAACTCACGCCGGGCGCGTGTGCGTGCGTGCCCAAGATCCCGAGAGGAGAATGGAGGAGAAGGGATTGCGGCGTGACCATCCCCCCTGGGGGGTGATTTCTCGCTTTCTGTCTCTATGTCTCTGTCTGTCTGGTGAGCTCACGCGCCCTATAGCGAAAACCTCTGCAAAAAAAAAAAAAAAAAAAAGGCGTAATGAAGGTGAAGAACACAACCTACTGTTTAGACAGATCAAATCTGATTTCGCCACCTGTTTTTATATGGTCCAAGAGCTAAGAATGCCTTACAATTTTTTTTAAATAATTATTTTCTTTAATTTCATGTATTCATTCATTTATTTTAATTTGACCAGAGAGAGACACACAGAAAGAGAGAGAGAGAAAATGAGAAAGCAAGCCACCAGGTCCGGGACTTGAACTATGGTCAACCATGTGGCAGTCTCCAGTACCTCAACCACCATGCCACTTGCTGGTCCTACTTTACAATTTTTTATTTTGAAACTTTTAAAATATTTATTTATTTTTAATTTATTTTTTACATTCAATCACTGTACATCACCATAGCTTGTAAAATGAATTTTTAAAATAATTTTTATTTAACTTTATCATCATCATTATTATTATATTTCAGTTTTGATGAGAGAGAGACAGAGAAAGAGAGAGAGAAAAGCAAGAGAGCAAGCCACTGGGTCCAGGATTTGAACTGTAGTTGGCCATGTGGGAGTCTAGAACTCTTTAACCACCATGCCACCTGCTGGCCCGTAAAATGAATTTTCCCAGTGTGAATATACTGCCCACCAGTCCAGTTGAAGATATCATACACATTATTGCCTATTTTTCTTAATTCCTTTCCTCTTACCCTCCCCACCTCCCACCCTTTTATTTTATTTATTTTTTAATTGCCAGAGGGCACATGTACTCTCCAGAGCAACAGAAAGAGAGAGGTGAAGGGACACAGCACCCTCGAATGGGGTGTGGTTATGCCCCAACCACGTCTCCACTTCTCTAACCTGTCAGGACTCGCAGAACGCACACACATGCGCCTGGCTTATTTTTCAAACTTCCAGGGCCATGATTTGATTGCAATCGGCCACATGAAATCTGGCTCCCTTAACCACTGTGCCACTGGGCCAACCCTTTTATTATTATTTTATGAAATTTATTTATTTTAATTTGCAAAAGGGCACATGCACTTGTTGGAGAGAGACAGAGAGTACATAAGAGAGAGAAAATGAGAAAGTGCCCCCCATGGGGAATGGTTATGCAGTAATCCATTTTCCATTTCTCCTTTCTTTGGGGATTTTGTGCATGCATACACACATACCTGGTAGTTTTTCAAGTTGCCGGGTCTAGGACTCAAACTATATGGTTGACCAGATGGGATCTAGCCACCCTAAGCCCCACACCATGGTCTGGCCCAAGCAGACCCTGCCTTTTTGTACTTTGTTGTGTTCACCATTCCATGATCTATTTGCCTTGCTTACATGCCTTTTTTTTTTTTTTAAGAGAGGATCTTGCTATAGGGCACATGAGGTTCCCAGAGAAACAGAGAGTGACAGAAAGTGAGAAATCACCCCCCACCCAGGGAAGATGGTCACAGTGCAGTTCCTTCTCCTCCAGTCTCCTCTTGGGATTTTGGGCACACATGCACATGTGCCCCGCATGAGTTTTAACTTGCCAGGTACAGGACTTGAACTGCAGTCAACTATGTGGGAGTCCAGCAATGTAACCATTATGCCATCTGCTGGTCCCTTTATATGAATTCTTTTAAAAAAAAAAATTATTGGGACCAGCAGTTAGTGTAATGGCTATGTCGCTGGCCTCCCCCGTAGTCGACCCAGTTCGTGTCCTGGACCCGGTGGCTTAAAACTAACGCCAGGCGCGTGTGCGTGCATGCCCAAGATCCCGAGAGGAGAACGGAGGAGAAGGTATTGTGGCGTGACCATCCCCCCTGGGGGGTGATTTCTCACTTTCTGACTCTCTGTCTCTCTCTGTCTGGTGAGTGCATGCGCCCAATAGCAAAAACCTCTCAAAAAAAAAATATATATATATATTAATTTAGTTCCACTTATTATTATTTAATTTGACCAGAGAGAGATAGAGCGAGAAAAGGAAAACAAAAAATCAAGCGGCCAGGTCTGGGACTCAAGCAGGGGTCGACCATGTGGGAATCCAGAGCCTCTAACCACCACGCACCTACCAGCCCCTTTTTACAGGCATTCTTGAGTCTGTTAATCATTTTGCCAAAGCCCCTCCCCACTCCCATATTTTTAAATACCTGAAAAATCAAAAGGAGAATAAAATTTTGTAATACATAGAAATTACACGAAATTCAAACCCAAGTGTCCATAATTAAAGTTTTATTGGAACACTACCATGCTCATCCTTTTTTTTTTTTTTGAGAGGGTTTTGCTATAGGGCGTGTGTGCTTCCCAGAGAGACAGAGAGAGACAGAGAGAGAGAGAGAGAGAGAGAGAGAGAGAGAGAGAGAGAAAGTTAGTAATTACCCCCAGGAGATAGCCATGCTACAATCCTTTCTCTTCTCCTTTCCTTTCCTTTCTTCTTTCCTTTTTTCTTTTTTTCTTTCTGTTTTTTTCAATTGCTAGAGAAAGCACATACTTGAGAGAAAGAGAAAGAGTAAAAGGAGGAGAAATCACCCCAAATAAGGTGTGTTTACACTGCAATCCCTTCTCTTCCATTTCTCCCTTCCACCAGGATTTTAGGAACACACCAACATGTATCCATGTTTGTTTGCTTGGTTGGTTTTAGAGAGAGACAGAGACAGTGAGAGAGGAAGTGGGCAATGGCCCCTTGGGGGGATGGCCATACTTCAATCCCTTCTCCTCCTTTCCCCTTCTGGGGTCTCGGGCATGTACACACACGAACCTAGGGTGATTTTCAAGCCACTGGTTTTAGGACTCAAACGCAGTTGGCCATGTGAGAGTCCAGCAATGTAACCACAATGCCATCTGCTGGCCCCTATTTCTTTGTTTTTAGAAATTTGCCATAGGGCACGTGTGCTTGTTGAGACAGAGAGAGACAGAGAGGGGAAGAGAAATTGCTTCCCATGTGGGATGGCCACACCTCAATCCCTTCTCCATTCTCTCCTCAGGCTTTTGGGCATGCACACACAAATGCCCAGCGTATTTCTCAAGCCTCTGGGACTCAAACTGCAGAGGTGGCCATGTGGGATCCAGCATCTCAAACAACATACTCCCTGGTGACCTGCACCCCCTTTGTTGACCAAATGACATTTCTTCGAATATGTATTTAAGTGACAAGTTTTAAGTGTTTTTTTGTTTCAATATAATTTATTTAAATATAAGTTGATTTAATTCAAGTTTTATAACCACTCTCAAAATCTGTGAAAATTTTAACTGTTCTCTCAAGTGGATTGGTGTAAGCTGTCTTTAGCATACCACTGTAATAAGCCTCATATAATTAGCCGATGTTAGGGTTCTCATTCTTGTTCATTAGAATTGAGTTTTGTCCATTTATCCTAAAGCTTTCAAAATTTACTTTGCTGGGTAATCCTTAAGTGAAATCAACTTGAATGGGTTACGGTTAATTTGAGAATTATTGTTTGCCTTTGAAAAATGCTTACAGAGACAATTGCAAAATTACGTCTACTGATAGCATGCTATGTGGCCCTAATCACTGGTATTGTCTTATATACGGTGACAGAATCACTTCATAAAGAAGTGATCAAAGGTGGATATCACAGGGCCAACAGATGGCATGGTGAAGGCACTGGACTCCCACATGGCTGACTGCGGTTCAAGACCTGGATCTGGCAGCTTACTTTCTCACTTGCTCTAGCTCTCGCTCTGTCTCTCTCTGGTCAAATTAAAATAAGTCAGTAAATAAATAAAGTTAAAATTAAAAAAAAAGATTGTAAAAAAAGAATTATTTTATATAACTTTATTTATTTGTTTATTTTACTTTGACCAGAGAGGGACAGAGTATGGCGGAGAGAGAGAGAGAGAGAGAGAAAGTGAGAAAACAAGCTGCCAGGCCTGGGACTCAAACTGCAGTTGGCCATGTGGGAGTCCAGTGCTCTTAACCACCATGCCACCTGCTGGCTCTCTTGCACCTATGTTTTTTAAAACCACCAGGGCCTGGACTCACACTGTTGGTTTCATGAGATCCGGCTACCTTAACCATTACGCAATGCGACTGGCCTGAGAGTTTTATTTTCAGGTGTCTTACGTGTTCATGTTTGGATATGTACTTTATTTCGCTTCCACAACCGTCGTAGGGTATTGGCCTTATGGCTCTAGTTGCAGAGATGAGGAAACCTAGGTAATTCGTTGGAAGAGTATACAGGTTAGGAAATGGCAATGATTATGTTTCCTGGGGTAGGTTTAGTCACGTATTCTCACCACCCGCTGCCTCTGCACCTCTCCTGCTGTTTCACCTGCTTTGTTTATTCTACTCTGTATGACCCTTGGTCATTTCCTGTTTGGAGTGGGCACCCAGAACCCACAAAGAAATCAAACATCAATCCTGCAGCCAGCTCACTCTCTGGCAACTACTCTTGACTGGTGGGAGAGAGCTAGCCTCAGGTCCCCATTCCATGCCACTGTGACCCTTGGATCCCAGCACACTTTAACCCTATCCTTCTGGAACCTACAGGGCTGCTTTTACTGTATGTATGTTCCCATGAAGGGACTCCACACTGGCAGTGAGAAGGCAGTGCAGTGGCAGGTGGACGGAGACTTCTGTTTGGACAGGTGTGACTCCGTGTAAAACACACCGAGTAGACTTTCATCTTTCCAAAGGGCTCTGGTGTCATCCTGCGGGTGCTCATTTTTATAAAGTGGAAAGTGCGTTTTGCTTTGTACTTCTGCGTGCAGGTGCCTCCCGCTGGCTGGCGATGATAACGCAGAGCAATCGAAGCCCCGTAGATAATGCGAGTACAATGACTGTTCTGTTGCTTTCTGCCAAGCTTATTAGTAAACCTCCGTGCTATTTTTTCTTCTTTTATGTAATAGCTGAACTTATTTTGTACCTATTTTCATAGTTCTTTTTATTTTAACTTATTGATTGTTGTTGTTATTATTAGGTCATCAGGAAAGTTCTATGCTTTTCTATGTAAAAATGCAATATTTAAAAATTTGCTATAGGGCACGTGTGCTCACGAGAGAGAGAGACAGAGAGAGAGGGGGATAGTTAAAGGCAAGCTGCCAGATCCGGGGCTCGAACTTTTGTCGACCATGTGGGAGTCCAGAGCATTAAATGCTAAGCCACCTGCTGGTCCCCATAGTTTTTTAACTGTGTCTTTAATCCTGTCTTTGCCCTCCTTGGTATATTTACTTGCTCCTGCATGGAGCTCATCCACATGTGCCAACTCAGAACCTAGAGCCATTCGAGAGGAAGAGAGGCTTGGGCTCCCTGGCACCGGCTTAGAGGCACCATCCACCGTAGCTGTGCTAGCAGGAAGTGGGCAACGCGCCTCTGTGAGCCCAACACCACCACACACACACACACACACACACACACACACACCCGTCAAAGTAGTCTTACAAAGTTGCCTTTCCTGAAACGGCTGGGTTTAAGTAGTAAGTACTTGTAAAATAACTCACTAGGAAAGGAATATTTTACCTCTTTTTCTGCTGTCGTGGTAAGAGGATTCGATCCAGATTAATTTATTCAGCCAGGTGCCTGTGGAAGCCGCCTGGTTTGTTGGGCTTTGTTTCCATGAAATCCCTCGTCACTTGTGTTCCAAGCGTCAGTGAGCTAATCCTGCCCCTCTGTCAGATCCGCGGGAGACAAAGGCCGCTAACACAGATCTTCACAATGAGAGCAGGCAGAGATCTATTAATGTGTCACTTGCCTGTGAATTATGGCCAAGATATTTGCCCAACATATGGCATAAGGTTATCACTCTGTAAAAGCAACTCGTTTTGAAGCAAAGCCTCCTTGCACGCATACAGACACCATAACTACGTAGAGGGACAGAAAATTATGCCGAAGGACAAGAAATTTCAGACATTTGAAACAACCACTAAATAACAGTAAACTTTATCTGTTGGGAGTATTTTATTTTCAGTAGGCTAAATAATAAAGATAAAATCAGAGCAGCTTTTCAGGATAAAGTAAGAAAATAGCTACATTTAGGTTTTTTTTAATATTTAATTTTACTAATTATTATTATTATTATTATTATTAATTTAAACAGGGAGAGAGAGAGAGACAGAGTGAGAAAGCAAGCCTCCAGGTCCTGGACTCGAACTGTGGTGGGCCATGTGAAGACCGAGAGGCAGGGTCCTTGGGCTGGAGAGAGCGTTTTGGCCAGAACCCATTTTATCTGTAAGGTTCTTTTTTTGTCCCTTCCCTATCCCCCCAGTTTCTGAGTGCTTGCCAGAGAGAGAGAAAGAGAGAGTGAGGGAGAGTGAGAAGCCCCCCGCCCCCCAGGTGATTCCTTCTCTCCATTCTCCTCTCTGGATTTTGGGTACACACACACACACACACACACACACACACACACACCTAGTGTGGTTTTCAGATTGCCAAGTCAGGACTCGAGCCACGCAATTGGCCATGTAGGATTCAACTGCCTTACCTGCTATGTCCATGACTGGTGGTCCCATGAGGATCTTTCAATGATATCATGAAGCTAGGTGTCACCTGGTTTTCTTTTTTCTTTTTTGGAGAGGTTTTTGCTATAGGGCGCATGCACTCGCCAGACAGACAGAGACAGAGAGCTAGAAAGTGGGAAATCACCCCCCAGGGGGGATGGCCACGCTGCAATCCCTTCTCCTCCATTCTCCTCTCGGGATCATGGGCACGCACACACATGTGCCCAGCGTGAGTTTTAAGCCACCGGATCCGGGACTCGAACTGCGGTTGGCTACATGGGAGTCCAGCGACATAGCCATTACGCTAACTGCTGGTCCCTCACCTGGTTTTCTGATCGACGCTCCCAAACAGATCCAAGAGGTGTGGCAATAACCTTTGTAGATTCAGAATCTCTTTTGTTTTTTTCTTAAGAATTATTTAACTTTATTTTTATTTATTTTTTAATTTGACCAGAGTGTGACAGGGTGAGAGAGACAGAGAGAGAGAGAGAAAGTGAGAAAGCAAGCCACCAGATCTGGGACTCGAACCACGGTTGACCATGTGGGAATCCAGCACCCTTAACTACCACACCACCAGGCAGCCCTTAGATTCAGAATCTAAATTAGTAACCTGAAGTTAACAGGACTCAGATATTGACTCACTAGCAAAGCTCAAAGACAAGCATGTATAAAATAGAACTCCAAATGATTTGTTTCCATTGAGAAATGTAAGGACCTGGGCCAGCTCCGTAGCCTAGCAGTTAAGGGCTGTGAATAAAAAGTTGGATCCCACGTGACTAACAGCAGTTCGAGTCTCAGCCCAGCAGCCTGGAAAACTGAATAGGGAAGTGTGTGTGTGTGTGTGTGTGTGTTGGGGGTTGAGGGGGGGGTGTATGCCCCGAATCCTGATGGGATGGAGAAATGGGGGAGAAGGGATTGTGGGAACCTCTCGGTCAGCCTTGTGGGATCCAGCTGCATTAGCCATCACACCATGAGCTGGCCCAAGTTCTGTGTTTTAAGCCACCCCGTTGATGGTACCTGGTTACAACAACAGCAGGAGACTAAGACACAAACATCTTTCTGAAGTTTGAAGGACCTTTTGTCTCCTGGGCTCAGAATCACATGTGGCTTCTCAGGAAATGGCCCCTAGTTTCTGACTACACCTGACTTCAGCTTTCCCAAGCTTGGCTCTGGCTCTTCCATGGTTATGAGAACTAATCAAACCTCCCTTATGCTCAGTCTGTTAGGTCGCTGGGGAAGTCATGACATGCTTTTCTATTTTTTTTTTTTTAATGCAAAAACAATGATGACTTTCCTGACAACCCAGTAGTTTGAATTGATCTCTGTCTCTTGGAACAGAGTCCTGGGAAACCGAGGGTAGAAGGGTGAAGACAAAAGGGAGCATCAAGTGAAAAAGAGCGAGCGAGCACGTGCATTCAGTGGATCCAGGCTTTACCATTTGGGAAGACCCAGAGGAAAGCCTCTTGAGAAGAATAACGTCCTTCCAGAGGAGGAGGGGGCCGGGGCAGAGAAGAGACGTGGACCCCAGGAAGTTCTTGGGGCTACTTTGGGGGCCAAAGTAATACCACGATGAGAAATTTTGGTATTAAAGTTTGGCTGGACTCAATTATGCCCCTGGGGACCTGAGGATATTTGATTAGAAACAGATTAGCCAAACACTGATAGGTGAGCCTAGAATCCTAGCATGAAGGATCTACCCAACCTATACCATTTACTAGCCTAATGTCTATTTTCACAGTAGAATTTGCCTATCGAGATATTAATTTATTTATCCTTCAACAAATTTTAGAATTAATTTTACTTATTATTATAAGTATTTTTATTTTTTAAGATTAATTTTAATTTTATTCATTTATTTATTTTATTTTTTAATTATTCATTCATTCATTTATTATATTTAATTTGACCAGAAAGAGACACAGAGAAAGAGGGAAAGTGAGAAAGCAAGCCATCAGGTCCAGGACTTGAACTGTGGTCAGCCATGTGGGAGTATCCATCACCTAACCATCACGCCACCTGCTGGTCCCCTTATTATTGCTATTTTTAATTTGCTATAGGATACGTGGACTTACCAGAGACAGACACAGAGAGAGACACAGTGTGAAAGCAAGGTCTGGAATTTGAACCACAATCAGCCATGTGGGAGTCCAGTGCTTTAACCACCCCACCATCTGCTGGCCCCACAATTTTTTTAAAAGGTTTTTGCCATAGGCCACGTACCCTCACCAGAGACAGTGAGAGGGAAAGTGGTAAAGCACTCCTTAGTGGGGATAGCCACACTACAATCCTTTCTCCTTTGGGATTTTGGGCATGCATGCAGATGTGCCCAGCATTTTTTAAGCCACCAGTTCTGAGAATTGAACCGTGGTTGACCATGTGGGAGTCCAGCACTTTAATCACCACACCACCTGCTGGCTCCATCAACAAATACTTTGCAAGGGTCTATTATGCCCCATGTATTTTGGTGAGGATATGTAGGTATGTAGCATGTTCAAGTTTGGATAATGGCTTGACCTCCAAAAGTTCATGTTTTGGAATTTGGTCTTAGTGGGCAGTGATCGGATGTTCCACAAAAGTACATGTGTTGGGACTTGGTTATATTATAAAGGTATTAAGTGAGGACTTAATCCCCTCATGGTATCCCTGGATGGGACCTTGGGTGAGGTAGAGTCATGAGAGCAGGGCCTCATGGTAGAGTTCTGGTGTGTATAGAAGGAGAGGAAATGAGGCAGGGAGAGGCCCTACAGGTATAGACCAGAACAGCAGAATCTTCTTGACAGCCGCTCTGCTCAAGATCCTGCCACCTGCCATGCTGTGGCCTATCAGAAGTTGGTTCCTGGACCTTGGACCTCCAAACTGTAAGCTGAATAGACCTTTATTTCTTTATAAGTTACCCAGTCTCAGGTATTTCTGTTAGCAATGCCAAAACAGGCTAAGATACAGTGGAACACAGAAGACATGGGATTCCTGCTCTCAAGGAGCTTTCAATCAATAGGGAATAAAGATACTCAACAAATAAATATACTGATACATGTATGATAGTAAATCATAGCAAAGCATAAAGGAAAAGTTCTGAGGAAGAATAATAGGGAGCCAGCCCATGGCTGCTGATTAAGGCAGCTGGATCCCGCATGGCTGACCACAGGGTTGAGACCCAGCAGATGGAAATACATGCCACTTGGTGGCCTCGACTTCTTTATTTTTTTCCCTACCTATAATGAAAAGCCAATGGATAATTTTATTTATTTATGTTTCCTTTTTAAAAATAGGGACCTGCAGTTAACATAATGGCTCTGTTGCTGGACTCCCATGTAGTGGACCACGGTTCGAGTCCCGGACCTGGTGGCTTAAAACTCACACTGGGTGCGTGTGCATGCGTGCCCTAGATCCCAAGAGGAGAATGGAGGAGAAGGGATTGTGGTGTGACCATCCTCCCTGGGGGGTGATTTCTCGCTTTCTGTCTCTCTGTCTCTCTCTGTCTTCCTGGCGAGCGCACGCGCCCTGTAGCAAAAACCTCTCAAAACAAAACAAAACAAAACAATGCATTTAGCTTTGCAGACAAACAGCTCTTCAAAAAAGATACATGGCTATACAGGCTTTTGTTTTTTATTACTTTAGAACATACTCTCCAAATCAAAAACATTTTAAACTTAAAAAAATTATTATAGAGTGAATACACTCACCAGAGAGAGACAGAGAGAAAGTGAGAAAGCACATCCCAGGGAGGATGGCCACCCACAATCCCTTCCTTTCCATTTTCCTCTTGGGATTTTGGGCCCCAACTCACATGTGTATGGTGTGTTTCCCAAGCTGCTGGGTCTAGGACTCGAACTACACAGCTGGCCATATGGGATCCATGCCACCTGACTGGATCCCAATTAAAATTTGGGCCACTGAAATATGTAAGTGTTCCTCCCATAATAAAACACTAAACATTGTGGTTGGAAAAAATAGAAATATTTGGCATACGCCTCTGAGTGAGAATGCAAAACAAGTTAGAATGTGTTTCCACGGTACACCGGGACATGCAGAGCCAGCCTAGACCACCTGGCAGAACAACTGCCCGTTGCCATTGGGGCTGAGCCTCAGAGGGGGACAGAAGGGACATGGGAGGGTGCTGAAGACAGTGACAGCCACAGAACACTGACTCAGAACCAACCAAAATTCAGTGCAGAACAATACATGGCTGTCTCATGGTATGTGGTTAAGATGGCTGGATCTCCCGTGGCCAACTGCATGGTTGTGAAAAAACCAGGCACATGTGCGTGCATGCCCAAAATGCCAAAAGGAGAAATGGAGGAAAAAATGGATGACGATTCCTTATGGAAGCAGGGTGATGTCTTGTTTTTCCTCACTCTTCCTCTCTTTTTCTCTCCCCCTATTGTCTCTCTGGTGAGCACACACCCTCTCTAGCAAAAATATGTGTTTTTAAAATATAATTATTGTTTATTTAATTTTATTTATTATTATTATTATTATTATTTGACCAGAAAGGCACAGAGGGAGAGAGAGAGAGGGAGAGTGAGAAAGCGAGCTGCCAGGTCCAGGACTCAAACCACAGTCAGCCATGTGGGAGTCCAGCATCTCAATTACCACACCACCTGCTGGCTGCAAAAAAAAAATTTTTTTTTTTTAAAAGAGTATACAATAGGAGAACGATCTCAGTGGGTATTCAATGCCTGAAAAGCAAGTTGTAGGCTTAGAATAAGCGCCTCCACAGGAACGCTCATCAATAAGCTTGTAAGACTGGAGGTGAGGAAACGCCATCATCCGTGATGAATGGTCTCTCGTCTGCAGGTACCATGTTTCCAGGACACTGAAGACAACAGCGAAACGTGCAAAGTAAGCGTAATTCCAAAGCTCTTTAACCTTCCGCCATTCTCCTGAGTTAGTAAACCCGGGCCACCTTTGGGCATTTGGAAGTATGTCTTTTCTTCTTCATTCAGTGTAAATATTTGCTCCTTGAGACACCAGCAGTTTTTGTTTTGTCCTCCTCTTTAATTCTGCTATAGTGCATGTGCGGTTAGGGGAGAGGAGAGAGAGAGAGAGCTCTCCTGGGAGGATGGCCACACTGCAATCCCCTCTCCACTTCTCCGTCACGATTTTGGGCACTCCCGCACACAGCTAGCATGTTTTGCAAGCCACCAAGTCAAGGGCATGATCCACGCAGTCAGCGATGTGGGATCCAGCAGCCTTAACCACCATGCCTGGGGCACCAGCAGTTTTGCATCACCCACGCTCTCCTCATGGCAGGCTGAGTGGAGAGGAGCATCCTGGCTGGGCGTGGACGCTCTTTCGTACAGAAGATGCGCATCATCTTCCAGTTACGCCTAGCAGCTGCCTGAAGTACTGCTGTAGCCTCATGGCGGCCCTTAGCATCTGGATCAGCCGCGCCTGCTCGTAACGTGTCGACAGTCTCATGCCTGTTTTAGAAGCTGCATAAAGTGGGACCAGCAGTTAGCGTAATGGCTATGTCGCTGGACTCCCACATAGTCGACCACGGTTCGCGTCCTGGACCCAGTAGCTTAAAACTCAACGCTGGGTGCGTGTGTGTGCGTGCCCAAGAGCCCGAGAGGAGAATGGAGGAGATGGGATGGCGTGGCCAGCCGCCCTGGGTGGTGATTTCTCGCTTTCTGTCTCTCTGTCTCTGTCTGTCTGTCGAGCACACGCGCCCTATAGCAAAAAAACCTCTCCAAAAAAAGAAAAAGAAGCAGCATAATGTGGGGTGGCATGGTGGTTAAGGGCATCGGATTCCCACATGGCTGACCAGACTGCAGTTTGAGTCTCAAACCTGGTGGTTTGTTTTCTCACTTTCCCTTTCTCTCTCTCTGGTCAAATTAAATAATAATAATAATAACAACAACAACAAAATGGAATTAAATAATGAATATTTTTAAAGAGGAAGAAGCCGAATAATGTAGGCGAGTACAGCCACCGCGGGTGACAGTAATCACTTAAGCACCTTCTCCCACAAGGGCGTTTACTGCCTCATCCTGGCCAGCAGAAGCAGCCACTGAAGAGGAGAGCAACCTGCATCATCTTTCTCCTTCACTGGCACTCCACATTGCAGCAAGAAGTCAACATTTTCCGAATGTGCGGCTGAGCATGCCCAGTGCAGTGCAGTTCTGTGGTCCCGGTCAGTTCTGGTAGCCAGGGATTTGTCCTTCAGTTCCTCAGGCTTCCTGCTGCAGGCCAGGTGGCAGACCATTAGGTACACATGTCTCTTTTCCAAGATCTTTCTGAAGAATTTTATTTTTTTAAAATTTTGCTCTAGGGTACAGGCACTCACCAGAGAGAGACGGAGTAATGCGAAACCACCCCCTAAAGAGGGATGGTCATACTGCAATCCCTTCTCCTCCACTCTCTTCTCAGGATGTCGGGCATCCACGTATATGCAGCGGGCATGTTTCTCAAGCCACCGGGTCTGGAACTGGAACCACACAGTCAGTCATGCGGGATCCAGCGCTTTAACCACCAAACCACCAGCTGGCCCTCCCTGAAGAATTTTAATGAATACTCCATATTATTATTATTTTAAAGAGAGAGAGGGGTCCAGCCAATTGTGTGGTGGTTTAGGTGGCTGGATCCTACATGGCCGACTGGTTTGAGACTGGACCCGGTGCTTTGACAGTCACACTGGCCATGTGTGCATGAGTGCCTAAAATCCCGGGAGATGAAGGAAAAGTGATTGTGGTGTTGGATGGTGCTTTCTAACTCTCTTTCTCTGCAAGTACACATGCTCCATAGCAAAATTTTAAAGAGAGAGAAAGAAAGCAAACTAAGTGAGGACAGAGAGCAAAAAGAAGCTAGTCAGGAGGTTACAGGCGGTAGTTTAAAGGAGAGAAGATGCTAGTGTGGACCAGGGTGTGGCAGGGAAGTATGGCCTTGGGATCCATGAAGATAGACTTGATGACACAAGGCAGGATGTGGGGATGGGAGGTGACAGAGGGAGGTAGAAGATAGCGTTCAGAGTACTGGCTTGAGTGTCTGCGGGCTGGAAGTGCCATGAACTAAGTTGAGAAATAATGAAGGATTTGCAAGGAGAAGGACAAGGAAGAGCTACAAGTGACTGCAGCTTTGACATGTAATGTATAAAATACCTGTAGGGGAGGCCAGCAGGTGGCTTGGTGGTTAAGGTGCTGGACACTCCCACACGTCCAATCAGGGTTTGAGTCCCGGATCTGGTGGCTTGCTTTCTCATTTTATCTGTCTCTCTCTTTCATCAAATTAAAATAAATGAATAAAATTAAATAATTCTTTACAAAAAAATACCTATAGGACCTCCAAGGAGAGATATTAAATATTAACCAGACACATGCATCTCATATGATATATGGAAGATCTGGGTTAGTTGTATAAATCTGTGAATCACTAGGAAAAAAACAATAGAGCTGGAAGGGGCCACATAAGAAGAATGCATAGAATAAGAAAGGAAGAGGACCTTGGGGCTGAGATCTGAGGAACTCATTACATTCAGTTGTTGGGTACAAGCCAAAACATTAACAAAGGACACTGGAAAGGTGCAGCCAGACACGTGACAGAAAAACCAAGACTGGTTTTTCACAGATTCTAAAAAGAGTGTGTTGGGAGGAGCCACTGGTCACGTGCGTCAGTTGCGGAGGAGTCCCCAGGATGAGGACTGACAAATGCTTGCCTGATCATACAAGCAGAAGCAGTTTCGATAGCCATGTCAAGAGCTTTCTCACCAGAGTGAAGTGGGCGGACATAACCAGGCTGCAACAGTCTGACTGGGAGGTGGGCAACAGAATCAGGAAGTATAGACCAGGCTTTTAAGACGTCTACTCCAGGGCCCAGCGATGGCATGATTGGATGGAGCAGCTGCATCCCACATAGCCACGTGTGCAGTTTGAATCCTGGATTCGAACTTGAGAAACACGTAGCTTGAGAAATGCACTGGGTGCGTGTGTGTGTGTGTGTGTGTGCGTGTGTGCCCAAAATCCTGACAGAATGGAAGAGAAGGGATTATGGTACGGCCATTCCCCTGTGGGGTGATTTCTCTCTCTCTCTCTCTCTCTGGTGAGCACCTATAGCAAATTTAAAATAAGAATAATAAGTAAAAATTAGACCCTGGGGACCCCCGTACCAAAAAAAAAAAAAAAAAGAAAAAAGAAACAACAAAACAAAAAAACCTCTGCTCACTATGAGGAGCAGAGAAAATGAATAGTAACTAAAAAGGGTGTGTGGGGTCAAGAGCGGTAAGATTCCAGATGGAAGATACAAGAGTGCATTTTCATGACGATAGGAATGCCAGTTGAGCAAGAGGGAAAGACACACAGGGATACAAGATGGTTCCGGCAGTGGCTGGAGAGGACTGCTCTCGCCTGGGCAGGGTAGGGGGCCACGCCTGCCGCCCGCTTCATTCCGCCTCTGCCTGACCAGCAGCCTTCCCTACTCTTCGCCCTCCTTGATGGAAGATACAAGAGTGCATTTTCATGACGATAGGAATGCCAGTTGAGCAAGAGGGAAAGACACACAGGGATACAAGATGGTTCCGGCAGTGGCTGGAGAGGACTGCTCTCGCCTGGGCAGGGTAGGGGGCCACGCCTGCCGCCCGCTTCATTCCGCCTCTGCCTGACCAGCAGCCTTCCCTACTCTTCGCCCTCCTTCTGACTGACGGAAGGATACCTTTTTAAATTTATTTTTTTTTAAATTTCATAAGGGTGCTTTTTTTAATGTTAAGAAATTAAGGGACCAGCAGTTGGAGTAATGGCTATGTGGCTGAACTCCCATGTAGTCAACCACGGTTCGAGTCCCAGATCCAGTGGCTTAAACTCACGCCAGGCACGTGTGCGTGCGTGCCCAAGATCCCGAGAGGAGAATGGAAGAGAAGGGATTGCGGCGTGGCCATCCCCCCTTTTTCGCTTTCTGTCTCTCTATTTCTCTCTGTCTTTCTGGCGAGCGCATACGCCCTATAGCAAAAACCTCTCAAAAAGAAAAAAAAAGAAATGAAGAAATGTCTTTCATTTTCTTAATTAGATCTGTAAACCAGCATCTTTAAAGGCGATGGCACGTCTTTGTGTTTGTTCCATTACATCTTGAATTTATGGTTTAGTTCTTCGGGAAGTATTTCCATCTTCCTTAGGTACAATGCAATGAGAACTGTTCTGTCTGAACTTAACTCTGTTCTGGCAGTTGCCCAGTGTGATTGGAACAACCTGGTGAAATGTATCCTTGGGGCCAGCAAGTGGCATGGTGGTTAAGATGTTGGACTCCTACATGGCAGCCTGTGGCTCGAGTCCTGGACCTAGTGGGTTGCTTTCTCACTTCTCCACATCCCCTCTTCCCCACTCTGCCACCACTGTCCCTGTCTCTATCTGGTGAGCACATGTGCCCTATAGCAAAATTTTAAAAAATAATATTAAATAAAAATAATTCAAAAAAAATTATCCTTGTCCCAAAGTATCATTTAGGAAGAACTAATAATAGGGCCAA
>NW_006205376.1:60606-63416 GCF_000334495.1 Tupaia belangeri chinensis | reverse complement strand
GTTTGACGGAATAAAATTTAAAAAAAAAAAAAAAGTTGCAGGAGGAAAAAAAAAATCTATATTGTACCCCACAAAGATGTACAACAACTAAATGTGAATAAGAGAAAATAAATAAATAAATAAAGTCAAATAAAATTCTTTTTTTTTTTTAAAATAATTATTTTATGGGCCAGCATAGTGGTTAAGGCACTGGGCACTCCCACATGGCCAACCATGGTTCGAGTCCCGGACCTGGTGACTTGCTTTCCTTCTCTCTCTGTATGTGTCTCTCTCCGGTCAAATTAAAAGTAAATGAATGAAAAAATAAAATTAAAGAATAATTTTTAAAAGAATTATTTTAACTTTATTTTATTTATTGATTTTAATTTGATCAGAGAGGGACAAAACGAGAGAGAGAAAGGGAGAAAGCAAGTCGTCATGTCCAGGACTCAAACCACAGTTGGCCATATGGGAGTCCAGCACCCTTAATCACCATGCCACCTGCCGACCACCAAACACTGGTAAGTTTTAAACTCTGAGATAAGAGTTGTCTTAGTTGACAACCTGTTGTCCTCTGATGCTGTTACAACCAAAAGAGAGCCAGAAACCAGAATTAAGGATTCTTTGTAATTCTGACTTGATTCCTTCAAGTAGAAATGATAGAAAGAAAATCCTTATTTTTTGTAAATAATCATTTTATTTAACTTTAGGACTAAAACCACAGTTGGCCATATGGGAGTCCAGCACCCTTAACCACCACACCACCTGCCCGCCCCAAGAAATTATTCTAAGAATTCTTTTATTACCTTTATTTCTTTTATTTATCCATTTATTTATTTTAATTTGACCAGAGAGGGACAGAGCGAGAGAGAGACAGAAGGAAAGTGAGAAAGCAAGCCATGAGGTCCAAGACTCAAACCGCACTCAGTCATATGGGAGTCCAGCGCTCTTAAGCACCATGCCACCTGGTGGCCCCAATAATTCTTTAAAAAATAATAACAATAATAGAGAGTGGCATGGTAGTTAAGGCACTGCTCTTGAAAAACACACCAGGCATGAGTGTGTGCCCAAAGTCCCAAGAGGAGAATTTAGAAGAGATTGTGACATGGCCATGTCCCCTGGGGGGTGATTTCTCACTTTCCCTTTCTCTCTGTCTGTCTCCAGCAAGTCCATGCTTGCCTAAAGCAAAATCTAAAGCAACAACAACAACAAAAACAGAAAAAGAAAAGAACTACTAATAATTAAAACTAGGATTTACCTCCAACTAGCATCTTCATTTCACAGCTATTCATTTAATCTTCATAAGAATTCTGTGAGGCAGGTTTTGTTGTTCTCTCCCTTTAGAAATGAAGCAAGTGAGGGGACCAGCAGGCGGCATGGTGGTTAAGGCACTGGACACTCCCACATGGCTGACCACGGTTCGAGTCCCAGACCCGGTGGCTTGCTTTCTCACTTTCCCTCTCTCTCTCTTTCTCTGTGTCTCTCTCTGGTCAAATTAAAAAACAAGTGAATGGATAAATAAAATTAAATAAATATTTTTTAAAAACAAGAAATGAAGCAAATAAGACAGTGGGACGTTAAGTGATTTGCAAGGTTACATTTCCAGTAAATGGCAGATTCTGGGTAGTCTAAACTCAAAATTTCCAAAAAGGCTGTTGCCCGATCTTTCTTCACATCCCTTGAGATGATGTGGAAGATGAGATAACGAGATAAAGGCAGAATCTCTGACCACAGCCTCAGACAGGAATCTCTCGTGATAGGAGCAGGGAGGGAGAGTGGAAATGAAGCAGAAAAGCACAATGTTAAGAGTTCGGCTCTGAAAGGCACTAGTGAGTGCCTGAATGCATCATCTGGGAATCTTCCGCAGACCAACTGTCATGCCTCATAACTCAGCTCATGTCTTCACAAGTTCAAGCGAGACTCAGAATCAACCTGGTTCCTTCCTGTGGACAATCAGACTGGGACCATGTGCTTATTAACTGCAATTAGCCCGGAGCAAGGAGATACGATTCCTCTCCTTGTTCCAGCACCCAGGCCAGGTGGAGGGGTGAATGAAAAGTTTCTTTACAACTTTCTGTTCTTTAATTTTTTTAAAGTTTAACTTTATTTATTTATTTGCTTATTTATTTATTTTAATTTGTCCAGGGAGAGACAGAGCAAGAGAGAAAGAGAAAGCAAAAAAGCAAGGCACCAGGTCTAGGACTCAAACCTTGGTTAACCTTGTGGGAGTCCAATGCCCTTAACCGCCACGCCACCTGCCAGCCCCTACAATTTTATTTTCTGAGACTGGTATTTGAAGTTTGACTGAGATCGTGGGCATGGAATCCTCTTAGAGATGGTAAACCGTGGTGCTGTTGGATACGGTTTTGTGGGAGCTGCAAAGGACCTGACTGCTCATTATCCTGTCCTGGAGCTTAAATCAGCCTTGTGAGCCCCATCTGCTACCAGGCTGCTAGGCCTACCTGCATGCCTCCCTGAATGGCTGCTCCCTCTCCCACCACACCAAGGAAATTAAAAATGCAAGATGGGGGACCCGCAGATGGTGTAATGGACTCCCATGTAATCAACTGTGGTTTGAGACCTGGACCTGGTGACTTGAAACTCACTCCAGGTACATGTGCATGTGTTTTCCAAGATCCTGAGAGGAAAATGGAGGAGAAGGGATTGTGGTATAGCCTCCCCTCTGGGGGTGATTTCTTACTTTCTGTCTGTCTCTCCTGCGAGCACAAGCACCCTATAGCAAAAATCTCTTAAAAAGAAAAAAAGGAAGGGAACCAGCAGTTAGCGTAATGGCTATGTCGCTGGACTCCCACGTAGTCGACTGCGGTTCG
>NW_006205376.1:55092-60470 GCF_000334495.1 Tupaia belangeri chinensis | reverse complement strand
TGGGGGGCGCCCGCACCCTATACCAAAAATCTCTCCAAAAAAAAAAAAAAAAGAAAGAAAAGAAAAAAAGGAAGATGAGTGGCCATCAAGTGGTGTGGAGGTTAAGGAAGTGGATCCCACATGGCCGACTACACCGTTCAAGTTCCAGACCCAGTGGCTTGAAAAATACATAGGGTTTATGTGCACATGACTGAAATCCCAAGATGAGCATAGAGGAAAAGGGATTGCAGTGTGGTCATCTCTCCTGGGGGGTGATTTCTCACTTTCCTACTCTCCCCACCCCCCACATTGCTGTCTCTCTCTCTGGCAAACACATGCACTCTATAGCAAAACTAAAACAATTAAAAATGCAAGATGGACAGCTGTCCTTTTGGAGCTGTAAGAATAGCCCAGAAGCCCACACTGATTCTTGCACTAAGTAAACAAATGTTTTGGGAAACCTTTTCTGTGTAGTTAGGCTGTCAGACTCCTCCCCACATACTTGGTGATAGACAAACCGAAATGAGGCATTGCTTTCCCAGGAAATCATTCTGTAGAACTAAGTGGGTAATGGGGCTGGCAGGTAGTGTGGTGATTGAGGGTGCTGGACTGCCACATGGCTGACCATGGTTCAAATCCTGAAACTGGCAGCTTGCTTTCTCACTTTCCTTCTCTCTCTCACACACACTCTGTTCCTCTCTGGTCAAATTAAAATAAATAAATAAAGTTAAATAAAATAATTCTTTATTAAAAAGAAGAAGAAGAAGAAGAAACTAAGTATGTAGGGGCCAGCAGGTGGCATGGTGGTTAAGGACGCGGGACTCCCACATGGCCGACTGCAGTTTGATTCCCAGACCTGGCAGCTTGCATGCTCACTTTCCCTCTCATTCTCTCACTGTGTCCCTCTCTGGTCAATTAAAGTAAGTAGATAAATAAATAAAAATAAGATAAACTTAAATAAAATAATTGTTTTAAGAAAAAGAAACTAAGTGGGTAAAATGCTGGTCCGTGGAATTGGACAGTGCCCAGCCGTAATACATGACACTTCGCAAGGCCGACCCACAGGGTTTGTGTCTGGAGTCCTCCCCAGTACACCACGCCTGTGTGTGCCCAGGATGCAGGGTTGGCTGAAGCTGAGTGGATCTTGGGCACGCACACATATATGCCCAGCGTGAGTTTAAGCCACCAGGTCCGGGTCTCGAACCACAGTCACCCACATGGGAGTCCAGTGACATAGCCATTACTCCAATTGCTAGTCCTGAGCCTGAGTTTTTATAGCCAGCCTTTTTTTTAAAAAAAAAATTTTTTTATTTAATTTTATTTGTTCATTCATGTATTTTTATTTGGCCAAAGACAGACACACAGAGAGAAGGAAAGTGAGAAAATAAGCCACCAGTTACAAGACTCGAACCGTGATCAGCCATGTAGGAGTGCCCAGCGTCTTAACCACCATGCCACCTGCTGGCCCAATAGCCAACCATTTTGACAGACATTATCCTGGCAAATGTTGTCTAACTGCTTCAACAAACCAGAAGACAAATATGTGTATGAGTTAATAAAAGAAATTAACTAAAAGAAAAAAAAGTTAGAAAAAGGAAAAAAGCTAGTACCTAATGCAGTTTATGTAAACCTGTGATATATTTTTTAAAGAATTATCTATTCCATTTTAATTATTATTATTATTTATTTGACTAAAGAGAGACAGAGAGAAAGGGAAAGTGAGAAAGCAAGTCACCAGGTCCAGGACTTGAACCACGGTCAGCCACATGGGAGCTAGTGTCCTGGTCACTATGCCACCTACTGGCCCCAAACCCTGTAATATTTGGATTCAAGAGATCAGAGTACTTTTAAGTCACTTACAAGCTGTGATATCTGGGATGTGTTCCTTGTTTTTTTTTTCTCAAGCTCACTTTGCTCAGTGGTAGAAAATGGTTATGCTGTAAGGATGCTTAGCCGATAAGGACAGTGGGCTGTGGCACAGATGAAGCCTGGGGCCGTGCGTAGTAGGGCCCACAGCTAACGCCAGTCTCCTCCCTTCCCAACCCCTCCCTTAGCCATTGGCCTGCATTGAAATGTAGGAAAATGGGTCATACCCCAGGAAAGCAGGAGGAATCCAGTGGAATGCCAAAAGCAGTTTTGGGGGAGTAGATAGAGCCGAGTGCAGAATCAGGGAGTTTGTGTAGACCTAACACTCTAGGGGCTTTAGAAGGTGGTTGGACAGGGAGGCTCTAAGGCTTGTGTTGCCCATCATTTTGTCCACACTGCCCTGAAGACCATCATATTGGCTTCTAAGTGCAGGCTTTACCTCACCCTGGAGGAGGCAGGGAGTATTTTGCAGTTAGATTCTGTGCTCGGTCCTTTTCTCTTTCCTAAGCGCCTGAATCTTTCATTTCTCAGAACCAGTTCATCCAGACGCAAGACTCCTGCCAGTGCTGTTGGCTTGTCTGCAGAAAACAAAGCCGTTAATGATAGTTAACATATTAATTGCAGAAAGTGCTTCTTTAAGTTTCTGTTGGCAACAAGTTACTCTAACAGAGTAAGTGAAGTGTATCCAGACTCAATTTAAAACCTGGCCAGGCAGAGTTTTTAATCTTCATGCTTCAGGTTTTTGTTATTACAGTTGCCAAAACACCAAGCTTATAATTTACAAGTCGTACCCATGTGTCACTTAGGAAAAAAATTCAAACCTAAAAATAGAAATGGGACTCAGGAAAGCACCAACCAGATAAATAAATCTTATGACAAATGTAGAAAGGTTTGGGACCAGCAGGTGGCATGGTGGTTAAGGCGCTGGACACTCCCACATGGCCAACCATGATTTGAGTCCTGGACCTGGTGGCTTGCTTACTCAATTTCCTTCTCTCTGTGTCTCTCTCTGTTCAAATTAAAATAAATGAATGAGGGACTAGCAGTTGACGTAATGGCTATGTCACTGGACTCCCATGTAGTCGACCGCAGTTCAAGTGCCCAACCCCGTGGCTTAAACTCATGCTGGATGTGTGTGCGTGCGTGCCCAAGATCCTGAGAGGAGAATGGAAGAGAAGGGATTGCGGCATGGCCATCCACCCTGGGGGGTGATTTCTAGCTTTCTGTCTCTCTGTCTCTGTCTTTCTAGCAGGCGCACACGTCCTATAGCAAAAACCTCTAAAAAAATAAAATAAAATAAATGAATGAATAAATAAAATTACATAAATAATTCTTTTTTTTAAAAAAAGGAAAGTTTATAAACCTGTGCTCAAGATTTTAGGCTTGGAGGCAGAGTTTTGCAACTAACCATTCTCTCCTTGGCCCTGCCTTACCCTTAAGACAACTCTGCACACACATTTCTAACCTCTGGCTGGGGTTAGGGTTGGGGTCCACAGAATATTAGGGTAACAGATTGCTACATCTGTAACAACATTGGGATTACTTTTTCCTAAGGCTTCACACCTATGAGGCCAAGGTCATTGACAATTCCTGTGCAGACCTCCCTAATATTCTGTGCATCCCATCCCTAACCCCAGCCAGAGGTTAGAAATGTGTGTGCAGAATTATCTTAAGGGTAAGGCAGGGCCAAGGAGAGAATGTGTTTAGTTGCAAAACTCTGCCTCCAAGCCTAAAATCTTGAACCTCCTTCCTCCCCCCACCCCATGTCTTAGTTGGATATTATATTGCTAAGCAGAAATACCTAAGACTTGGTGATTTATAAAGAATAGAGGTTTTGGGGACTAGCAAGTGGTGTAACAATTATGTTGCTGGACTCCCACAAAGTCAACTATAGTTCAAGTCCCAGACTCAGTGACTTAAAACTCGTGGGGGACTGGTGTGTGTGTGGGGGGAGGGGGGCAGTGGCCAGCAGGTGGTGTGGTGGTTAAGGCACTGGACACTCCCACATGGCCAACTACAGTTCAGGTCCTGGATCTGGTAGCTTGCTTTCTTGCTGTCCCTCTCTCTCTCTCTGGTCAACATAATAAATGAATGAATGAATAGCAATTAAATAAATAATTATTTTTTAAAAAAATAATAAATAAGATAATTAAAAAAAAAAAAAGAAAAAGAGAAAGAAAATCATGCCAGGTATGCCCAAAATTCTGAGAAGAGAATGGAGAAGAGATTATGGCATGGACATTCCCCCTGGGGGGTGATGTCTCACTTTCCCATTCTGTTTTTCTCCAGTCAACCAGCGAGCTCACAATATTTTTTAAAAAAAAAGAATAGAAGATTAGGGCCAGCTGGTGATGTGATCGTTAAGGCATCTGGATCCCACACGGCTGACCGAGCTGTTCAAGTCCCAGTCCCATGGCTTGGAAAACATACTAGGTGTGTGTGTGCAGGCGTGCCCAAAGTCCTAAGAGGCTAGAGATTGTGGTGTGGTCAACCCCCTTTGGGGTGATTCTTCACCTTCTCCCCACCGTTTATGTGTCACTGGGGAGTGCAAGCACACGTGCCCTATGACAAAAACTTTTAAAAAGGAGAGCAGTTTATTTGCTTCATGATTCTGATACGAAGTGCCAAGGCATGGGGCTGGCATCAGGCCCGCCTTTAGTGCCATGTTACGATGTGGCTGACAGAAACAGGGAGAAAGGAGAGTGTATAGCAAGAGAGAAGAGGGGCTGGCAGTTGACATTGTGGTTAAGGGTGCTAGACTCCCACATGGGCAACCGCGGTTCGAGTCCCGGACCTGGTGGCTTGCCTTTTCCCTTTCCCTCTCTCTCACCCTCTCTCACTTTATCCTTCTCTGATCAAATTAAAATAAATAAATAAAGTTAAATAAAATAAATAATTCTTTTAAAAAAGAATTCAGGGACCAGTAGTTGTTGTAATGGCTGTGTTGCTGGACTCTAATGTATTTGACCATGGTTGGAATCCCAGACCTGGTGGCTTAAACTCACGCCAGGCGCATGTGCATGTGTGCCCAAGATCCCCAGAGGAGAATGGAGGAGAAGGGATCACAGCGTGGCCATCCCCCCTGGGGGGGGTGTGTGTGTGATTCTTGCTTTCTGTCTCTCTCTCTCTGTCTTTCTGGAAAGCACACACACCCTATAGCAAAACCACTCCAAAAAAAATAGAAAGTTTAAAGGCCCAGATTCCCTGAACTCACATAAAATAATGGTGGGTACTACTTTATTCGGAGTGTTTACTTTTTTTTTTTAAGAATTAGTTTATCTGGGACCAGCAGTTAGCATAATGGCTATGTCACTGGACTCCCACCTGACCACGGTTCGTGTCCCGGACCTGGTGACTTAAACTCACGCCGGCACGTGTGCGTGCGTGCCCCAGATCCCAAGAGGAGAATGGAGGAGAAGGGATTGCAGCGTGGCCATCCCCCCCTGTGGGGTGATTTCTCGCTTTCTGTCTCTCTGTCTCTCTCTCTCTGTCTGGCGAGCGCACGCACCCTATAGCAAAAACCTCTAAAAAAA
>NW_006205376.1:44392-54958 GCF_000334495.1 Tupaia belangeri chinensis | reverse complement strand
GCAAAAACCTCTCCAAAAAAAAAATATAGAGAGAATTATTTAATTTAATTTAATTTGTTGTTATTATTTTATTTTTTTGTTTGTTTTTTTGAAGTTTACCAGAGAAGGAAAGTGAGAAAGCAAGCTGCCAGGTCCGGGACTTGAACCACGATAAGCCATGTGGGTGTCCAGCCGCCCCAGCCACCATGCCACCTGCCAGCCTCAGGTATTTACTTTTGATATCTCTCTCATGGGACTAGAGGTCTATTAAGGGTAGAAAGTACATTTCACAATATTGAGTATCTTGATCATATAAAAGAGTATGTATATAAAAATATTGATTAATGATTATTTTTTCATTTTGTTATGAAAAACAACTCAACCATATACTCTACTAATTATGGGTCAGCTCTATCATCTCTATATAATATGTACAATCTATTTCAGATCAAATCTATGTAATTATTTATAATGCGATTTCTTTTTTTCTTTCTCTCTTAATTTTTTTACAATTATTTACTTATTTATTTTAAAAAAATTAAATCTCTTTCTGTCTGATACATTTTTTAAAAGAATTATTTATTTAATTTTATTTATTCATTCATTTATTTTAATTTGACCAGAGAGAGAAAGTGAGAAAGCATGACACCAGGTCTGGGACTCAAACTGTGGTCGGCCATTTGGGAGTGTCCAGAGCCTTAGCCACTACCTCACCTGCTGGTCTCCTATTTATTTATTTTTAAGAGAGATTTTGTTATAGCGCATGTGTACTTGCTGGAGAGACAAAGACAGAGAGGCAGAAAGCGAGAAATCAATCTCCAGGGAGGATGGCCATGCCACTATCCCTTCTCCTCTAATCCCCTCTCAGGATTTTGGGCACACATGGACACACACCCGGCATGAGTTTCAATTGGCTGGGTCTGGAATGCAAACCATGATGAGCCATGTGGGAGTCCAGTGACGTAGCCACTATGCCACCTGCTGATCCTCTGTTTATTTTAAAATTTGACCAGAGAGAGGGACCAGCAGTAGGCATAATGGCTATGTTACTGAACTCCCATGTAATTGATTGTGGTTTGAATCCTGGACCTGGTGGCTTAAACTCACGCTGGGCACGTGTGCTTGAGTGCCCAAGACCCCAAGAGAATAATGGAGAAGGGATTACAACGTGGCCATCTCCCCCTGAGGGGTGATTTGTCACTTTCTGTCTCTCTGTCTCTCTCTGTCTGTCTCTCTCTGTCTTTCTGGTGAGCACACATGCACTATAGAAAAGCCTCTCAATAAAAAATTTTTTTTGACCAGAGAGAGAGAAAGAGAGAAGGTAAGCCACTAGGTTTGGGACTTGAACCACAGCTGGCCGTGTGAAAGTCAAACTCTTTAACCATCACATCATCTGCTGGCCCCTCCAGTGAGATTTCTTAAAGTAATATTTAATATATACTATTGAGAAAAATGAAGCCCCAGTTATCTCTCTCTGTCTCACACACGCACAGACACAAATTTTTGTCAGTATTGCAAAATTATCTGGCTAAGAGCTCGTCAGTGGCATGGTAGTTAAGACACTGGATCCCACATGATCAAATTTATAGTTCAAGTCCTGGATCCTACAGCTTGGAAAACATACTGGTTGTGTGTGTGTGTGTGTGTGTGTGTGTGTGTGCCCAAAATCCCAAGAGGAGAATAGAGGAGAAGGGATTTCAGTGTGGACATTCCCCTGGAGAGTGACTTCATTTTCCCTCTCTCTGTCTCTCTCTGTTGGGCATACAAACCCTAGGGCATAAATCTAAACACAGTTGTCAGCAGGTGGCATGGAGTTAAGGCACTGGACCCCACATGACTGACTGTGGTTCAAATCCTGGACTTGGTGACTTGTTTTCTCACTTTCTTCCAATCTCTCTCTCTCTCTTTTAAAAAATAATAATAACAAAAAATTAAGTAAAATAAATAATTCCTTTTTTTAAAAATCTAAAACAAAAGTATCTGGCCAAGAGGCAGAGATTTCACCGAAAATAGGTACCTTAGCTGGCAATTCCTCAGGAAGGGAGCCTCATACTTTGGTGCTTATGTGGTTAGTCCTGTTCAACTGCATTCCTCACTGGTCAGCTTAAGCCCCCTACCCCATCCCAGATCAATCCGTTCTTTTCAAAGCACCAAAATGATCTAGTCTCCCTTTGCTGTCTCACAGGTCTGAGGGAATTGGGGAGACAAAGCAAACTCCTTATTCTTCCAGTATATCAAAAGCATTTTTAAGCAGGTGTGATCTAGACAAAGATAAAAAGAGCACAGTGGACAGACATGGAAGAGCAGCTTCCAGCCTGAGGGAATGACCCGTGGACCTGCTCTCCGCATTCTTTCTAGCTCTTTCTAAGTTACAGTCTACCCTACAGCTCCCTATGGCTAAAGTCAGATTCCCACAGTGTCTCTACCAATCACCCTAACACTTGGGCATTTCTTCCAATAAAGATGACTCTGAATCCACATTTGGATTTACAAAAATCATGAATGATTATGAGTCATTCAGCAAATATTTATTAGATATTTGCTTTTTGCAAAGCACTACAAAAGTTCAAATATGAATCAAGGCTCAACCGTGGTGGCACATGCCACTAAGACACTGCTGCTCAGACGCCGAGGTACGCTGGTTTGTCCTGTGTAGCTGGGTGTGGTGACACATGTCTGGTTCTGGCTGGCTTGGAAGACTGAACCCTGGCAAAAACAAATCAATCAAATGGCCCTTGGGTCCAGCAGGTGGTGTAGAGGTTAAGGTGCTGAACTCCCACATGGTACAGTGTGGTTCAAATCTCAGATCTGGTGACTTGAAACAGCCAGGAGCTTGTGAGTGTGTGCCCAAAATACTGAGAGGAAAATGGAGGAGAAAGGATTGTAACGTGGTTATCCCCCCTGGGGGGGGTGATGTCTCACTTTCTGTCTCTGTCTCTCTCTGTCTCTGGTGAGCACATACACCCTATAGCAAAAGTCTCTTAAAAAGAAAGAAAAATCAGAGACCAGCAGATGATGTCATGGTTATGTCGCCCGACTCCCATGTAGTTGACTGTGGTTCAAGTCCTAGACCCAGTGGGTTAAAACTCACACTGGGGGGGCCGGCAAGTGGCATGGTGGTTAAGGGTGCTGGACTCCCACATGGCTGACTGCGGTTCAAGTCTCGGACCTGGTGGCTTTCTCTCTCTCTCTCTCATTCCTTATCTCTCTGGTCAAAATTAAAATAAATAAGTAAATAAATAAAGTTAAATAAAACAATTCTTTAAAAGAAGAAAAACAAAAAAACAAAAACTCACACTGGGCACATGCGCATGCATGCCCAAAATCCCAAGAGGAGATGGAAGAGAAGGGATTGCGCCACGGCCATTCTCCCCCCGCCCCCAGGGGATGATTTCTCGCTTTCTCGCTCTCTGTCTCTCTAGTGAGCACATGTGCCCTATAGCAAAAATCTCTAATTGGGAAGAAAACATAGGTAAAACATGTTGAAGCAGGTCAGCCTGGTGGCATGGTGGCATGGTGGCTGGGGCAGCTTGGTCCCACATAGCCAATGTACGGTTGTGTCCTGGACCTGGCGGTTTGATAAATGGCCAGGTGTCTGTGCGTGTGCGTGCCCCAAATTCCAAGAGGAGGAAGGAGAAGAGGGGATTGCAGTACGGCCATTCCTCCTGGGGGGTTATTTCTCACTTTCCTTCTCCCTCCCCTTCATGTGCCCTATGGCACAACTAAAAAAATGAACAAACAAACAAATGAAAAGCATGGAAGCAGATACAGTAGTGCTGAACCCAGAGCTTGCAATCAGTTACGGATAATTACGTCTGAACCTGAGCTAGCGTTTGAGGCAGGCCTTGAAGGATGAGAAGGATTTAGATTCAGAAATGGGAATCTAGGGAATTCTGGGTAGAGGAAAGAAGGGAGAGCATTTATGGACTCCTCAGTTTTGTATTTATAAATACAAGTAGTACTATTATAGCAGCAGGTCCTATACAAGGTACTTTGGAAGATTTAGAGCCAAACCAGATATGGATCTGGAGTAGAAGGAGTTATTATCTCAGTAATTTATTTTTTAAACAGATATGCTCTTTTTGATAATGTTGTTTGTGTTCCTAGTGTGCTACATGTTTGAACTTTTTTTAATTGTCAGAGGGCATGCACGCTTATTAGAGAAAGAGAAAAAAAAAGCAAGAGAGGGAGAAGGCACCCCCAAATGGACTTGCGTCCAGGACTCAAACTGCATAGTTAGCTGTCTGGGATGTAGCTACCTCAACCTCCACGCCATTTGCTAGCCCCCTATGTTATCTCCGGTTTTTTTTTTTTTAACATTTATTTAATTTTATTTATTCAATCATTTATTTTAATTTGACTAGAGAGAGACACACACAGAGACACAAAGATATATAGAGGGAAAGTGTGAAAGCAAGTTACCAAGTCCAGGACTTGAACCATGTTTGGCCATGTGGAAGTGTCCAGCTCCTCAACTACCCTTTTTTAAAAAAAATTATTTTATTTATTCATTCGTTTATTTTAATTTGACCAGAAAGAGACACACAGAGAGAAAGAGGGAACGTGAGAAAGCAAGCCACCAGGTCCAGGACTGGAACCACGGTGGGCCATGTGGGAGTGTCCAGCACCTTAACCACCATGCCACCTGCTGGCCCCCTTTTTCTTTTTTTATTCTTTTACACTTAAAATGGTGTGTATTGTAAAGTAATAGATTCTTGGCCCAGCCGTGCTGGTGCAGCGGTAGTGTGCCGTTCTGCAGTCAAAGCTGGAGGCCAGATGGAAGGTCAAGGTTTGGCTCCAGGTTGCTCCGTAGATGCTAATTCTGTGATCTTTGCTGGCTGAGAGGCAGGAGGGAGATCGGGTGTGAGACCCTATTAAAGATGCTTCTTTCCCCCAGCTCCCATGAAATAAATAAACTTAAAAAAGTAATTGATGCTCATAAAAGTTCAAAGAGGGCAAAATTATATAAAATGAAAGTCATTCCTCCCACCTTTCTTTCTTCTCTCCTCAAAACTACAACTAACCCTGTTATGTCTCCTTGCAACCACTTTTTTTTTTTTTAGAGGTTTTTGCTATAGGGCGCATGCGCTCGCCAGACAGACAGAGAGTGACAGAGAGACAGAAAGCGAGAAATCACCCCCCAGGGAAGATGGCCATGTCGCAATCCCTTCTCCTCCATACTCCTCTCGGGATCTTGGGCACGCACGCACACGCGCCCAGCGTGAGTTTTTTAAGCCACTGGGTCAGCGACTCGAACCACGGTCGACTACATGGGAGTCTAGCAACATAGCCATTATGCTAACTGCTGGTCCCCTTGCAACCACTTTTTATGTACGTACAAACATACCAGCACATGTGTGTGCGCGTGTGTGTATGTGGGGTGTGTGTTCATATGTTTGTGTACAAATATATTAATAATACACGTGTGTATATTTGCCCTTCAAATGAAATCTCACTTTATCTACTATTTTGCTTTTCTGCAAATTGCTTTTATCTACTTAATACATTGTTAGTAGCTTTGCATGTCAGCATGGATAAAGCAAACTCATCCTTTGTAATAGCAGCATTGAATTTCATTTTATGGACATTCTATCATTTATTGAACTGCTTCCATATTGTTGGGCAGTTGGGTTGTTTCTATTTTAACTTCTATTATGAATAATGCGGAAGTGGATCTTCCTTGTTAAATTTTTATTGCCAGAGGGCATGTGACCTTGCCAGAGAAAGAGAGGCAGAAAGCACCCTCCAACGGGGAATGGTTATACCACAATTATTATTATTTTTTAAAATTTTATCTTTTTAGTTATTTAATTTGACCAGAGAGAGTGAGAGGGGAAATGAGAAAGCAAGCTGTCAGGTCCAGGACTTGTACTGTGTTCAGACATGTGGGAATCCAGTGCCTTAACCACCATGCTACGTGCTGGCCGTATGTAACACTTTTCTTTCATTTTCCCTCTCGTTAGCAACTGGGCATAGATGCACACCCAGTTTTTTTTTCTTTTTTGAGAGGTGTTCGCTATAGAACATGTGTGCTTGCCAGAAAGACAAAGAGAGACAGAAAGACAGAAAGCAAGAAATCACGCCCCAGGGAGATGGGCACACCACAATCCCTTCTCCTCCATTCTCCTCTCAAGATCTTGGGCATGCACGCACACGCACCTGGTGTGAGTTTAAGCCACAGGGTCCAGGACTCAAACTGCGGTCCACTACATGGGAGTCCAGTGACATAGCCATTATGCCAACTGCTGGTCCTGGCCGACCCTTTTTTAAAAATTATTTTTAAGGGTCCAGCAGGTGGTGTGGTGACTAAGAGTGCTGGCTTACCCACATGGCTGACCACAGTTCGAGTCCCAGACCTGGCAGCTTGCTTTTTTACTTTCCCTCTGTCTCTCACTCTGTCCTTCTCTAGTCAAATTAAATAAAATAAATAAAGTTCAATAAAATACTTCTTTTAAAAAATTATTTTTAATTTTACCAGTGTGTGCATTTGGAGAAAAGTAACAGAGGGGAAAAGTAAAACAGCACCCATTCACAGGGATGGTCACACCACAATCCCTTCTTCGTATCTACCTCCTGTGGGGATTTGGGCAGGTACAGCATGTTTCTCAAGCCAGCAGGTCCAGGACTGGAACCACTCAGTCAGCCTTCACCGCTGCTTCAGAAGCTGACCCAGTATTCTTATATTTATCTCTGTGCCCTTACTCAAGTATATCATAAGGAAAATTCCCAGAAGTGAAACCAGTTTTAAATTTTGATAGATAATGTTTAATTGCCATTGTTTTCAATACATGAATAATTTATACTACCAATAACAGAATAAGAAAGTTTCCCTTTTCCAATATGGTTATCAACTATAAACACTATAAAATAATTTTAGGGGCCAGCAGATGACATGGTGCTTAAGGCACTGGACTCCCACATGGCCAACTGCAGTTTGAGTCCTGACCCTGGTTACTTGCTTTCTCACTTTCCCCCCCCCCCCTTGGGATCCCATGTGCCTTATAGTAAATTTAAAAAAAAATAGTTATTATTATTTTTACGCTAACTGCTGGTCCCAAAATACTTTCTTTAGGGAAAAAAAAAAAGGAAGAAATGATCAGGCTGCCTCTGAAGCCTGGTGGTTAAGACAGCCAAATCCCACATAGCCAACTGCAGGGTTTGGTTCCCAGACCTGGTGGCTTGAGAAACATACAACGCACTTGTGCATACGTGCCCAGAATGACAAAGGGAGGGAGAGATGGAGAAGGGATTGCAGCTTGACCGTTCTCCATGTGTGTGTGGGCCCTTTCTCCTCTGGTTCTCCACCTAATACATGAGCCCTCCAACAAAACAATGACAAGTCCAGCAGAGCGTGTGGCAGTTACCTTGGTGGACTCCCACATGGCTGATCATGGTTTGAGTCCCGGACCTGGTGGCTTGAAACTCATGCCAGGCATGTGCATGCATGCCCAAGATCCCAGGAAGAGAATGGAGGAGATGGGACTGCAGCATGGCTATCCCCACTGGGGTGTGATTTCTCACTTTTCTTCTCATTGTCTCTGACTCCCCTGTGAGTGTATGCACCCTCAGGCAAAAATCTCTTAAAACAAAAACAAAAACAAAACAAAACTCCTTAGGGCCAGTCATTGTCATGGTATTTAAAGAGGCTGGATCCCACATGGTTGACTGTGCATTTGAATCCTGGACCTGACAGCTTGAAAAACATACCAGGCATGTGCGCATGCATTTTCAAAATCCTGAGAGGAGAATGGTGGAGTAGAGATTTTGGTGTGGCCATCCTGCTGGGGGTGATTTCTCATTTCTAGCTCTCTGTGTCTCTCTCTCTCTCTTTGGTGAGCTCATGTGCCATATAACAAAACTAAAAGAAAATGAAGAGGGACCAGCAGTTAGTGTAATGGCTATGTTGCTGGACTCCCATGTAGTTGACTGCGGTTCAAGTCCTGGACCTGGTGGCTTAAACTCACGCCAGGTGCATGTGCGTGTGTGCCCAAGATTCCGAGAGGAGAATGGAGGAGAAGGGATTGTGGCATGGCCATCCCCCCTGGGGGGTGATTTCTCGCTTTCTGTCTCTCTGTCTCTCTCTTTCTGGTGAGCGCATGCACCCAATAGCAAAAACCTCTCAAAAAAAAAGAAAGAAAATGAAAATCTTTATCTTGCAAAATTTTTTCATGTGTGACTGACTGTTTTGCCAAACAAAAATAAATTTTCAAAACCTTTTTTAGTTTTCTCATTCTATTATTAAAACAAATCTGATGTAAGGACCAACAGGTGGTATAATGGTTATGTCGTTGGACTCCCACAGAGTCAACAGTGGTTCAAGTCCCAGACCCTCTGGCTTAAAACTTATGGCAGACATGTGTGCATCCATGCCCAAAATCCCAAGAGGAGAATGGAGGAGAGAAATTGAAGTGTGGTCAACCCCCGGTGGGAGTGATTTCTCACTTTCTGTCTCTCTGTCTCTCCAGTGAGTGCACATGTCCTATAGCAAAAATCTCTCTTAAAGAAAAAGAAAGAGAGAAAGAAATGTGATATAGGGGCCAGCAGGTGGCATGGTGGTTAAGGTGTTGGACTCTCCACATTGCAGACAGCGGTTCAAGTCCCAGAACCAGTGGTTTAAAAATCACTCTGAGTGCATGTGTGTGCCCAAAATTCTGAGAAGAGAATGAGGAGAAGGGACTGTGGGTTGGCCATACCCCCTGGGGGATGATTTCTTTTTTTTTTTGAGAGGATTTTGCTATAGGGCGCGTGTGCTCACCAGACAGACAGAGACAGAGAGACAGAAATCGAGAAATCACCCCCCAGGGGGGTTGGTCATGCTGCAATCCCTTCTTCTCCATTCTCCTTTTGGGATCTTGGGCACACACGCACACACACCCGGCGTGAGTTTAAGCCACCGGGTCCGGGACTCGAACCGCGGTCGACTACATGGGAGTCCAGCAACATAGCCATTATGCTAACTGCTGGTCCCGCCCCTGGGGAATGATTTCTCACTGTCCCTCTTACTGTCTCTTTCTGGCAAGCACAGGCACTCTATCACCCCCCCACCCCCCAACACACATACACATATACAAAAAGATATACGTTTTGAATTCCACCTTTTAAGTACAGAATTCTCTCTCTCTCTTTTTTCTTTCTTTCTTTTCATTTTTAGGTTTTTGCCATATGGCATATGTGGTCACCAGAGACAGACAGAGGCAAAGTGAGAAGTCAGCCCTTAGTGGATATGGCCAGACCACAATCCCTTCTCCTTCACTCTCCTCTCTCTGAAAAAACAATAACAAACATTTAGGGCATGCACACACACATTCCTGTTGTGATTTTTTTCTTTCTAATTATTTTGTTTTATTTTATTATTATAATTGGGCCAGCAGGTAGTGTAGTAGTTAAGGCACTGGACTCCCACATGGCCAACTGCAGTTCGATTCCTGGTATTGGTGGCTACCTTAAAAGTCATTCCAGGCGTGTGTGTGCATACCCAAAATCCCTAGAGGAGAATGGAGAAGAGACTGCAGCATGACCATCCTCCTGAGGGGGGGGTCTCTCTCTGTCTCTCCAGCAAGTACACATGCCCTATAACAAAAATCCCTTCCTTAAAAAAAATTATTATTATTATTATTATTTTTTAATTTGCTGTAGGGCATGTGAGCTCACCACAGAGAAACAGAGGAAAAAAAGAGAAAGAGAGGAAAAGTGAGAAAGCAAGCCATCAGGTCTTGGATTTGAACCTTGGCTGGTCATGTGGGAGTCCACTATCTTAATCACCTTACCACCTCCTGGCCACTCACCTGATATGATTTTCAAGCTCCCATTTCTGGGACTTGAACCATGGTCAGCCATGAGGGAGTCTAGGATCTTAACCACCACACCAAAGTCGGCCTTGAGAATTCTCTTTAAATAATATTCATGACATTCCAAAAAAATAGGGAAAAGTTTGTAAGTTTTCTCTTTTGTTATATCGATTATGGTAAAAGTTAACAGGAATGCGTTTTGTTTTGTTTTGTTTGTGTTTTGCTATAGGCTGTGTGTGCTTGCCAGAGAGAAACAGTGAGATAAAGAGAGAGAGGGAAAGTGAGAAACGCACCCCCGGGGATCCCTACTCTTCCATTGTCTTCTTGACACTTTGGGCATGCATGCACACATACCTGGCGTGATTTTCAAGTGCTAGGTCCACAATGTAAACCATGTGGTCAGCCATGTGGGAACTGGCTACCTTAACCCCCATGCACCTGGCTGGCACTTGTATTTTGTTTATATCAATTTTTTCACATCAGGAATTTGGACCAAAATATAGTCATACACACACACACACACACACACACACACACACACACCTATATATATAATATATAGTTTGTTGGATTTTGTTGGTTTGCTATAGGGCACGGGTGCTTGCGGGTGAGGAAGGAAAATGAGAAATCACCCCCAGGGGGATGGCTGTACCACCATCCTTTCTCCTCCATTCTCTCAGGATTTGGGGATCACACGTACTTGTTCCTGGTGTGATTTTTATGTTTCTTTTTTTTTTTTTTAATGAATTATTTTTTGGGTGACCAGCAGTTAGCATAATGGCTATGTCATTGGACTCCC
>NW_006205376.1:37850-44121 GCF_000334495.1 Tupaia belangeri chinensis | reverse complement strand
GTTAAGGGCACTGGACTCCCACATGGCCGACCATGGTTCAAGCCCTAGACCTGGCAGCTTGCTTCCTCACTTTCTGTCTCTTTCTTCCTTCCTTTTCTGGTCAAATTAAAATAAATAAATAAATAAATAAATAAATAAATACATCTTACATGAGGAATTTAGAATTATATAAAAAATGAATTATTTAACTATGTTTTATTTAACTGTATTCCTTTAATTAATTTGACCAGAGAGGGACAGTGTGAGAGAAAGTGGGAAACTGAGAAAGCAAGCTACCAAGTCCAGGACTCGAACTGTGGTCAGCCATGTAGGACTCCAGCCCCCTTAACCACCATGCCACCTGCTGGCCCCATCTGTTTTACTTTATCTTCTCATTTCTGGAACCCAGAAGCACAGCTGAATTGATAGCCCAATGGATATACCAACATATGTAGATACATGCGAGGTCTTCAGCAAGCTCCTGGAAGAGGCTACCAGTGGCATGGCGCTCAAGGTTCTGGACTCCCATGGCTGACAGCAACTGGAGTCCTGTACCTGGTGGCTTGAAAAATCACACTGGGTGCATGTGCGTGCATGTCCAAAATCCCGGGAGGAGAATGGGGGAGAAGGGACTGAGGTGTGGCCATCCCCCCACCCCGGGGATGATTTCTCATTTTCCCTCTCTGTCTCTCTTCAGTGTACACATACCCTGTGGCAAAAACCTGAAACAAACAAGCAAACAAAGTTTATGGAGGGTCAACCCTGCAGCTCAGCTGTTAAGAGAGCTGGATTCCACATGGCTATCCTAGTCCTGGTGTGCTCCATGTGCCCAAAATCCTGACAAAAAGGAGGAGGGGAGGAAAAAGGATTATTTTGTAACCATGCTTCATTGGGGGGTGCTTTTTTCTCTGGCTAGTGTGTGTACCCTCTGACAGTTAAAACAAAGCAACCTGAGGACAGCAGATGACGCAGTTGTTAAGGAACCGGACTTCCACATGGCCAACAGCAGTTGGAGTCTCCGACCCAGACCCGGTGTCTTGAAAATCACACTGGACGTGTGTGCGTATGTGAGCCATTTTCTCTGGGGAATGATTTATTTATTCATCTATTATTATTATTTTTCAGTTTGACCAGAGAGATAAAGAGAAAGTGAGAAAGCAAGCTGCCAGGTCTGGGACTCGAACCGCAGTTGGCCATGTGGGAGTCTGGCACCTTCAACCACCACGCCATCTGCTGGCTCCCCCAAAGGGGTGATTTCTTACTTTTTTCTCTCTCTCTTTCTGTGTATCTCTGTCTCTCTCTAGTGGGCACACACACCGTTTAACAAAACAAAACTCAGATTTTTTTCTATGGTGCTCTCTCTTTCTGTGTATCTCTGTCTCTCTCTGGTGGGCACACACACCGTTTAGCAAAACAAAACTCAGATTTTTTTCTATTTCATAATTCAATCTCCAATTACCCAAATTTATATATCATACATTACTTGTTTTCTTTCCTTCTTCCTCCTTCCCCATCCTTTCCTTCCACCCTTCCTTTCCTTCTTGATGAAAAATTCCCTTGGCCTATGTAGGAAATAGTACTTTAAAGTCTCCTATAAATGAGCTATGGGCCCTGGGTAGGGCCAGCCATAACAACATGTTCAAGCAACAAAATGAACAAAAGAACCTTTGGAATGCACCTGGTTGTTCAAAAATAGCAGGTGGTTGTTAAAAAAAAGGAAAAAAGACTCTAAGGAATTCAAATTTCTCTTTAAGGATTTTGTTGCTACCCTTCCAACAGAAATTACCCATGAGAGCAGAGTAAGTCTTGCTATATGAGCACTGTATCTCCAGAGCTTCCAGGTCCTTAATTTTTTTTATAGAATTATTTTATTTAATTTTATTTATTTTCATTTGACCAGAGAGGGACAGAGTGAGAGAGAAAGAGAAAGTGACAGCAAGAAAGCAAGGTGCTAGATCTGGGACTTGAACCACAGTCAGCTACATGGGAGTCCAGCATCCTCAACCACCACGCCATCTGCCGGCCCCTCTAAGTACTTTCTTATATGAACAGTATTTTCTAAAGACTGTAGTTTCTGTATTACTTGCACATTTGCGTTTATTTTGTCCTTGATTACTATATATACTTTTTTTTTTTCATTTTTTTAGAGAGATTTTTGATATAAGGGTGTGTGCACTGGCCACATGCCTTTTGTGAGTTTCAAGCTACCAGGTCTGGGACTCAAACTGCAGTTAATCACGTGGTGGTTGCCTTAACCAGCATATCACTTGCTGGTCCCAAGGAATTTTTTCTTAAAATATTGATTTATTTATTTCCATTTGTTATTATTACCATTTTTTTTTTAAATTTGATGAGCGGGAGGGAGAGAGAGAGAGAAAGGGAAAGTGAGAAAGCAAGCCCAAGTACAGAACTCTAACTGCTGTTGTCCACGTGGGAATCCAGCACTTTTAACCACCATACCACCTGCTGGTCTTCAAGGTATTTTTTTTTTTAAATGCACACATATGCACATACACACATGAGGTCATCAAAAAGTTCATGGAATTATGAAAGTTAAGTATAGATTTTTAGAGCAAACTTTTTTTTTTTTTTTGCAATTTATGCACAGTTGTGTCCAGCAGAGAGTATGGTGGTTAAGGCACTGGATTCTCACATGTCTGACTTCAAGTTTCAGACCTGGCAGCTTGCTTTCTCACTTTTTCTCTCTTTCTCTGTCTCTCTCTGGTGAGTACATGTGCCCTGTAGCAAATTAAAAAAAAAAATTAAATAATTCTAAAAAAAGTATGTACAATGTTTTCATAATACACATTTGCTATGAATTGTGAAGACCCTTCGTGTGCATGTCTATATGTGTGCATATCCTGTAAATAATATGTTGTAATTAAAAAAATATTTTTAAAAGTATTAGTATAAGGACCAGCAGTTAGTGCAATGGCTACGTTGCTGAACTCCCCCGTAGGCGACTGCGGTTCGAGTCCCAAACCTGGTGGCTTAAATTTATGCCGGGTACATGTGCATTGGTGCCCAAGATCCCAAGAGGAGAATGGAGGAGAAGGGATTGCGGCATGGCCATCTCCTCTGGGGGGGTGATTTGTCACTTTCTATCTCTCTGTCTCTCTCTTTCTGGCAATCCTATGCACTCTGCACCCAAAACCTCTCCAAAAAAAGAAAAGAAAAGAAAAGAGAAGAAAAGAAATGGGTTTGTACTGTACTACTAGGAACTGGCTGTTGAATTAAATTAGCATTTCAGAAGCATCTATTTAAATCCATATTGTTGACACTACAGTGAAAGAAAGCAGTGAAACTTGTCAACAGATGATTAAGTTTTATGGCTGATTTTCACAGTTTTGTAGCTTGGGACCAATATCAAGTTGCTGGGAAAAACATCCTTCCTCTCTCCCTACCCTCCCTGTATCATTAAACCAGGGTCTCTGCCTGTTGGTGTTAGGTGTGTCCTCTGCACGAAGCTGTATACAATCATTCTTTTTGTTTTGTTTTGTTTTCCACTCATCCATATGATAAGAACTACTTCAATTCCGCCCCTCCTCCTTCTGGGACTAGAAACGTTGGATGATTCTATATTCCACTTCGCTTGCTACTTTTTCAATTCCCGAGACCACCCGTTAGTGTATTATTTCTGGGTGAGTGCAACAACCTTTGCAAGCAGCTGGAAGAGGTACCCGCGTCCCTAGGTTACTGGCTTTCCACTGACTAGTCTTTCAAGAAACCGGCGCTGTTCCCACGGAAATTAACAACCATTTAATTCGGAAAGGCTTGAAATCTTAGGGCCAAAGTGGACGGGGGGGTGGGGGGATAAGTTGTTATGGGTTGGGTTACTGTTTGAGAAGGGCAAACGGAAGTTAGTGAACGGATAGTGTCAGGATGGGACTTTATTAAACGACACATTAAATTGCACGCAAACTAACCCTCTGCTGGCCCCAGAGGCTTAAAAAAATTTTTTTTAAGCTTCACAAACCCCATTTCAAGTAAGATTTAGGAAACATGGATTAGTATAAATTCAGTCTGGGTGTTTCCAAGATCACCTCCTCCGTCACCTCAACGCGAAAACTGGGCACAGGTGTGACAATTTTGCAAAAGCAGTTCTCGAAACTATTTTCAATGCTACATGGTGCACCCTAGGAACTTCGCGAGTGGAAAGGACGTTCCGCAGCGCGTTTTCTCCCGGGCTTGCCACCTTTCTGCCTTCCCCGATCCCGCCGCTCCCAGCAGCCAAGGGGCGTTTGTTTATGTGACGTCCGCCGTAGTAAGCAGTCCCCGCCCCGGTTTCCCTCTGGCCGCCGCGTTTCCCGCGCCGCGACGCTTCTCCCCTTAAAAGGACAATAGAGGCCCCGGGAGCGCGCGCCGCCGCCTGGCCTTCTCCCCTCCCAGCCCGCTACGCGCGCGCGCCCGCATGCAAATAAGCTCGATTCAAGAGAATTTTGTACCAGGAGCCGCGCGTGCGCAGAGGGAAAGCGGAATCTACACCTTCCCGGCCAGCGGTAGCAACTGCAGAACTGCAGGAGACAATCTTTCTAGACAAGGCAGTTGAGGAGGAGGGAGCGCCTGGAGGGGGGCTTGGTCTGGCGTGCACTCCGCACCTCGGGAACGCTCTTGCGCGTGGAACGGCTGCGGTAGGTGGGTGGCTGTAGCGATGACTCTGGTGCAAAACGGTCTCACGAGGCTTTGCTCTCAGAGTGGTTCTTTTCTCTCTTTCACCTCACCCGCCTCCCCCCGTCCTTCCCCACACACAGGAAGTTTTGTCTTGGAGATGGCATTGCGAGGAGCGCTGCCTGCGCGATCGCCAGACCCCAGATTCTTTCGTGTACACATGTTTCGTGTGTATTTGCTGCTCGGGGAGGGTATTTCAAGCAAACCGAAAGTCTCAGGGTGGGGGAAGTGAGTGGAGCCTGGAAATAATCAAGGAGTCGCGGAGTTGAGGGATTCACGTTGAAGGTGACAATGACTTTTCTCAACCGCAGTGTTCTCTGGTTCTCAGGCTGAAAGGCCCGAGACAAAAACGACTTGCTGGCAGTCTCCGATCCGCCCGGGGACGGCGCGTCCGCGTGCCCCGGCCGGGGTGGGGCGCCGTTGTTAACCCTCGTGGCTGAGTTTATGGCAGCCCCTTGCGCGTGTTTTCGTAACGGTGGACAATAAACGCCAGCCGCTCAAAACTAAGTTGCCATCCCCTTCGGAGCCGGCGGCGTGAGGGGGTTTAAATCGGCCTTTGGGGGTCAGTGCTGGGCTCTGCCGGAGCGCACGCGGCGTGGCGTTGTTTGCTCAACTCCGGAGGGATGCGGATGCGACAATGAGAGCAACACGCGGTCGCTCAAAAACAGCCCCAGCTTCCAAACGCCCGCGGTCCTCGGGCCGCGCCCAACAGCGCCTGGCGTCCGAGGTGGCTTTGGAGCCCGAAGTTTTGCCACGCATTTGTTCACCTGTGGCGTAGGTGTGGGCGCTCCGGCGGGGCGGCCGCGGGCGGGCTAAGATGGCCCGTTGGGCTCTGTGGACCCGGGGATGGAGGCGGTGGCGCGGTCTGCCGGAGGAGCCAGCGCACTCGGGAGGGCACTGCTTTTTGTGCTCAACATGACAGACCACGTGCTCCGGGCTGCGACCCTGGGCTTGTCGGAATGACCAGCTCCTTGTTAGCGTGGGCTGCGGTCGCCGTCGGGGAGGTCGGCGGGCAGGACAATGTGATTTGCTGATGATGGCGTCTTGCCAGTTTAAAAAGCAGAGTGAAAGTCGCCAACTCTGCGCCGGTGCGGGGCGGGCGATCCGGGCGTTTCTCGTCAAGGACACTGCAAAACTTTGATTAAATGGGCTCGCCGCCGAGGGGACGACCGCAGGACCCGGCTCCCGGCCCTCGGGGCGCGGGGTGCGGACCCTCCCGCGGAGTGATCGGCCGGTGTCTCGCCCCTGAGCAACACCCCGGCATCCCTGATGCTGCACGTAGGCAGCGCCCGGCTGGACAGAAAACAAAGAGCTGCATGTGCCCGTGCGGGGCCCGCGGCGCTCGGGGCGGCCGCAGGGCGGAGGGCGTGCGGGTCGGGGGCCCCCGAAGTTCGGGCAACGTTCAGGAGGGGCTTTTGTCCCCCGGCCCCTCGTGGGGAAACTTTGGCGGCGCTACTTGGGTGAGGTGCCCTGCTGGTGCGCAGGAGGCGGCGTGCTTCCCCGCCCCGGGCGCGCGGGCGGGCGGAGAGGGCGGCGGGGCCGGCCCGGGGGCTTCTTCCAGGGCCCGCGGCCGCCTGGGACCCGGAGAGCGCGGCCCGGACGCCCCCGCCCGGGAGCCCCGGGC
>NW_006205376.1:4405-37610 GCF_000334495.1 Tupaia belangeri chinensis | reverse complement strand
GAGGGGACCGCGGACGGGGGGGGCACTTCACTGCTTTCGGGGAAACCGGCGACCGCGGCCAGCGCCGCCTCCCACGCCCAGCTGGGGCCCGCACGTCTAGGGGACCCAGCTCGGGCAACACCCGAAAACCCAGCGTGGGGAAGTTTCGGGGCTCCCGGTTGTCCTAAGGGAAGTGAGGACCGTGGGCGACTTGTGCGTGCCGCCGGTTTCTTTGTGTGTTTACGTGTGAGGCCGACCCGGAGGGCGAGGCTTGTTTGGGTTGGAGGGAGGCTGGTTTCTTGGGGTGGTAGGGCGGTGCAGAGTTTGTTCTGGTAACTATGACCCTCGTCGGTTTCTTTGTTTTTCTTTTTCCCCATGTAACCTTCCATTACTGTGGGCACTCGGGAGATCAGAATTACGGTTAGCCCAACATGGACCCTGTACCAGGCGGCTTTCCCCCGGCCATCCTTTCTCCCCCCTCCTCACCTTGTCGAAGGAAGGTTAAGAAAACTTTTCTTCCCTTTTTCTTTTAATAATTGAAAAAGAATTTGACCTTGCCTTTAGAGGGGGAAAAGAAGGCACCTGTTTTTTGAGCCGGGAGTTTGCCAGACTTGAGAAACCATTTAATAATTTATGTTGCAAAACTGAACACGTTTAGTTGCCCAATCTAAATGGAAAGCCGGGGAGTTTGTTTCTTCTGGTGGAGTTCTCAGAACAGCCTGACGGCATTTAAAGTATGTTAAATAATGATTTGGGGAAAGGGCATCTTGTTTGGCCTCAAGGTATACGTGACTCAGTGTTCGGTGACTGTTCGACTGTTCGCTGCCTTATCTGAGGATGACCTTGAAGAAGCTAGCACGCAGGGAGTTGGGCCTTTCTGCGATATTGGAAGGGGCCTAGGGAGGAAGCTGCTCAGGAAGATGACAGGGACGGCTAGCTAACCTTGCTGCTGCTTCCCAGTGCCTGTGAACTGGGATTGACCTTCTGCTTCCCCCTCCTAGATTTTCTTTTTCAGCTAACCTTTTTTTTTTTGGTGTGTGGCTCCAGACATAGCTGAAAAATTATGCTGGTTTGACACATGGATGCTTCTTTGGTATTTGGGGTTTGCCTGCAGTCTAGACATCCGATAAGCAGCACCATATCTGTTGCTTCTTTCCTCTTTTCTCTTGCATTTGAGACACATTGAAGTACTAGAATCTGAAAGTAGCCATGACTGGAAAAGAATATCCTTAGATGCTCTGGCCTCCCACACCAACAATTTTATGTAAATTGAAACTCCTCTTTTCATTGTTATTAAATAAACACGTTTCCCCCCCCTAAGTTTTGGCTGACTAAACAACAAATACAGAAAGGCAACCAGTACTAGGGTGTTTCTGAAGTGACTAGAAGGAGCCTGTTAAGAAAATGAAAAACTTTGCATTTAATCCCTTTGGCTTTCTTTCAGGCAGTTCTTTTTCTGGGTCATATATTTAAAATGCATATTAAGTGCTTTGCAAGTATGCAGAGATTCTTTGACTTGTTTTTCGTTTTAGTATGATAGCTAAGTTATGGCTAGAATTTCATTCGTCCTGGGAAATTTCAAATACACATACAGAACTTAATGCATTTTGTTTATTCAGGTGATGCGTAGAACAGATGGGGTTTATCAAAGAGAATGAGCTGAGGGTGGGAAAGATATGATCCATATTGCTTTGTCTTTGTATTCATTTTGTGAGAGACTGGAGATGGAAAGTTCATTCATAGTATATCCTAGAACCTTGGTGTCCGGAAGTTCACAAAGCTTCTGTTGCATATATTCTTAATTCTCTTTATCTGGAACCTGAATGATCAGTATTTTTCCCCGAGTTGTTATCAGATCCTAACTCACAGTGCTCACAGATGAGCATATGTATAACAGAAAAGTGATTTGAGAATAATTTTTACATGTAAAGTAAGTTTTTCACTGGAGACAGCTTAAACTTCCTTGAAACCCAGACCAACTTCATAAGACTCTTAAGAGGAAGAAATAAGTATACCTATACCGTGTTGGGCACATAGTAGGTTGCTTTAAAAGTGTGTGTCATTTTCTTTTTCCATAAGCGATAGTAGGGATATAACGGAGAAGAGAGGGACACATTTATTGAGGCATTACTTCAGAGATTTCTGGGGCTAAGAATAGCAAGGTTCCAAAGTTGTGATCCTGTTAGTCATCACTGTGCCCAGTTTTCTCACCTGTCAAATGGCAATGATGCCTACCTCCGAGTTGTGGTTAATTACCACTGTTTTCACAGCATTGGGAAGTAGACATTTTACAGGAGAAAAAACTGAGGCTCTGGTCAAAAATGCCTTGCCCAGAAAAACATTCAACAAATGTTGGTGGAACCAGTGAATGTGTTTGGCCCCTCTCCCACTTTCAGAAACTACTTCTGGGAAGGCACTATCCTCAACCCTTGGTTGCCTTTGTAATTCTGATTCAATTGTTTTACATCCCAAAGTCCTGTGGAGACCTGGAAAATGCCATTTTCTTTCTTCCTGATTTCTTTTGTCCAAGACAGTGCCCTGTAATTCCCATACTTAGTCTTGAATCCGAGGGATTATGAATTGAAAATACCTTCTTGTCTTTTGGTTCTTCAGTTTCGTTTACTTTAATCCATAACTAAGAGTTCCTATGTTATGACAATAATCTTGAAATAATTCTAGTCCAGAGAAGGGCGTCTGTTTTCAAGGTCGTGAGATTTTCTTTTTGCTCTAGAAATACCGAAGTCATAGTCTCTTGAACTAACATAATCCATTCTAGCCCCTCATCTTTAGTTGCTTCCCCTTATTTATTAATAACATTAAGCTTTGGCTTAATGTTATTTTATTGTGAATGGTTAGTGTTGGTGTATGCTGAGTTGAAGTAACTCTCAATTTGAGACTCATTTCTCCCATAAACTCCTGATTTTCTTTTCCCCACATATTCCTGCTTTGAAATAAGCAAGAAAACTTTCTACCAGTTGTTATGAAAACATCGAATGTTTACCATTAATTTTCTCTAATTAAAGTAATTCATTTGGTTTACATTTCCTGAAAAATTTAAACCTCATACATGTATTTTTTCCTTTAAAAATCTATAGTCCACATGTCAAATAACTCCTTTCAGAACATTAGTTACGTGAGGCCAGCTGGTGGTGTGGTGGTTAGGCACTGGGTTTTCCATGGCCTATGGAGGTTTGAGCCCTAGACCCAGCATCTTGAAAATAACACAACACTGTGTGTTGGTGCATGCACATGTGTGTCTATGTGCCCCAAATCCCAAGAGAAGTATGGAGGAGAAGGAATTGAGGTGCGTCCATCCCTCCTGGGGTCGGGGGAGTACTCTCTTTCTCTCTCTGTGCTGGCCATGCCCTATAGCAAAACTTGTAAATCCACATCTTTCTTGTGGACATTATTTCCCATTCCACACCCTTAAATAGAGTGTCCAATTTCCTTTCAACTATATTACTCTTAGAAAATTCTTCCTGTTTCTGTGTACTGTGTACATTCAGGACCTGGTTATAAGATTAGTTCCTAACGGTTTGCTTTTCAGTAGAGGAGATAATACAGTCAATCAGTGAAATCTTGTGTGCTAGGTGACCTAATAAAGATATAGAAAGGTCCTTAAAAAGAAGGAATTTGTAAAAGAATTTCCCAGGTCAAGGGGATGGAGAGAAAACCATGTCATCTAGAAGTAACAGCCTGCATGGAGAAGGGGCCGGTTATTAAAGCTGGTTTGACGCTCCTGGAATATTCGAATTCCAAGTTGGGAGCAGCTGGTAGGCAGGCCAGACACCGAAAAGCTTTGGATTCCTTGCCAAAGAGTTGAGATACCGTCATGAGGCCAGTGTTGGTACCTTGGAGAGGATGATTAATATTCGAACTTTAGTAGGAAGATGCCACCTGTGTGAAGCGGGCAGGGAAGTCAGGGGTTTCTCAGGAGTTCAGGTACCTTAATGAGGGACAGATGTGAAGCAGAGACATGAAGAAAGAAGCAGAATCTCTAAGGACATCTGTAAACTCCTTAAACTAGGGGCGAGGGGAGGGTGCTGTGGAGGATGTGAAGGAAGAGCCCAATTGACTTAGATTTTGGTAAGTGGGACTGTGGATGATGACCAAGCGAGGTCAACACAGGAAGAGCAGATTTGGAGAAGGAAGTTTATGTAATCAGTGTAGGGCATTTAAAAGGGTGGGTGAATGGTCAATTGGCCATATTTACTGATCAAGAGCAAAGAGGGGGAATAGGTTGGGCCAGGACATTGCATATTAGGGAATTACCAGGAGGGTGGCAGTAACTTCCTGAGGACAGATAACACAAAACCGGGAGACAAAATGATGGCCGAAATGTGAGAGGGAAACGAGGAGGAAGGACTTGTGCATAAAAAGGCGGGTCAGTGCTGAGTGCTTGTGCCCGCTCGTGTTGGTGTTGTACAGACGCTCCAGTGCAGAGTTGGGATTGATCTATTTTACAGATGGGAAATGGGGTGATGAAGGTTAAGGAACTTTGCTGAGGTTTGGGTCAGATCAGGCGTGTGTGCTACCAGTACCCCCTTTCTTGACGTTTTTGTCATGCTTGAAAATAGAAGAGCTTCACAGAAATGAATACTGGCTTGTTTCATGGCCTTAAAAGTCTCCCTGGAAAGGCTAAAGTTCCTCTTTTCCCATAAGCCTGGGCTTAAAAGAAGACTTAAGAAAATCAGCCTTCTCCCCTCAGTTTAATTTGCTGGCTGTATCCTGGGCAGACAGAATTTACGTCTATTAAATTTCAAAGAAATAAACAGTACACATACGTGGCTATCGTCATACACGTGCTTCATAGCATGCCTGGAAAGTAGAAGTGAGACTTCACCCCCCCTGTGGCGGAGGGGTACGTAAAATTAGAAGTGACTTCCTATTCAGTTGTGAAGAAGGAATTAGAAATAGACTGCAAGTCGATTCATTACAGTGCCTTTTCCACCAGACTAACTAGCAGATACTCTCTCCAGCCCTTTCAGCTTTCTCAGCCACCAGAATCACTTTTAAAAAATTACTTACTTAATTTTACTTGTCATTGTCATCATTTATCCAGTTTGACCAAAGTGGGAGAGAAAGGGAAAGTTAGAAAGCAAGCCGCCTTGTCCAGGACTTGAACTTTTCACCCATGTCGGGGAGTCCAGAACCCCAACCACTATGCCACCTGCTGGCCCCCAGAATCATTTTTAATCTACAAATGGGAGACTGAAGTTGTTTCCCTCCACCCACCCCTTTTGCATTTGTAAAATAGGGGGAAAGCTTTGTGTGTGTGTATTTAACACTGTCTCAAATCCAGAGACCTGGGTTTGTATGATTTTAGTTTTAGTTTTAACCTGCTCTACTTCCATTGAAGATTTATTTCAGAGCTTAGCTCCTTTCTTACAGAGGATGAGTTTTAGGTCCTTCTGCCAAGTGTGAATCCCACAAACAGCCTGTTTTAAGTGCTTTACTATGTAATTTCTCAGAGGTTGGGTACATGTTTGGAGGAGCTATAGGCAAAGTGGGGTATATATTGCTCAGTTTTCATCCCTTAAAAAGCAATTCAGTAGAATCAGGACCTTTGATGTCCGGAAGCAGTTGGTATCTAGAAGCAGGTGAGAGGAAATAATGTTTTATTGTTCCATGGCTTCCCTAAGTGCTCACCAGACCTGCCTGGTTGTTGGGGAACGCTGCAAGCCAGTGGCCTAGCAGCGGGTGGATACCAAACACTCAGTCCTGTTGCCCTTTCCTGGAGTGTTGCTGCAGTTACAGTGCTAGCGTTGGCTGGGCGTCCTGTGCTTACAGGACTCAGGTAGCATGGATGGGCTCCAGTGGTGTCAGTGGTGGCATTGCCAGTTACTGCGACTCGGGGATCCCCCCCTCCTGTGATCACAAGGGGTTTTTCTGATGTTTTTCTTTCTTTCCTCTTCTGCCATGTAAAGTTCCTACGCTAAAGAAAATGCACCCCCTTCACTGCAACGTTGTCTCTGCTCGCTTGGCTTTTTGCCTTTGTTCACCGCTGCTTCCTTCCCACTTGACAAATCTTTTGCTTGTCCCTTCTCTGCCGTTCCTTCCCATTCTGCTGTGTGTGTGCTGATCTTTCCAGTCTATTCTGTAGTCTTCCCTCTGTGTGCAGTGTATTTTCTAATGTGTATCATTCCGTCTGTATGTATTTGAGGAAGTTTTATTTAAGTTCTCTGGGGTTTTACATATTCTTCTGTAGTTAAGTGGAAGTGTGAAGATCAGCAAGGTTATTGGGGAAGAATGCTTTTGTTTAAAAAATAGTATGGAAGACAGGAAAGTGAAAGTAAGCGTCCTTCATGCATGTACACTTCAGAGGCGACCATTGTTCACCATCTTTTAAAAAGCTCTCCAAAGGGGCCGGCAGGTGGCATGGTGGTTAAGGGTGTTGGACTCCCACATGGCTGACCATGTTTAAGTCCTGGATCTGGTGGCTTGCTTTCTCACTTTCTCTCTCTCTCTCTCTGTTCCTCTCTGGTCAAATTAAAATAAAATAAATAAATAAAGATAAAATAATTTTAAAAAACTGTTTAAAAAATAGTTTGTGTACATAAAGTCTCCTTTTTAAAACATCCTGTAAGATAACTGTGGAACTATTTTACTGAACTTGCTTGTTTCACTTAACAGCCTACCCCTCTCTGCACAGAAATGATTCGCATTCTTTAAGGAATTATTTATTTACTTAATTCCATTTGTTATTATTTTTTAATTTGACCAGACAGAGACAGAGAGAGAGGGAGAGAGAAAGGGAAAGTGGGAAAGCAAGCTGCCAAGTCTGGGACTCAAACGTGGGTGACCATGTAGGAATCCAGTGCCTTTAACCCCCTCGCCACCTGCTGGCCCCGGAGTTGCATTCTTTTTATTTTTTTATTTTATTTTATTTTTTGGAGAGGTTTTTGCTATAGGGTGCTTGCTCTCACCAGAGAGAGGCAGAAAGCGAGAACTCATCCCCCATGGGGGATGATCACACCGCACTTCCTTCTCCATTTTCCTCTCGAGATCTTGGGCACGCATGCACACACGCGCCTGGTGTGAGTTTAAGCCACGGTCCTGGGACTTGAACCTAGGTAGACTATGTGGGAGTCCAGCAATGTAGCCGTTACGCCATCTGCTGGTGCCCAAAAGCTACAAGATTTCCACTATTGAAAACTAAGGGTACTTTCATTTGGGGGTTGCTCCCCTAATTTGTGCACATCAGGATTTCAGTTTCCAAGAGGACATGGACAAGTTGTGAAGTTAACTGTTGATGTACCACCGCTGGCTCCTTCTCTAGTGCTCCTCATTTAAGTCCATCCATCCAATGACATTTTTGAGTTTTGAAAGATATTTTTTAATATAAAAAAGCTGGAAGAAAGAACTTACTGAGTAATTATTAGTTGTCCTTCAAAGCATACTAAGGGGAGCCTAATAACTCTTAAATTCATCCTAAGAACCCTTTCCATTTTTAAAATAGTAAGTCAGTACCCTTATAAGACTTAAAAAGATAAGGAAAAACTTTCATCTTTTCACTCCCAATTATATACTTAAAAAGATACTAAGGGCCAGCAGGTGGCATGGAGGTTCAGGTAGCTGGAGCCACATGGCTGACTGCTCCATTCAAACTGAACTGGCAGCTTGAAAATCATGCCTGGCTCAAGTGCTTGCATGCCCAAATTCCTGAGAGAATGGATTGTGGCATGTCCATCCTATCTGGGGGACATGCCCTAAAGCAAAACTTTAAAAGAAAAAAAGCAGTATGAAAGGCTTTAAAATTTGTCTTTTAGTATTTATAGTTTCCTTGTTGAAGCTTAAAATAAGTGTGTTCTGTATTAAGATTCCTAAGAAGGCATCTTTAAGTACAAAGTTACTTATCAGAAAGCTTCTAAAATAGCATCCGTTTCTTCAGAGTTAAGCGATTGCTCTGAACCCCCCATTTATATTATGCTCAGTAAATTGTAGTATGTGTATTGAAGTAGTTGTAAAAAATTAAGACACTGTCCCTGATCTTTGACTGCACAATCTCATTAGATTAGAATTGGCCTTTTTGTATCTTTGATACACAGTGGCTACTGCATTCTTACCTTGTTGCAACACCAAAGTTACATTCCCCATGCCTTCATTAAGTTGATCATTAGGTTTATGTAAAGCCTGCAGCTTTTTCTTTTTTAAAAATGTATTTATTTAACTGGATGGGGTGAGAGCTCTCCCAGCAGGGTCCTACACTGCAGTCACTCATGTTTCAGACTGCCACGTGCACCTTGTTGCTCAGGAAGGGTTCTAGGACTCATGCAGGACCCATCTCACAGGTCCAGCAGCATTACTGCAGTGCCACCACCTGACCTCTAAGACTTAGATTTAAGGTAGAAAAAACCTCAAGTCGATCGAAACATGTTTGGAGTTGATTGTTGCATTAAACATTTTATTTATTTATTTGTTATTATTTTTTCTTTCTTTTTTTGGGAGAGGTTTTTTGCTATAGGGTGTGTGTGCTTGCCAGAAAGACAGAGAGTGACAGAGAGACAGAAAGCAAGAAATCACCCCCAGGGGGGATGGCCAAGCTGCAATCCCTTCTCCATTCTCCTCTTGGGATCTTGGGCATGCACGCACACAGCATGAGTTTAAGCCACTGGGTTTGGGACTCCAACCACGGTCAACTACGTGGGAGTCCAGTGACAGCCCTTATGCCAACTGCTGGTCCCACATTTTTTTTATTTTTAAAATTGTGCTATAAGGCACATGCACTTTCCCAGAGAAAGAAAAACTATAAGAAAGCATTCCGTGGGACCAGCAGGTGGCATGGTGGTTAAGGCGCTGGACACTCCCACATGGCCAACCAGGGTTCAAGTCCTGAATCTGGTGGCTTGCTTTCTCACTTCCTCTCTCTCTCACTCTCACCCTCTGTCTCTCTCTGGTCAAACTAAAAATAAAATGAATGAATAAATAAAATAAATAATTAAAAAAAAAGAAAGAAAGAAAGCATTCCTTGGTGGCCAGCAAGGTGGCATGGTGGTTGGGGCACTGGACTCCCACATGGCTGACAACAGTTTGAGTCCTGGATCTGGCCGTTTGCTTTCTCACTTTCTCTTTCTCTCTCTCTGGTCAAATTAATAATAAGTAACATGAAATAATTATTTTTAAAAATTTATTTAACTTTACTTATTTTTAAAAATTTGGTCTCTCTGGTCAAATTAATAGTAAGTAACATGAAATAATTATTTTTAAAAATTTATTTAACTTATTTTTTAAAATTTGGACTAGAGAGGAACAGAGGGAGAGAGAAAGTGAGAAAGCAAGCCGCGAGGTCTGAGAACTTGAACTGTGGCCGTTCATATGGGAGTTCAGTGCCATTAACCACCACACTACCTGCTGGCCCCAAAATAAATAATTCTTAGAAAAGAAAAATAATTCCCTTAGGGAAGATGACTACACAACAATTCTTTCTCTCCCATTCTCCTCTTGAGATTTTGGGCATACATCCAGTGTTTTTTTTTTTTTTTTTAGAGGTTTTTGCTATAGGGTGCCTGCGCTCGCCAGAGAGACAGAGAGATAGAAAGTGAGAAATCACCCCCCAGGGTGAATGGCCACGCTGCAATCCCTTCTCCTCCATTCTTCTCTTGGGATCTTGGGCACACATGCACATGCGCCCAGCGTGAGTTTAAGCCACCAGGTCCGGGCCGCGAACTGTGGCCGGCTACATGGGAGTCCAGCGACATAGCCATTACGCTACCTGCTGGTCCCACCCAGTGTGTTTTTCAAGCAGCGGGGTCCAGGACTCATACCATACAGTTGACCATGTGGGATCCAAGTGCTTTAACCACCATATCACCAGCTGGCCCAGTCGTTATATTTTAAAAACTTCACTTTTTAAATGTACATATATTTTATTTATATAATTATTTCTTTGGTTGCTTTTGCTGATTTAGTTGTTAACTTTAATCTTATTTACTTTAGGAGAGTCCATTAAATTGAACCGAACTGTAATCTAGTGTGGTCGATTTTAATTGTTATAGTATTTAAAAAATTTGTAAGTATTTTGCTGACAGTAGTTAGAGTGCTTCGTAAAATGTAAAGCTTTTAAAAAAGTTGAATCAACCAACGATGAGACAGGCACTGTCCTACATGCTGAGGTTACAAAGATGATAATTCCTAACCCAGTTTATTTTTATTTTTAAAAGCAGGCTTATTGAGCTATAACTCACATACTACAAAGTCATTCTTGCACTGTGTACAGTTCCGTGGCTCTTACTATATTCACAGTTCTGCAGCCATCACCACTATCTAATTTTAGAAGACAAATGACAGTTTTTCATCAAGAGTCTTTCCTGATTTTTTGGCTTTATCTCAAAGCTTATTTTCTTCTGCTTTCCCCAAACACATGCTTAAGAGTGGGTGAGATTGTATGGGGTCCGCTCTCGACTGTAACTGTTCATCAATTAGGAAGCAGATGGTCTTGGCTTCCTTCTATTTAAACACGGTGCGGAATGATGTTACGCCTATGAGAATAGATGCAGAAGTTAAATAGTTTTATAGCTGACAGTGTCATTTGAATAAACAAGAGTGTTCTGGAGGAATAATTTAATATTGTACAAGTGGGACTAGGCAAGAAGTTTTCTAAAAAAAAACCAAAAAACAAAACAGATTTCTTGAAACAGCAGAAACTCTTCAGCCTCCCAAATATATAAAGTCACTTGGTTTCCGAGGCCATTTTGTGTCTTTGGTTTTCCTCCAGAGATTAGGTAGGGGTTTTTGTTTGTTTGTTTGTTTTTAACAGCGGTAGGCCTGCAGATTTTGTGCAAATACTTTCCGTTAATCTCAGGACTCCCCAAACCTCGGAATGGTTAAGCACCAACCACTGCTTAACTGGTTTACTGTAAACAGTGCCCAGAATGAAACCCCTGTGTATTCGCTGCAGATTCATTTCCAGGTGCCTCTCCAGTGCAGGGATAAGCTCAGAAAAGGCTTACTAGGTTTCTTAAGTAGTTATCCAGTCAAAGGCGCATGTGCTGTTTGTGTGTGGCATCAGGGTGTCTGCCCCTTCACTGCATTTCTCATTGAGCACCGCCCAGAAGAGGGTGAACAGGAGGACTTAGATCTGTCCCAGACTTTTAGGAGGAATTTTGTCAGACACTAAGGTCACAGAGCTACATAAAGAAGACTTACAAATCATGAGGCATTAGGCTGTTTCCCTTGTTATCTAAGAATATTCCTCAGACGAAGGATGGAATACCGTGCCAGGGGCTTGTGGTTCAGTGCATGGAAATCCTTGCCCCTCCCTCCAAAAAATCGTTAAAGATGAATACTTGAGTCATGATAATAGTTGCTGATTAAAAAGTAAGCCTCTCTCTGCCCATAGCATTCCTAAACAGCTCACCAGTGTAATAACTGGCACAAACAGTGGCTTCCTGGGCAACTCTGACTTTGGCGAGGGGAGTCCGTATCCTAGAGATGACCTGATTGCTCTACAGTTTTGATGGCATGTTTACCCGGGGGGGAGGGGAAGGGGATTGTGAGAGTAGAGATAGGAATCTGTCCACCATAATAGGATTTGGTGTGTGTATTAATGGCGTGAACTGGGCTTTTTTGCTGTGCTTCCTTTGTCCTTGCTGAGAAGGGAGGCTGAAGTTTCCTAGAGCCATTGATGAAGCTGGGGAGTGTAAGAGGAACTGAGGACTCTTGACCTTCTTGATGGTAATGCTTAGGGAGTTTGGAGAAGACCGCAAGATGGTACAAGCGCAAGAGTGGTATTATGTTTTGCCTTAAAGCAGGAATATACGAATTAAAGCAATAACTTCTGCTCCACTTTCTTGTTTCTGTAATCCCCTGTCATTTGTCATTGTTTTTTTCCAAAGCAACATGTGACCCTTCTCTTCAGGAGGCCATTTTCTTTTCAATTTCCATGTGGGCGTGTTAGATGGAAAACAAATAGGCCTCATTTCACCAGGCTTCACTGTACTTTTTTTACTATACATGTAAATGAGAGTAACTTCCTCATTTTTTCTTTCTCTCTCTCTCAAAAATAATCCAGTTTCCAAGCATTTAATTAAAATGATTATTAACTAAGAATATTTTGTTTTCTTGTTTTAACAGTTTTCAGTTTGGACTGAATTACTGAAATTAATACCTTTCTTCTTGCTCCGTCCCCCTCCTTTGCCTGGTCCTTCATCAGCAGAAACATTCAAGAGGAATGAACACTTGATTAACAGTAACTCCTGCTTAAAAGGAACGCTTCAATTTCTAGCCAATTCTTTTCTTGATTTTTTTTTTTTGAGAAGTTTTTGCTATAGGGCGTGTGCACTTGCCAGAGAGACAGATTTCTTGAAACAGCAGAAACTCTTCAGCCTCCCAAATATATAAAGTCACTTGGTTTCCGAGGCCATTTTGTGTCTTTGGTTTTCCTCCAGAGATTAGGTAGGGGTTTTTGTTTGTTTGTTTGTTTTTAACAGCGGTAGGCCTGCAGATTTTGTGCAAATACTTTCCGTTAATCTCAGGACTCCCCAAACCTCGGAATGGTTAAGCACCAACCACTGCTTAACTGGTTTACTGTAAACAGTGCCCAGAATGAAACCCCTGTGTATTCGCTGCAGATTCATTTCCAGGTGCCTCTCCAGTGCAGGGATAAGCTCAGAAAAGGCTTACTAGGTTTCTTAAGTAGTTATCCAGTCAAAGGCGCATGTGCTGTTTGTGTGTGGCATCAGGGTGTCTGCCCCTTCACTGCATTTCTCATTGAGCACCGCCCAGAAGAGGGTGAACAGGAGGACTTAGATCTGTCCCAGACTTTTAGGAGGAATTTTGTCAGACACTAAGGTCACAGAGCTACATAAAGAAGACTTACAAATCATGAGGCATTAGGCTGTTTCCCTTGTTATCTAAGAATATTCCTCAGACGAAGGATGGAATACCGTGCCAGGGGCTTGTGGTTCAGTGCATGGAAATCCTTGCCCCTCCCTCCAAAAAATCGTTAAAGATGAATACTTGAGTCATGATAATAGTTGCTGATTAAAAAGTAAGCCTCTCTCTGCCCATAGCATTCCTAAACAGCTCACCAGTGTAATAACTGGCACAAACAGTGGCTTCCTGGGCAACTCTGACTTTGGCGAGGGGAGTCCGTATCCTAGAGATGACCTGATTGCTCTACAGTTTTGATGGCATGTTTACCCGGGGGGGAGGGGAAGGGGATTGTGAGAGTAGAGATAGGAATCTGTCCACCATAATAGGATTTGGTGTGTGTATTAATGGCGTGAACTGGGCTTTTTTGCTGTGCTTCCTTTGTCCTTGCTGAGAAGGGAGGCTGAAGTTTCCTAGAGCCATTGATGAAGCTGGGGAGTGTAAGAGGAACTGAGGACTCTTGACCTTCTTGATGGTAATGCTTAGGGAGTTTGGAGAAGACCGCAAGATGGTACAAGCGCAAGAGTGGTATTATGTTTTGCCTTAAAGCAGGAATATACGAATTAAAGCAATAACTTCTGCTCCACTTTCTTGTTTCTGTAATCCCCTGTCATTTGTCATTGTTTTTTTCCAAAGCAACATGTGACCCTTCTCTTCAGGAGGCCATTTTCTTTTCAATTTCCATGTGGGCGTGTTAGATGGAAAACAAATAGGCCTCATTTCACCAGGCTTCACTGTACTTTTTTTACTATACATGTAAATGAGAGTAACTTCCTCATTTTTTCTTTCTCTCTCTCTCAAAAATAATCCAGTTTCCAAGCATTTAATTAAAATGATTATTAACTAAGAATATTTTGTTTTCTTGTTTTAACAGTTTTCAGTTTGGACTGAATTACTGAAATTAATACCTTTCTTCTTGCTCCGTCCCCCTCCTTTGCCTGGTCCTTCATCAGCAGAAACATTCAAGAGGAATGAACACTTGATTAACAGTAACTCCTGCTTAAAAGGAACGCTTCAATTTCTAGCCAATTCTTTTCTTGATTTTTTTTTTTTGAGAAGTTTTTGCTATAGGGCGTGTGCACTTGCCAGAGAGACAGAGACAGAGAGAAAGCGAGAAATCACCTCCCAGGGGGGATGGCCACGCCACAATCCCTTCTCCTCCATTTTCCTCTCAGGATCTTGGGCACGCATGCACATGCGCCCGGTGTGAGTTTGAAGCCACCGGGTCCGGGATGCGAACTGCGGTCGACTATGTGGGAATCTAGCGACATAGTCATTACGCCAACTGCTGGTCCTGATTTTTATTTATTTATTTTTTTTTGAGAGATTTTTTTTCTTACAGGGTGCATGATCTCTCCCAAGACATGTAAAGAGAGACGATGAGAAATCACCGCCCCCACCAGGCGGGATGGCCATGTCGCAGTCCCTTCTCCTCCATTCTCTTTAGAATTTTGGGCACCAGCACACATGGCGCCCAGTGTGAGGTTAAGCCATCGGGTCTGTGACTAACCACGCTCAACTACGTGGGAGTCCAGCAACTGAACCATTATGCTATCTGCTGGTCCCTAGTCAACTGTTTGCTAATAACAATCTTTTAAAATGTTTTCTTAAAACATTATAAAACCTTTGTCCATATTTTAGAGCTCTTCCCTCTACCCTCCCAACACACACAGAAACACTGGATATTTGGTTACCTCTGAATCAGTTCAGGTCGTACTTGCTCAGGTGTACTAAGCAGAATTGGGATGGAGTGGGATCAAACAAGAGATAATCCAGAAACAAATACTGAATTTTTTGCTCTACTCATATTACTTAGGTTTATTTCTAAAACAGCTTTAAAAGGGTGGTGTTCTATGATGATAACCTGTAAAACTGGGCACAAAAGTAATCCGTATTACTATTATTTTCTCATTTATATGCTTTATATGGCTTATATAATACTTTGAGGTAATTTATAGTTAGACCCTTTACACATGTGCGCACACATACGTGCACACTTACCCGGGGCTTGTCTATTCGGATTTAGTTTCTGTATTCACTGCCTTGCAACACTTGGCTTGGTCCAGATGTTCTGGTGAAGTTGACCTTTGGTTTGGACATTGGAAATACTTGCTAGGGTGCTGCCAGCTACTTTTTATATCCAGTCTTAGAGCAGTTCCTTGCTTCCTAGATGTTAAGTTTTTTTTTTACTTTTTTAAAGCATTTGTACCTCCCACTATTACTGAGGCACCAAGCTTTGTAGGCAGGCTCCCCAAACCTGGGTAACAACCGAGGGGCAGGAAAATGGGCAGGTATCGTGAGATTGTTCCTACTTTGTCTTAATCATGTGTGACATTTTTATTTTTTAACCTTGGATTTTTGTGAATTTTACATCTTCCTTTCAGCAGTTTCAATTCAGGGCCAAGCTTGACTGCTCAGAACTTCCCATTTATCACAGAAGAAATCCCCTCTGGTTTCCCATAGGGCGAAGTGCTGTGGGCTGATGCACACTGGTCTACTTCTGTGTTTGGTATCCCATAGTGGTCACAGTAAATGCTCAGAACTTCCCCAGGGGGAATCACGTAAATGGCAAGGTACCAGACAAAAAGGTTGCCTTCACTTAACATTTTAGGATGCATCCTAGATTCTGTGTGATTTCATCGTTTTATAGGATTGTGGGGAGAGTTCTGGGGTTTAAAAACAATTTTTTTAAAAATTTCGTTTTTATTTTGTGAGGGAGAGGAGGAGGGTACCTTACTCAGGGTCTCATCTAATCACGATTCCCTCATACTGCCAGTTTTCTAGGTGGCCAGGATCCTGGGGGTGGCCACTCAGTATGTGTGGGTTGACCAGGGATCTAAACTCTGGGCCTTCCCATGTGGCTCCATTATCCTGCAGCTGGTGCCCAAGGCTAGACTGAGTTTGGTATTTTTGCTTACAAACTTGATTTTTAAAAACACTCCCCCGTTTTCAGAACGTGCGTTTGCAGCAAGCACAGACCTCCTTGAGCAACTGAGCTACTTTGTGGGTTTTCTACATTTGTCCAATCTTGGAGGTCTTCAAGACCCCAGAGCCCACCTGTCTGGCTAGGTCATGGAACACCAGATTGCCTGGGAGGCGGCAGAGCAGAGGAAACTCAATGGTTTTTTATTAAAGCCTTCAACAAAGCTGTGTCAATTCTCTTGGCTTTACAGACTGCTGCCCAGAAGAAAAGATGTTTGGTTTTCACAAGCCAAAGATGTACCGAAGTATAGAGGGCTGCTGTATTTGCAGAGCAAAGTCCTCCAGTTCTCGATTCACCGACAGCAAACGCTACGAAAAGGACTTCCAGAGCTGTTTCGGGTAAGATCATTTGATGTTTGTTCCATTCTTGGAGTGAAAAAAATTGTAGTGTATGGATGTATTTCCAAGCAAAGTGATTGGAGTACTGTGTGCTAATAATGAAAACCACTTTGATTCTAATCTAGGCTGTGTAAGGCACCAGGTCGTAAGATGAATCAAATATGACTGGCAGCCTGCTTTTACCAGGTTATGAGGAGCTACCAGATTAATTGTGAAGCCTCTTATAGTTGTAGCTTGACGAACTCTTTTTTTGTCATTTACTTCAGGATACTCAGGTAGATTTTTAAAAAATTGTCCTTATTCTCTCTTATAATACTAGTTATCCAATATTTGGGCTCCTGTGCTTGCTAGAGAGAGGCAGAGAGAAGAAAAGTGAAAATCACTCCCCAGGCAGATGACCACACCACAGTCCCCATCTTCCATTCTCCTTTTGGGACTTTGGGCACACACGTGAATGTGCCTTCAAGCTGCCATGTCTGGAACTCAAATTGCACAATCAGCTTGTGGCCATCCAGCTGCCTTAACCACCATGCCAATCGCTGGACCACCCCGTTCGAAATAAAGATTTGTTCGTTAGTGAATATAAAATTACAGATATATAAGAGGAACAATTTCTACTGTTTTCTATTGCCTCATTGGCAAAGTCATGGTGCGTTTTGGCTTCGGAAAGGGACTGGAAAGTGATGTGGTGGTTAAGAGCGCTGGACTCTGACATGGTTAATCTTGTTTCATGTGCTGGACTTGGTGGCTTGCTCTCTCACTTTCCCTCACTCTCTCTCTCTTTGGTCAAGTTAAAAATGAATAAATAAATACAAATTAAATAAATAATTCAAAAAAAAAAAAACAGAAAAATACATCATGACTTTCCCAACAACCTAATAGTATGTTGTGTAATTATAGTTAATAATAATTTAGTGTATATCTCAAATTTTATCTTGATTTTTATGAATTGTTTATTTAATTATATTTATTATTATTTTAAAATTTACTATTAGTCATAACAGTGAGAGAGGTAAACTGAGAAAGCAAATTACCAGGTCCTGGATTTGAACTGCACTTTCCCATGTGGGAGTCCAGCACCTTCACCACTATGCCAGCCCTCATTTATCTTTTGACAATAAACTTCTGCTTAATAAAAATGGAATTTACTTTCCCACAAATATTTGGGTAAAATAAAATGTTGAACCATTTCCATGTTAGGAATTAACTTTACTGTTTGATTTTTCTTATCAAGATGCTTGTTGATCATCTATTGTAAATCTTGGACTTCACTTTGCAAGTTGTCAGAAAGAATCTATTGGCCATCCCTTTTTAAATGACATTTTTCTCTCTCTCTTTTTTTTTTTAATTGCCAGAGGGCACATTTGCTTGCCAGAGAGAGAAAGCAGCCCCTAATGGGATCTGGTCATGCCAGAATCCCCTTTCCTCCATTCCTCCCTCCAGTCAGGATTGTGAGCATGTGCACAGCCTTGGCGTGTTGCTGGGGACATTATTTGAACCATGGTCAGCCATGTGATGTCTGTCTCCCTTAACCACTGACCTGTAGAAGGCCAGTCACATTTTTGTCTTCATGTCTTCACTTTCCATTTTGTATGTTATATGTAAAGTCAGTATTTTTAATACATATTTACAGTTTAGAAAAAATGAAGTAAATGAAAAGACATCAGATAAAATTTTAAAAATAGCTCGACAAGTCATATATTTTCTCCTTTTGCAAATAGAATTGCTTTGTAAAAATTACAGTGCTTTGGTGCTATTTTTTGTTGTGAAACTAGAGTATCGCAGCACATTGTTTTTCTTCAAGGGTGGCATTTGTTTATGAAAGACCTACATTCTTCAAGGATTAATTAACTTTGTTTAAAACCTCGGTGACCAAGATCTCTTCTAAGTCTTTAAGTTTTACTGTTAACTTAATTTTTAAATCTTTATTTTTTTTTTTAATTTTTAAATGATCACATTATAGTGCAGAGCATTGGTTCCTTGCATTTAGAAGTTAATTACATTTCTGAAATACACTACAGAAACAATGTAGCTGGGTCACCCAGGATAATTAGACATTGCATCTGTAAACCTGAAGTGCATATTCCTTCTCCCGGAAAGGAATTCTTGAAGGTAAAGGAGATGGATAAAGGTTTGACTGTTTTCTTGTCAGGTTGCATGAAACCCGTTCAGGAGACATCTGCAATGCCTGTGTCCTGCTTGTGAAAAGATGGAAGAAGTTGCCAGCAGGATCAAAAAAAAACTGGAATCACGTCAGTTTACTTTTCTTCTTTCTAAATGATATCTCTGATTATGTATATTTAAATTTTATCGATTCATTCATTTATTTTAATTTGATCAGAGGGAGACACACGGAGAGAGAGGGAGAGTGGAAAAGAAAGCCACCAGGTACAGGAATCAAACTGTGGTCAGCCATGTTGGGAGTGTCCAGTGCCTTAACTACCACACCACCTGCTGGCCCCAATATCTCTGACATATTTAAGTAACATTAATTTTCATCTAATTTAGGAAGTATTTATGTCCCCAGGGTAGAAACATTTGAAAAGAATAAAATACTTAAAAAAAAAAAATACAATACACTGGCTGATGCCCAGATACATTGCTTAACATTTTGCCACCATTTGAATAGAGTAGCCTGGTGTGACAGTTCTCCAAGGCTGGATCCAGAATCCCCCTTTTGGAGACTTAGGGTGAATATTCATGCATTTTTAGGCTTAATCCAATCATTCTCAGAGTTCAGTAAGCATGGATCTCTTCTTCACCTCCTAGGATAATGTGTTTCTTTGAACTAGGTTGGTATTAATAATAAGCACACAGGTTTTAGAATCAGGCCTGAATTTGCTTTTGTTTTCAAATCATTTATTAATAATAAAAATAATACATAAAACCTTAATTCTTTATTTATATTTAATTTTATTCACTATCATTATTTTCTTTAATTTGGCCAGAGAGAGGAAAAGAGAAAGTGAGAAAGGAAGCCACCAGGTTCAGGACTTGAGCCATGGTCAGCCATGTGGGAATCCAGCACCTTAACCACGCCACCTCTGGGCCCTCAGGCCTGAAATTGAATCTTGCTTTTCTTTTACCACTTACTAGTTGTGGACTTTGGACAGTTACATTTATTTATGAAGTACAAAGGAAATAGCTGTATCAAAAACTATCATGAGAAGTGGATGAGAGTCAAGTAGAACACTTAATAACTACCTAATTAGATGCAAACTATCATTTTCTGTTTAAATCTAATAGTTGAGGGACCAGTAGTTAGTATAATGTCTATGTCGCTGAACTCCTATGTAGTTGACTGCGGTTCCGGTCCTGGACCCGGTGGCTTAAACTCATGCTGGGGACGTGTGCGTGCATGCCCAAGATCCCAAGAGGAGAATGGAGGAGAAGGGATTGCGGTGTGGCCATCCCCCCCCCCCCCCCCGGGGAGGGTGATTGCTCGCTTTCTGTCTCTCTGTCCCTCTCTTTCTGGTGAGCACACATGCTCTATAGCAAAAACCTCCCCCAAAATAAATAAATAAATAAAATCTAATAGTTGAGATCAGACTGACACATTAAATGGATGTTGTTATGTCTACACATTTGCTTTCGGATGTCACTGGTATTCTTTTTTAAAAAATTATTTAGTATTATTTATTATTGATATTATTAGAATTGGACATGAGAGAGAGAGAAAGTGAGAAAGCGAGCCTCCAGGTCCGGGACTCGAACTGTAGGTGGCTATGTGGGAGTCCAGCGCCTTAGCTCCAATACCCCCTGCGGGCTCCAGAATTCTTTTTTAAAAAATTTGCCAGAAAATGTGTACACCCAACAGAGATAGAGCACGAGCGAGCGTGTGAGTGCACCCAGTGGGGTGTGGTCACACCATAATTCTCTTTCCTCCATTTCTCCATCCTGTCAGGATTTTGGGCATGCACCTGTGCCTTGCATGTTTTTCAAGCTGTTGGGCTTGAACCATGTGTCATCTTTATTTTATTTTTTTGAGAGAGAAAGAGATTTTTGCTATGGGGCTTATGCGCTCTCCTGAGAGACAGAAAGTGAGAAATCATCTCCTGGGGGGGATGGCCATGCCACGATCCCTTCTCCATTCTCCTCTTGGGAGTTTGAGTACACAAGCACACTTGCTCAGCGTGAATTTTAAGTACCTGAGTCCAGGACTTGAACTACAGTTGACTATGTAGGAATCCAGCGACTAATCTGCTGGTCCCTGTGTTGTGATCGTTTTATACACAAGCTTAACTGCTGCACTGCAGGGCCAGCTCACTTCAATTTTCAAAAACTACTTTTGATGACCAGAACAACACTGTTAATTCTTATTTCTTTGAATTCTAGCTTTCAGACTTACAGAATTTGTACAAACTATTTGTTTTTAAGTAGACAGACATTTTTCTTTACCTTTTTTCCTACAGTAGCTTTACACTGTCCTTTGGTGACAATATTACATTATTATAGTAGGTAAACGTGAATGGACATAATAAAAAATAGGACTGTGTAGGTTAGATCCGTGGCCAGGCTAAAGTTCAAGACAACGCTGTTGCCACCCTGTAACTGATCTTGGTTTAAGGTGTATAGTGAAAAGAGCATAAAAAGTAAGTCTGGAGGGCCGGCAGGTTGTGTGGTCGTTAAGGGTACTGGATTTTCCCACATGGCTGACCATGGTTCGAGTCCCGGACCTGATGGCTTTCTTTCTCATTTCCCGCCCCCAGACTTTGTCCCTCTATGGTCTAGTTAAAATAAATAAAGTTAAATGAAATTCTTATTTATTTATTATTTTAAAATTTTAACTTTATTTATTATTATTATTATTTTCCAGTTTGATGAGAGAGAGGAAGTGAGAAAGAAAGCTACCAGGTCCGGGACGCGAACCACAGTGGGCCATGTGGGAGTCCAGCGCCTTTCACTATCATGCAGCCTGCCAGCCCCTAAATAAAATTATTTAAAAAAAAAAAGTCTGGAGACCTTGGCTTCTGCTCTTCCCCTTCCCACCCACCCTCACTCATTTATTAGTGAAATATGGCACAATGCATAACTTCTCTTGTTCTTGTTTTTCGTCAGTCTAAAATTGGAATGACAAATATGGCTGTCTCACTGCTTTGTGGTGTAGGTGAAATAAAAAATATACGAAAACGTTGTGAACTGTAAAACGTCTGTAGAAATGTTTGTTGTCGGTAGGCTTTTCAGCCTGATTGGGCTGTCTAGTAATGACTACCCTCTGTATATAAATCAATTTACATTTTTCCTCAGTAGACTCCCAATAATGCCCATCTGCTTCAAAGGAAAGCCTTACTAGATAAATAGTATTTATTTATATCCTATGTTGATTAAAAGTGCACAGGGAGCCGCTCAAACACTTGAGTATGAAAACTAGTATGGCTCCCTTAAATAGGGGTGGGTCTGAACCAAAGAGATACACCGGTGTCATTTTAAAAATGGTATTAAATATTCAGTGTTTTCTTCCAGGTGGTAGATGCGAGGGCAGGACCCAGTCTAAAGACTACATTGAAACCAAAGAAAGTGAAAACTCTATCTGGAAACAGGATAAAAAGCAACCAGATCCTTCTCTTGTTCTTGTTTTTCGTCAGTCTAAAATTGGAATGACAAATATGGCTGTCTTACTGCTTTGTGGTGTAGGTGAAATAAAAAATATACGAAAACGTTGTGAACTGTAAAACGTCTGTAGAAATGTTTGTTGTCGGTAGGCTTTTCAGCCTGATTGGGCTGTCTAGTAATGACTACCCTCTGTATATAAATCAATTTACATTTTTCCTCAGTAGACTCCCAATAATGCCCATCTGCTTCAAAGGAAAGCCTTACTAGATAAATAGTATTTATTTATATCCTATGTTGATTAAAAGTGCACAGGGAGCCGCTCAAACACTTGAGTATGAAAACTAGTATGGCTCCCTTAAATAGGGGTGGGTCTGAACCAAAGAGATACACCGGTGTCATTTTAAAAATGGTATTAAATATTCAGTGTTTTCTTCCAGGTGGTAGATGCGAGGGCAGGACCCAGTCTAAAGACTACATTGAAACCAAAGAAAGTGAAAACTCTATCTGGAAACAGGATAAAAAGCAACCAGATCAGTAAACTGCAGAAGGAATTTAAACGCCACAGTAAGTTTGCCACTGGAACATTAGTAGTTAAGAATAATTGCTCAGTGTTTTTCTTTTGCCAGGAGTGGTATGTGTGGATCATATTTCTCTTCTTGCTTTTTAACATGTAATTAGAATGCAGTGTTAATTTGATAGAGATGTTATCTTATTTCTGTGACATGCTACAACTGATGTTGCTGTACTTTCACTAATTAGCCCAGCTGTCCGCTTCAGATTATGCAGACCAGTCTGATCTCTATTGACATCTTAATTTTCTAGAGGTGCATTTCTATCTTAAATACCTGATTTTTATGGATGAGGAAATTGAGACCTGGAGAAAGGCTGAAGGGTATGTAAATAAGTAGGGAGTCTGAGCCCAAAGTCCAGATATTTTAGGAAGTAACTTTAGAATCTTTTTTTGGTTTTTTGGAGAGGTTTTTTTTGCTATAGGGCGCGTGCGCTCGCCAGACAGAGACATAGAGACAGAAAGCAAGAAATCACCCCCCAGGGGGGATGGTCACGCCGCAATCCCTTCTCCTCCATTCTCCTCTTGGGATCTTGGGCACGCACACACACACGCCTGACGTAAGTTTTAAGCCACTGGGTCCGGGACGCGAACCGCAGTCAACTACGTGGGAGTCCAGCGACATAGCCATTATGCTAACTGCTGGTTCCCCGTAACTTTAGAATCTTAATCTTAACTCAGTTTTAAACCAACCTTAGGCGTTTCAAGTTTGAGGGGAGATGTGTTGTATGGGTTGATAGAGTGGCCAAGGGTATCCAACTGATAACCAGATTTACGTACTCTAATCAGAAGTGGAAGGGAAAGTGCTGAGGTGGCACATCTATATTTTGGAATTTAGATTTCGGGTTTTTATAAAAGAATTATTTCTTTATTTGCCACTATAATGATGATGATGATGATGATGATGATTTTAATTTGACCAGAGAGAGAGAGAAAGGGAAAGTGAGAAAGCAAGCCACCAGGCCTAGGACTCGAACCGTAGTCAGCCATGTGGGAGTTCAGCACTTTAACCACCACGCTACCTACCAACCCCTAGATTTCAGGCTTTAAAGAGAAATATACTCCTAAAATGTTGCTGTATGGTGTTTTGTATCGTCCTCTGGGGAATCTGAGGCAGCAATATCGAATCATACCATTAGTATCTCTGTAGCATAAATGGAGCAGTAGTTTGTCTACTTAAAATCGTAGTTCAGGTTTTGTCAGATTTTGTGGCCATATAATTTAGAAATAATCTATTTTCAGAACTTTCTCAGAATTGTGAATAGAGGTCGTGGACTTGTACTGCAGTGCTATATATATATATATTTTAATCTATAGCATCCTGTTAGACAAAATATTATCAATTAAGACAAATGGTTATCATGCTTGCTTTAGAATAATGAAACAAAAGAAGAAAGTTTATTGACTAGGTAGAGCAGAGAGGAGCATCTTTTGAGCATCTTGATAAATACACCAAACATTTTACCGTCATAATTATCTCAGTTATTTCTATTTTAGATGTTTAGATAAGAAGCACAGATTTCTTAAAAATTATTTAATTTTATTTATCACTATTATTATTTTTTCAAGAATTATCATTTTTTAAATTATTATTATTTTGGAGATTTTTTTTTTGCTATATGGCACATGCACTTGTCAGAAAGAGAGAGAGAGACAGAGACAAGAAAGCAAGAAATCACCCCCCAGGGGGGATGGCCACACTTCAGTCCCCTGTCCTCCATTCTCCTTTCTGGATTTTGGGCACACACATACATATGCCTAGTGTGAGTTTTAAGTCACTGGGTGTGGGACTTGAACCGTGGGAGTCCAGTGGTGTAACCATTACACCCATTATTTTATTTTATTTTTTTTAAGAGGGAGTCTTGCTTGCTGATTTGTGACACTTCTGCTCAGCTCCTGGGACCACAGGAATGCACTACCATACCCATTTCTTTCTGATCCTGTCTCGCTGTGTTGTCCAGGCCAGCTTCAAGTTTGCAATACTCCCACTTCAGCCTCCTGAATTGCTGGGATTACAGGCCCATGCCGCTGTGTCCAGCCTTAGGTTGGACCAAGAATCGAATCCAGGCCTCCCATATAGTCCCAGTTTGTGGAGCAGAGTATCTTAGCTGCACACTACTAAGCTGGGCCTCCGTGGAATTCTTTCATAACCAGCTCTCATACCCCTGCCCCAAGGTTTCAGTGCTACTTTCCATTCTCACTAGATGTTATTTTGTTTGTTTTTTATTTTTGTTTTTTTGACATAAGGGTGTTTGCCAGAGTGAGACAGAGAGGGAGAGACAAAGAGACACAGAAAAATCACCCCTGAGGGGGATGGCTAGGCCATCTCCGCTTCCATTCTCCTCTTGGGACTTTGAGCATACATGCACACACATGTCCAGCTTAAAATTACTTGAGGATGATCAAATAACTGAAATTTCAAATGGTTCAAAGATCTAAGCACTTCCTAGGATAGTGTGTATGCCTGAAATCCAGGAGTATGAAGAAGGGAGTGCAGCATGACCATTCTCCCGGGGGAGGGCGGGGTGGGGGGCAGTGTTTCCCACTTTTCATCTCTCTTCTCTGTCTCTCTCTGTCTCTGGTGAGCACATGCGCCTTATGGCCAAAAAAAAATCTTCTAAGAAAAAAATGTGAGGGGCTAGCAGGTGGTGTAGTGATTAAAGGCACTTGACTCCCACATGGTTTGACCACAGTTCGAGTCCTGAGCTTGCTTTCTCTCTCTCTCCAAAATTAAAATAAGTGATTAAAGGCACTGGACTCCCACATGGTTTGACCACAGTTTGAATCTTGAGCTTGCTTCTCTCTCTCTCCAAAATTAAAACAAATGAATGAGGGGAGAACCAGCTGGTGGTGTGGTGGTTAAGGCGCCAGATACTCCCTCATGTCCAACCATGGTTCGAGTACTGGACCTGGTGGCTTGCTTTCTCACTTCCCCCCCCTCTCTCTCTCTCTTTCTCTGGTCAAATGAAAATAAATGAATGAATACATAAAAAATTAAATAATATAATTTTCTTAAAATATAAAAATAAAATGAATGAATAAATAAAGTAAAATAAATAGTTCTCTAAAAAAAAAGGTGTGTTCTGGATTGAACCTCTGTTGATTGATTGATTGATTAATTAGATTGCCAGAGTGCTTGCACTCTCCAGAGAAAGAAGAGGGAGAGGGAGAAACCACCTATTTATGGTGGTGTGATCATGCCACAATCTCTTCTCCATTTCTCCATCCTGTTATGATTTTTGTTTGTTTGTAATTTGCTGTAGGTGTACGTGCTCACTGGAGAGAGAGAGAGAGAGAGAGAGAGAAAGCACCCCCTAAGGGTGTGGCCACTGCAGTCTCTTCTCTGCTCTCTCAAGATTTTCGGTGGCTGCACATACATGCCCAGCATGTTTTTCAAGCCACTGAGTCTGGTACTCCAACTGTGTAGTCAGTTATGTGGGATCCAGCCACCTTAACTGTCACGCTGGCTGCCTCACGATGTTAAGGTTTTGTGCATGCAGACACACACACACACACACACACACACACACACACACACACCAGCAGTGTTTTTTAAGCTGCTTGGGCCGGGATTCAATCCCCATGTGGGATCTGGCTCTCCTAACCAGTAGGGGTGGGGTCAGTGTCACCCCTATTTCTGATATTCCTGGGGCTGTGATATTGTGTATCATATACAGCACAGTGACTGACAGCTAGATTTTATTTTCTGGCATGTAAATTTATATGATGTCTTCTGAGAGCAAAAACCTCCCATCAGGTTTAGCTCTGCACCTAATGAATTGTCTTTATTCTGTATTGAGTCGTCGGGAAGTCATGGTGTAGGAAAACGTAGACTTTCCCAACAACTTAATAAATCTGGAACTATTGTTTTCCCTTTATAAAGTGTCATTTTTCTTTGCCTACTTTAAGATATTTTCCTTTGTTCTTTTAATTTTCAGAGGTTTAATTATGGTGTGGCTTGGCATGGATTCTTTGGGTTTATCTTGTTTGGGCTTTGCTCAGTTCTTTCAATCTGTTAGGTTGATATTCTCACCAAATTTGATGGTTTTTCAGCCATTACATTTGATTTTCATCTCCTTTTATCTCCTCTCCCTCTGGGTTTACAATGACAAGAACGTAGGTTTTTTGTCACAATCCCGTAGGTCTCAGGCTCTGTGAGTTTGTGGTGTTCAGATTTGTTGTTCCTTCTAGTTCACTGTTGAGTCCATCCACTGAGCTTTTTATTTCATTTATAGTTTTCAGTTTGAAATTATTAATTTGCTTGCTTGGGAGTCTTCCTGTTTCTTTGCCAAGGCTGTGTTTTTGTTTATTCCAAACTTGTTCACAACTGCCCTTTGAAGCATTTTTATTGTAACTGCTTTAAAATCTTGTCCGGATAATTCTAACATCTCTGTCATCTTGGCGTTGGCATTGTACGTGCCTTTTCATTAAGCTGGAGATCTTCCTGGTTCTTGGTACAATGTGATTTTTGATTGAAACCTGGACGTTTTCAGATTGTCTTGTGAGATTCTGGGCCTTATTTAAACCTTCTGTTTGGATTGGCTTATTTGGAAACCCTCCAGCAGGAAAAGAGAGTGAGAGAGATGCTGCCACTACGGCACTACTGCCAGATGGTGTTCAAAGTCAGGTCGCTCACTCGGCCTCCATTGTCATCTTAGGCTGGAAGGGGAGAGAGAGGCCTCCTTGTTACTACTGGGTGTAGGGCTGAATTTAGGTTCCTGCGTGGCAAAGGTGGCCTTGTTTCTGGTGAGCTACAGGGAGAGTCCTGACTCTACCAGGCTTTCTCTAACACCATACCTGTGGAGGAGTTGTGGGCTTCCTAACTGTCTCAAAAGGGTGGAAACCAAGATGCCACTTGATCTATGGGGACTGGGTGGTGGATAGCTGCAGCCTTTTCTGTGGTGGTGACTGGAACAGCAGGGGTTACTGTCTAAGAAAATTTACCTGTCTTGATTAGGAGACCTTTTTCCTGGTCCTTTGGCTAGAAAGAATAGGCTTTTTCCCCCTCTGATTGTCTTCACCCATTTGCATTTTTGGGTTGCTGCTGCTTCACCTCTAAGTTTGGGATTTCTGAGAAGAAATAAAATCCAGAAAAACTGGGAACTCACCACCAGGTCCTTGTTTGGGTCTAGAGCTACCTAGATTGTAATCTTCAAATTTAGGGTTTGGTTTATTCATGATGTCCAGGGTTTTTAGTTGTATGAGCAGACGAGTAGGAAAAACACTTCTACTCTATTATTCCAGAAGTGGAAATCCTCATTTTCTTTCTTTCTTTTTTTTTTTTTTTTAAGAATTATTTATTTAACATTTAAAATTAATATAATAATTTAATTTCCCATAGGGCATATGAGCTCACCAGAGAGAGATGGAGGGTGGGGGAGTTTCCCAGAGAGAGAGGGGGGCCAGGGAAGTGAGAAAGCAAACCTCCAGGTCCAGGACTCAAACCACTGCTGGCCATGTGGTAGTCCAGTACCTTAACCAGTATGTTACCTGCTGGTCCTGAAAGGCTTCATCGGTTTTTGTTTTTGTTTTTGTTTTTAACTTCAGAAGGTACTCCGGGGGCGGGGGGGGGGAGGTTAGGGGGAGGAAAGCCATCTTCCATGGGGGGGGGGGGGGGGGGGGAGGTTAGGTAGAGGAAAGCCCTCTTCCATGAGGGCATGGTCACCGCTAAATTTCTTTCTCTCCATCTCTCCTACCTCTTGGGATTGGGGGACACATGCACATGCTCCCGGTGTGTTTCTCCCACCAGTGGCTTCAGGACTTGACCTGTGCAGTCAGCTATGTGTAATCCAGCTGCCTTAACCACCACGTGATGGGCTGGCCCCCTCCTTTTCCTCTGTTATTTTTTTAGGTTTTTGTCCTAGGGTGCCAGCACTCTCCAGACAAAGACAAAAGAGAGGGAAAGTGAGAAATAACCCCCTAGGAGGGATAGCTATGCCACAATCCCTTCTCCATTCTCCTCTTGGTACTTTGGGCACATATGCACATATCATACTTCCAGGGCTGGGCCTCAAACCGTGGTTATTCAGCACGTGGAAGTCTAGTGTCTTAACTGCCACACCACCTCCTGCGCCTCCCCCCCATTTTCTTTTTAAAGTACTGGGTTGTCAGAAACACATGACTTACTATTTTTTTTTTAGATTTATTTAATTTTATTTAGTTAGTTTTATTCTTATCAGAGAAAGACAGGAAGAGAGTGAAGGAGAGTGAGAAAACAAGCCGCCAGGTCCAAGACTCGAACCACAGTTGGCCACATGGGAGTTTAGTACCTTAACCACCACACACCTGCCAGTCCCAAGTCATGACGTATTTTTCCGTGCAAAAATGAGTCGACTTTTTTGACAACCTAATACATTAGTGTACAGATATCTTTAAATATCAGTAGTGAGTAGATTATAAATTCATTTTTACTTTTTAAATTTAAATTAAAAATTATTGCTAGATATTAATCAGAGGAGGAGGGGTAAGAGCACCCTCAATGGGATGTGATCACATTGCAATCCCCTTACCTCCATTTCTTCATTCTGTCATGATTTGGGGCATACGCATACATGTGCACACACACACACACACACACACCCCTCTGGTGTGTTTTCAAGCATCGGGGGTGATGTTCAAAAGATGGCCGGCCCTATAGGATCCGGCTTCCTTAACTACGAGGCTATAAGTCTAGCCTTCTTTTCTTTTCAAAGCTTTTTATTTGTATATTTCTCCATCAGTGAGACAGAAAGTGCCCCTAGTAGGGACTTGACTTTGCAGTCCACCTGGCTCCAGCTTCAGCCAGCCCTACTGCACATGCCTACTGTACTCAGGGAGGTCTTGGAGAATTCTAGAACCTTTCCATGTGTGCCTGCCTTGCACAGAGTCACGTTTTACCACTGCTACCATCCAGCCCCCATTTCCTTCTTTTTGTCAACTCTTTCAAACTGTCTGTGGAGAAGTTTATTTGTAATTTCATATAATGAATTGATTTTTTATTTTAAATCTTTATTGCAGATTCTGATGCTCATAGCACCACCTCAAGTGCCTCCCCTGCACAGTCTCCTTGTTACAGTCACCAGTCAGATGACGGCTCAGACACAGAGATGGCTTCTGGCTCCAACAGAACTCCCGTTTTCTCCTTCTTAGACCTTACATACTGGAAACGGTAAAAGAAACAAAATATCTTTCTAACCACCAAATCATCTTAATTACAGGCAGTGGTTTCCTACTTCCTTAGCAATTAAATGACATTTGGCAAACAGCTTGGTAACACACGTGATTGGAGGTGGGTTTAGCAGAAATTGAGCAGGGAAATAGGATTTTGTATTCTTTTCCTATTAACATTGATTAAAAATAAAAATCACAAGATACCGTAATTTCCTGTAATGGAGTAGATGAGGTGTTTTAACTATCCCACCAAAAAACATACAAGTGCTTTGAAGTCTTTAAAAACACATTGATATGGGACCAGCAGTTAGAGTAATGGCTATGTCGCTGGACTCCCATGTAGCCAATCGTGGTTCAAATCCTGGACCTGGTGGTTCAAACTCACGCCAAGTGCGTGTGCATGCAGGCCCAAGATCCTGAGAGAAGGGATTGCGGCATGGCTATCCCCCCTGGGGGGTAATTTCTCGCTTTCTGTCTCTCTTTTTGGTGAGTGCACATGCCCTATAGCAAAAAAGCCTCTCAAAAAAATAAATAAATAAATTGATAGAAGATTAAATTAATATGGAATAGTCAGGCCAAATGCTAAGTGAGCTTGTGACCTTCAAGGTCCAGAAAGATAACAGTCTAGGAAAAGGGAGGATATTTTCCAAGAGAAATGGTTAAGTATTTCCTAGGCTATAGATTCGTGAAGGCAAGATAATAAACAATTTTACCCATAGCCTATCCTAGGATACTGTAGAATGTGGGACAAAATAGATCTGTAAGCAATGAGAAAATAAAAATAACATATTTTATTCTTAAACAATACAAAGAAGCTAGAAAGCAATAGAGTAATATCTTCAGTGAACTAAGGAATACTAGCTGTTAACCTAGAATTAGTATGTAACAAAAATATCTTTATGAACCAAGGACATTAGACATTTTGACTGAAAAAAAAAATACTGAGTTTGCCACCAAGCTTACTCTCACTGAAGAAAATTCTGTAGCAGAAGGAAAGAGGTTTCAGGTTAAAATTCTAAGGAGAAAGATGTGTGAATAAAATAGTAAATATTTAGGTAAATAGAAACAAACATTGACTATTTAAAATGACTGGTTGTAGTTATACAAATAAGAATTACAGGGACCACGGGGCCAGCAGGTGGTGTGATGGTTAAGGCATTGGACTCCCACATAGTCAGCTGTGGTTCAAGTCCTGGACCTGGCAGCTTGCTTTATTGCTCTGTCTCTCTATCTCTGGTCAAATTGAATAATAATAATACATCAATAAAATTAAATAAATAATTATTTGTGAAAAAAGAATTCCAGTGACCAGCAAATGGCATAATGGTTACATCACCGGGCTCCCACGTAGTCAGCTGCGGTTTGAGCCCTCGACCTGGCAGCTCAAACTCACACTAGGCACATGCACGCATGTTCAAGATCCTGAGAGTAGAAAGGAGGAGAAGGGATTGTAACATGGCCATCCTTCCTGGGGAGGTGATTTCTCACTTTCTGTCTCTGTCCCTCTGCAAGTGCATGTGCCCTGTAGCAAAGTCTCTCTTTAAAAAAAGAAATGAAATGACAACTGTAACGTAAGTTGAGGCAATGAAGGTGATAGAAATCAAAGCGCCCAGTGTCCTTTATGTTGTGAGGATAAATTTTGGATTGTCAGAGAAGTCATGACTTTTTTTTTATGTTTTTCAGTGCAAAAATGCATCATGACTTTTCCGATAATCCAATATATTGATTAACTAAAATAAGAGGGGGACACCTGTAGAGAAGAAGGGAAGAGGAGGGATTTTGAATGAGAGTAAAATGCCGTTTCATGAGATGTCAATGTGAACAGTAAAGATGCATGGAAAACATGGGGCAAATAGAAAAGCAGAGGTGGTAGAACTGTCCCAAATTAATTAGTGATTATAATACATATGAGTAATAATGGTTCCAATTAAAGGAACAAAAATCAGATAATCAAAGGAAGTTTATCAGATGTGGATAATAAAAATACACCTAGCAAAACAAAATAGAGAAAACCAGCCCTCATATATTTGAAATCATAAAATCCAAAAGAAAATAAAAGTCGCAAAATATAACTAGGGTCTGGCAGGTGGCTTGGTGTGTAGGCACACTGGACTCGCACATGGCTGACCGTGGTTTGAGTCCTGGACCTGGTGGCTTGTTTTCTCACTTCTCTCTCTTTCTCTCCCTCCCCTCACTCTGTCCCTCTCTGGTCAAATTTAAAATAAGTAAACAAATAAATAAAGTTGAATAAAATAATTCTTTAAAAAAAATTTATGACTGAACAGTAAGTGAAGAACATCACAAATCAAAACATGTGGCATAAAGCTGAAAAGTAGATAGAGGAGAATTTATTGCTTTTTAATGCAGAAAGACTAGGGACCAGCAGTTGGCATAATGGCTATGTCGCTGGTCTCCCATGTAGTCGACCACAGTTTGAGTCCCGGACCCGGTGGCTTAAACTCATGCCGGGCGCGTGTGCGTGCGTGCCCAAGATCCCAAGAGGAGAATGGAGGAGAAGGGATTGTGATATGGCCATCCCCCCGGGGGGTGATTTCTCGCTTTCTGTCTTTCTGGCGAGCGCACGCGCCCTATAGCAAAAACCTCTCAAAAAAAGAAAGACTAAAGAAATTAATTGATAATGTATCTAACTTAAAGGTTGATAAAACCCAATATGAAAACGAATGAAAGCAAGGCTATCCTAAAAGAGTAGAAATGGAAAGAGGGGCAATATGTAGTGGAGTGAATCAGTAAAGTTAAGAGTTGGTTTTTGAGTGGATCAAGAAAATGATATGAGGCCCAAAAGGTAGTGTGGTGGTTAAGGTGGCTGGACTCACACAAGGCTGACCACAGTTCAAGTCCAGGACATGGCAGCTTGCTCTCTCACTTTCCTTCTCTCTCTCTCTTATCAACTTAAAAAAAATAAAATAAAGATAATGACAATGAATAAAATTTTTAAAAAGAGAGAAAAAGAAAAAGAGATGGTACACATAGCATTTTAGGAAAGAGCAAGGGGATTTACATATAGATAAAGCAGAATTTGAAAGGTGATATAAAATAAATTCGAATATGTAGGTCAAAGGGATACATTACTAGAAAAAGACAGCTTAATGGAACTGTCTGATGAAAATTTTAAAAACTTGAATAGTCTCAAAATAAGTTGATTCAGTGATCAAAAATATTTCCTTGGAACCAGCAGATGGCATAATGGTTATTATGTTGCTGGACTCCCATGTAATCAACTGTGGTTCCAGTCCTAGACCTGTCAGCTTGAAATTCAGGCTGAGGCCCAAAATCCCGAGCGAAGAATGGAGGAGAAGGAACTGTGGTGTGGCCATCCCCCTTGTGGGGTGACTTTTCACTTTCTGTCTCTCTATGTCTCTCTGGTGAGCACATATGCACTATAGCAAAAATCTCTCCAATCAATCAATCAATCTGTACACACATACACATTCCCTCAAAGTAATTGCAGGCCTTGATAAGCAAGTTAAGTTATACCAAACATTCTAGGAATACATGATCCTAATCTTTCACTGCCTCTTCCAGACAGTGGACAAAGAGGACACAGGTGCCAGGTATTTTATAAGGCTAGCATAACTTTGATACCAAAACAATAAATCCTGACGAGACTAAGTTTATTCTAAGGATGTAAGATTGGTTTAAATGTGAAAGTATCAATTAATATAACTTACTTCATTGATTTTTTTTTTTTTAAGAAATAATTATTTTATTTAACTTTATTTATTTATTTATTTATTTATTTATTTA
>NW_006205376.1:0-4358 GCF_000334495.1 Tupaia belangeri chinensis | reverse complement strand
GGGACTCAAACTATGGTCAGCCATGTGGGACCTTATAGCACCCTTAACCACCACGCCACCTGCCAGCCCTTCACTGACAGTTCCTAAAAGGAAAATGCCATCTTACTGGAACAGTAAGCATTTTGGGTAATGTTGAAAATGTTCCAATTTACCTAAGTGACGTACACAGCTGTGTTTGAAATAACAAAAATTATGCATCAAACAGTGGGTAAATAAAACATACATTCAAAGGGTAGAATATTATACATAAGTTAAAATTAAATTAAGCTCTCTAACCATATGAGTCAGTTACTTAATGTTGAGCAAAAAAGTCAAAATACAATGTGATTTTTGTGTAAATGCAGTGGATAATTAAGCAATGTGTTTCGAAGTACAAATGTAAATCGATGAAGTATGAAGAAACAAGGGAGTGATAAATCTAAAATTAGGAGAGAATGAGGTGGCTTGCTTGGGTTTCAAGGGGGATGTAAGGCTTCTCAGAAATTTCTCCCTCTTTTCCCTTAGAATACATGATACCTTTAGTGTTTTTGTTGTATTGATCTTTTTTGTGCCTTATGTATATTTATAACACAAGCGTATGTTTTTGTTTTTGTTTTATAAAGAGGGAGTTTTACTATAGGGCGTGTGCATTAGCCAGAGAGACAAAAAGTGAGAAATCACCTCCCGCGGGGGATGGCCACACTAGAATCTCCTCCCCTCCATTCTCTCATGGCATGCACATGCACTCAGTGTGAATTTTAAGCCACCGGTTCTATCTATTCCATATGTATGTATGTATGTAGAGAGATTTTTGCTATAGGGCACTTGTGCTCTTGAGAGAGACAGAAAGTGAGAAATCACCCCCCCCCAGGGGCTATGACCACACTGAAATTCCTTCTCTTCCATTCATTCTCTTCTCAGGATTTTGGGCACACACACACATGTGTACCTGGTGTGAGGTGTTTTTTGTTTGTTTGTTGTTGTTGTTGCTGTTTTTCCATTTCTTTATTTTGAAGAATGATTTACTTGGGGCCAGTAGGTTGCATGGTGGTTAAGGGCACTGAACTCCTACATGGCCTACTGCAGTTCGAGTCCCAGACCTGGCGGCTTGCTTTTTCACTTTCCTTCTCTGTCTCTCTCTCTCTCTCTCTGTGTGTGTGTGTGTGTGTGTGTGTGTATGTGTCTGCCTTTCTCTGGCAAATGCATGTGTACTATAGCAAACAATAGTGATAAATTAAATAATATTAAGAAAATAAGCTAAATATGGGACCAGCAGTTAGCGTAATGGCTATGTCACTGGACTCCCATGTAGCTGACTGCAGTTTGTGTCCCGGACCCAGTGGCTTAAACTCACGCCAGGCGCATGTGCGTGCATGCCCAAGATCCTGAGACGAGAATGGAGGAGAAGGGATTGTGGCATGGCCTCCCCACCCAGGGGAATGATTTCTCGCTTTCTGTCTCTCTCTCTTTCTGACGAGCACACTTGCCCTATAGCAAAAACCTCTCCAAAAAAAAAAAAAGCTAATAAAAGAATTATTTAAAAAAATAATTAGTTTTATTTATCATTTATTTTTTAAATTTGACAAGAGAGCAACAGAGCCAGAGAGAGAGAAAGTGTTGAAAGTAAGCTGCCAGGTCTGGGACTTGAACCATAGTTGACCATGTGGGAGTTCAGTCCTTCAACCATCATGCCACCTATTAGTCCCCCAGCATGAGTTTTAAGCCATCTAGTCTGGGACTTGAGCTTCAGGAATGTTTGAGAATCCAGTGATGCAACTATTATGCCATCACCCCCAATATTTAATTAAAATAAGGCCACCGGCTATGTCAGTCTACTTATCTGGGACTTCCATTTTTTTAATTTTTATTTATTCATTCATTTATTTTAATTTGACCAAAGAGACAGAGAAAGAAAGAGAGAGAGAGAGAATGAGAGAAAGCAAGCCACCAGGTCCAGGACTCAAACCATGGTCGACCATATGGGAGTGTCCAGCACCTTAACCACCATGCCACTTGCTGGTCCCGGGGGATGTCTTTCTTCAAGAGTTGGTGACTTGGGGAGAAAATAGTTAAGAACTTAGGAGCAACTCCTGAATCTAATTGCTCTCTCTCAAAATGCATTCTTCCCCCTTAATATTTGAGAAGATTCCAGTGTGTCCTTTAAGGGACTTCTCCCATTCCCAGCTAATTGGGGTCATTCTAGGAGCCCTTTCACTTGGAATGTGATAAGATTGTATAAGTAGAACTTCATGGTGGACTGGTTTTAATGAGGAGCAGGTTTTTGTTTTTTTGTGTTCCCATTTGTCTGCCTTGCTAATAATGACATTTTTTTCTCTGTTTTGTCCCCCCGCCCCTTAGACAGAAAATCTGTTGTGGGATTATCTATAAAGGCCGCTTTGGGGAGGTCCTCATCGACACACATCTGTTCAAGCCTTGCTGCAGCAACAAGAAAGCGGCTGCAGAGAAGCCGGAGGAGCAGGGCCCGGAGCCTCTGCCCATTTCCACTCAGGAGTGGTGACTGAGGCGCATGTACAAGGGAGCGACAAGTGGTTTAAATTTTGAAAAGACCATAAAACAACAAACTGACCTTCCTATTTTTCACTTGGATACCTGCTATTCTGCCAAAAGACAATTTCTAGAATAGTTTTGAAATGGATTCTTTCCCCCCTAGTCCCACAAACTCTGAAGCCAGTGTCTAGCTTACTAAAAGAAAAAAAGAGGTGTACATAATATTTAAGATGCTGAGTATTTCATAGGAAAGCTGAATGCTGCTGTAAAGTGCTCTTTAAGTCTTTTTTTTTTTTTTAATCCCCTTCTAATGAATGAAACTAGGGGAATTTCAGGGGACAGAGATGGGATTTGTTGTATGATAAACCGTATGTAGTTTTAGTACTTCTATATTGAGAAGCAGTTGGTTGGGGCATTTTAAGATGGCTGGCTACCCTTGTTTTCCCTCATAATAACATAGTTATCGTTAACTCAGTAACAGAGACTCGCCCCCGAGGCAGTTAATAATTTTGGAATATTAAGGTCTTGCCAAGGTTCTGATGATTTAAACCTGTACTACTGATTATTATTAAGTGGGGCAGACGGAGCTTTCTGGTACAAATACCTTCAAGGAGAAAGTAATTCCCAAACAGAGAGGGAACTTGGCTGTATATGCTGTATCCTGTGTCACCTCCCTTCATATTAATACTTGATAAGAGAGATGAATTGATGTGACTCTTCTAAAGCAGAATCAGAGCTCCTCTTGGAGAAGTGGCAAGACAGGAGAGGCGAGATGCTGTAGAAGGGCTGGTAAGCGTCGCCATGCGGTGGGAGCACACTGTAGTAAAGATGTCGAACTATCTAGAAAATAAAGTGTGCACGTCTTCAGGGTGGCACAAAACAAAGTTTAATGCTTCCGGGCACACGTGTCTTGGAGGGCTTGTTGAGTGTGTAAATAATTGACTTTTTTATGTTACGTGAGTTGTTTGGTGACTTCATTGAAAATCTGCACAATTCAGTTTTAGCTCTGGATGACTTCAGTTGACCTTTGTGAAGGTTTTATCTGTGTAGAGTGGGTGTTTGACTTAACCTATTAGGGTTTCTGGTTCTCTCTCCCACCCCCACTCTATTTAAAGTGAAATTTACTAAGAGAAAAGAGATATATGAATGCTAAGTGGGTTGGTCTTGGTTTGGCTTCTTTCAGTTAGGTTTTCTGAACATGGCAATATTCTGAATACTGAGTTCTCAACAGCCTCTCACTGGAACCCAAACCCAAGTCCTCACACTCACGTGGCCTCTTTTCTGTACATTCAGGAAAAATATCACTAGTTTAGACTTTTTATTATAGAGAGGAAAGAGCATTTTGTTTGTCTTACAATAACAGGACTCAGTGCTTATCTTTAAACTGGATTTGGAAAACCAGAAGGTATAACAGTAAGGAGTGAGCCTCTTTTTATGGGCACCCTATGATTCTATAGTTCATCTAAATTGATCGTTTTCTGTTTCTTTGGGAAAAAAACTTCCCTGCCACAAGCCACCATTGCACTGCTTCTGCAGTGAGCTGAGTGGCTCTCCCACAGCCACTGAGGTGTATCACAAGAGTCCAGCCATTCTCATCCTCCTGAGTTATTTTGAAATGTTTTTTTTTTTTCCTTTTTGTACATTTTGGCTGCAGTATTGGTGGTAGAATATACTATAATATGGATCATCTCTACTTCTGCATTTATTTATTACTAGACCTCAACCACAGTCTTCTTTCCCCCTTCCACCTCTCTTTGTCTGTAGGACTACTGTATGTAGTCATGCACTTTGTATTAATATATTAGAAATCTATAAATCTGTTTTGTACTTTTTATACTACTGGATACTTATAATCAAAACTTTTACTAGGG
>NW_006205375.1:1626-2211 GCF_000334495.1 Tupaia belangeri chinensis | reverse complement strand
CTTGTGCATAAAATAGAAATGGGATCTCCAGGAGATGCAGACCAGCCTATTGTTCCCTGGCAGGTAAAAACCCTTCACAAACACCTAATAACTTTTGATAACTTTTGGAGTGCTTTTTGTTTCTTTTTAGGTTTTTGTCATAGAATACATACACTCATCAGATACAGCATGAGGGTAATGGCCACACCACAATCCCTTCTACTCCATTCTCCTCCTGTGATTTTGGGCAAACATGCACACATGATTGGCATGATTTTCAAGTTTCCAGGTCTAGGACTCACATAGTGGTTAGTCACATGGGAATCCACCTAAGCCATGACACCACTTACTGACTCCTTGAGGTTTATTGTTTTTTGTTTGTTTGTTTTTAAGCTTTTGCCATAGTGTGTTAGCACTCACCAGAGAAAGAGAAAATTGATAAGTCACATCCTAGGGGGATGGCTATGCTGCAGTCCCTTCTCCTTCATTCTTGTGGTTTTTAGCATGCACACACACATGCCCAGCATGATTTTCAAGCCGCTGTGTCTAGAACTTAAATCACGGTAGGTCATGTGGAAACCCAGTCAACTAATCACCATACCACCT
>NW_006205375.1:434-1385 GCF_000334495.1 Tupaia belangeri chinensis | reverse complement strand
TTTACATGGTGGTCCAGCAATTTGACCATTTCACCGTCTGCTGGTCCCTGATGATTTTTTTTTTCAAAAAACATCATCTGGGGACCAGAGGGTGTCATAATGGTTATATCTCTGGATTTCCACATAGTTGACTGTGAAGAGATTGTGGTGTGGCCATCCCCTCTGGAGAGGTTATTTCTTGTTTTCTGTCTCTCTGTCTCTCTCTATTTTCCTGGTGAACACATGTACCCTATAGCAAAAACCTCTTTTAAAAAAACACACAAAAAAACTCTATATATTCTTCTCAAAATAATAATATTAGGCAATGAAAATTTTTTAAAGTTTTTAATTTTTGTTGTTTTCACCCAAGATATGTGAGTAATTGTTATTCTACTCAGAGAATTCTGCCACTAGAGACTTAGATTATAAAATATTTGGCCTGGTTTCATGGACTGGTGGTTGATGTAGTTAGATCACACAGACCAACATTGTAGCTTGAATCCTGGACCCAGAGGTTGAGAAAGAACCAGAAATACATGTGTCCCTGAATGCATATTTGTCAATGAAAGAGAAGGAATTGCAGCATGAGCATTGTCCATGAAAGTTTCTTTTTTTCTGTCTCTCTGACATGTACCCTCTGGCATATTTTAAAAATTTAATTACATTATTAAAAATAATGTATAGTGAAATACTAAAAAATGTCCAAGAAAAGATACTTGACAGAACATAAATCAAAATTGGTCAAACCTATTTGTGTTTTTTAGGTATGCATCCAACATCAGAGAATATTAACATAATAACCATATCCATTTCATCTCTAGAGATACAGATGCTGTGGCCTGATCCCTTCATACAATACTCATGGTGAGGGCAAAAATTAATGCTACATACTATCCTAACATGACTCATGGAAAGAACATTATTTTAGAATTAACTGTACTTGGGACCAGCAGTTGGCATAATGGCTATGTC
>NW_006205375.1:0-239 GCF_000334495.1 Tupaia belangeri chinensis | reverse complement strand
CACATGCCCTATAGCAAAAACCTCTCAAAAAAAAATTAACTATACTTATACTGTCTGCCAAAAATCTGGAGGAAGGAAAGGAAAGGTGATACAATTTTAAAACAAAAGATTACTTTTGAAACATATAGTCTTGGAGTTTCCTAATTCATTTATAAATAAGCTTATATATATTTTTATTTTTATTTTTTACTTCTTTTTGGAGAGGAGAGAATTTTGCTGTAGGGCACATGTGTTCACCA
>NW_006205374.1:0-1033 GCF_000334495.1 Tupaia belangeri chinensis | reverse complement strand
GGGAAGAAAAGACAAAAATAATCTCAGATGCACAAAACCTGGAAGGATTTGCCAACACCAAATCAGCTCTCCAAGAAGTTCTGAAGGGAGTGTTATACTAGGTAAACTAGAGACGAACACACAAAAATAAGAGTAGGAAATGGTCATCCTAATAGTAGGGACAAGTTCAGAGCTGAACATTAACTTCCAGAGTTTAAACAGAAAGCTTGAACCAGAGTCAAACTGCAAATTCAACAGAAGAAAGTTTGATTACGTGAGACTGAACTGATGAAATAGAATTTTATGACTTTTGACCAAAAAATTACTTTTTTCTTTTTTTGTTTATAAATTATTTTTATTAATTTTTAAAAGTATTATTCATACATTAAATCACTATGCATCATTTAGATTGTAAAGAGACTTTACCCAGCATGATATACACCTCAGTGCAGCCCAGTTGAGACTATTATACACATCCTCGTCAACAGATAAAAAACCTTATCTGTGTCCCACAAGTGTCTTACCTCTCCTTTTTTCCCTCAAAGTTTCCTTTCCTACACTCTTCCCCTCCCAGGCTCTTTCTACTTTGTCTCTAGTGTCCATTACAACTTGTAATGCTTTTATGTTCTCCAGTCTTTAATCTCTACCATAGAGTGTGTATTACTTGTTTTCAAGATTCAAGGAATTTTGTATTCTCTTGAGCTGTTGATGGGTTCATTTGTCTAGTGTTTGAACAGACTCCTAACCTTTATTCTGGCTCTAAATATTAGATAAATTTCTCTTAACCTTTTTTATTTTAATTGATTAAAGTTAAAACTTCTTGGAATTTAAAAATAACATTAAAAAATGCCTATTAATGACTGCAGTAAGCTACATAGCCCCAGCTTGGTGCTATTTTATCATATGCTCACTCTACTGACTGAAGTTTATGTCTAAGTCAGAAATGTGTTCATAGATATGTATATATAAGCTGTACTTGCTATTGAAAGTATCTACATTAAGATCTTTTTTGAATTAATAAAATGTGGGGAAAAAAGCTTGGAAAGCAACTGTA
>NW_006205373.1:0-3057 GCF_000334495.1 Tupaia belangeri chinensis | reverse complement strand
CTTTTGTTGTCTCTGATTTTCAGGTCTTTTTCAACAAATTTTTGCTCAGACCAATACCTGAGACATTTTCTCTATTTTTTTCCTTCCATAGTCCTGTTTTGTGTCATACTTTTAAGTTTGTAATCTGTTCTTTCTGACATACATATTGACTATTTTTAGCACTGTGTTGGAGTACTGTTTCTCCTCCAGTCTATGGTCCTGGCTTAATTGTTGAAAACCAGTGGCTGGTAGATGTTGGTTGAGAGCATTGTACCCCTACATGGTCTATCACAGTCTGAGTCCAAGATCTCGTGGCTTGCTTTCCCATTTTCCATCTCTTTTTGACTCTTTTTGGTCAAATTAAAAATAAATAATAAATAAAATTAAAATAATTCTAAAAACAATTAATTGAGTGTAAAAAGTGGAGCTATTTCCAATTTTTCTTTTCTGTTACATTGGGCTATGTATCTGTTTTTTATTTTAAAAATTTTTTTTGCCAATCTTTTTTGTTCATAGTTTGTAGTGTATTTAAAGGCTGCTAGTGTAATTCTGCTAGCTTTTCTGTGTTTGTTGTGTTTCTTTTTCTATTTATTGCCTTGGTCATTCAGTGTCTTTTGTGGTTTTATTCACATTTTAGGATTATTTCTGCTACAACTGCAAAACCAGGCACACAAAGACAAATATTACAGGTTTTACTTACATGTGAAGGCTAGACTGTATTGAGTAAAAACAGTAGGTTACAGGGCCAGCAGGTGGCATGGTGGTTAAAATGCTGGAATCTGCCAGGCCAATTGCAGTTCCAGACTCAGACCTGGCACCTTGAAAATCATGCTGGCAATATGCAGTACAGCCATACTCCCTGAAAGGTGATTTCTCACTTTCCCTCTCTCTGTGTCTCATCTCTCTCTCTCTCTCTGGCAAATGCACATGCCCTATGTCAAAAACCTAAATGACAAAAAACAAACAAACAAACAAACAAAAAATAACCCAAGAAATTGTGGGTCAGTTAGTGTCTAGAGGGTGGGAATAATGAGAGAATGGGGAACATAGGACAAGGATGGGTAAAGGTACAAAATTATAGTGAAATGGGTGGAATGTACTCTTATATTTCATAGCGTACTATGGTGAATGTAGTCAATAATAATTTGCTGTATATCTCAAAAATGTAAAACAATTTATAATGTTTCCAACACAAATCATAAATATTTGAGGGGGTCCATATGCAATTAAACTGATTTGATCATCACACATTGTTTTTATGTATTGAACAATCATAATGAATCCCATAAATATATATAATACATATGCATCTGTTAATTTTATAAAACATGCCCTGTGAAGACTCTTGAAATATGTTGCCTGTAGGGTAGTGCTCATAATATAAAGTAAGGTTGCAGACCACATAATATGACCTTGTGGCTTTAATAGAGATTAGCAGATTTCTCAGTGGTACACAGGAGATAACTTATTATGACTATGCCTACTTGCTGCTGTTCTTTTAAAAATTATATTTATTTTTTAATAAGAAAAAAAGAAAGGTATGCAGAGCTTTCCTATATGGCTTCCAGAATTGTGCAGCAGTGCATAAAATCCCTGTGCCTTTGAAGTTCAGTGAAGTATCTATTGTTAATCTTACAAATTTAAATAATCTTCTCATCTGTAGTTAGGAAATTTCAGTACCTTTAATTGAGACTATTCTGAAGGTTTTTTTTTTAATTATCACTTTAATTTAATTTGCTATTATTATTTTAATTTGCTACAGTCACTAGAGATAGACTGGTGCGAGGAGGTAAGAAAGCAACCTATCAAGTCTAGGACTCAAACAACAGTAGGCCATGTGGGAGTCTGGCACCTTAACCTTTATGCCACCTGCTGGCCCACCAAAGGTTTAATAAAGGCAAGTTATATGGCTATATTTGTTAAGCAAAACAGCTTTATACATATGTGTATTTTTACTTAAATAATAACTCTTTTAAAAAAAAAGTCTTTGACATAGACTGTACTGGTAGGAGACAGAGAGAGACAGTAATAGGGAAAGTGAGAAAGCACCTTGCAGGTGGATGGTCATATTGTAATCCATTCTCCTCTTTTGTTCTGTGGGGATTTAGGGTATCCACACACACATGACCTACCTAATTCTCACCCCTCCTGGTACAGAATATTGGGACTCCAAATGCAGTGGGTCATGTGGGAGTCCAACGTCTTAACTATTATGCCACTTGATGGATTACTAACAAAAATACCTGAGACAGAATTGGAAACAGATCATACCAAAATATTTGGGATGTTGTAGAAATTTTACTTGGAGGTACATTTAAATTTTTAATGTTACTTAAGAAACATGACTTCTTGAGAAGACAGGTGCAGTGATCAACACTAACACATCAAGACACTCCAAAAAGAGAAAAAAGAGGGCAAAGTACACTAATAGCTAGCACAAAGACATTACAATTAGAATGAATATAAGTAACAGATATGAAAACCATGCAGAGAATCAATGTAACCACTAGCTAGATTTTTTACCCTCAAGAAACTGACTAAACTTTAGATAGATCTTCAAAGAAAAGAAAGAGAAAATACAAATAAATAAACCAGATACAGAAGTAAAGACATTATTCCTGACTATACAAAAGTAAAATGTTTTATAGGCGAACACAATAAATAGTAAATATTTTTTTGAAGAGGTTTTTTCTATAGGGCACGTGCACTCACCAGAAAGACAGAGAGAGACAGAGAGACAAAAAGTGAGAAATCACTCCCCAGGGCGAATGGCTACACCACAATCTCTTCTCCTCCATTTTTCTCTTAGAATCTTCGGCACACATGCACATGTACCTAGTGTGAGTTTAAGCCACTGGTTCCAGAACTCGAACCACAGTCAACTACATGGGAGTCCAGTGATATAGCCATTATGACAAGTGCTGGTCCTGATAATAAATAATTTTTTAAATTTATTGATTAATCAATACAATGTAAAATACAGACATTAATCTAAAATACCATTATTAATTGAAGGTTTAACAACTGTCAAAGATTAGATGCATTCAATACTTGTTTTAGAAAACACATTTAAGAAGC
>NW_006205372.1:0-1045 GCF_000334495.1 Tupaia belangeri chinensis | reverse complement strand
AACCACTTAAACTTTCCTGAACTATTTGAGGTAGGACCTTAAAGCTATTTATAGCATTGAATGCACATAGAAAAAGGAAAAGGACACAGTCTGTAAATTCAACCATATGACCTGAGTCATTTTTTCTTACCATTAAAAACAAAACAAAACAAAACAAAACAAAACATCTTCCCCTGTGCCGTTCATTAATATGTAGTGGAGGGGCTGGCAGGTGGCGTGGTAGTTAAAGGTGCTGGCTGACTGCAGTATGAGTCCAGGACCTGGCAGCTTTCTCTCTCTCTCTCTCTTTCTCTCTTTCTCTCTCCCTCTCTCCCACCTCTGTGGTCACATTGAAATAAACAAATTAATAAATAAAAATAGAGTTAAATAAAATAATTCTTGAAGAAATAGATGCAGTGGAACATGAATGGATACATCAGTGGATACTTGAATGTACCATGCTCCCACATCAGCATGATTTATACAGCCTCATGAAATTCTAATTTTCTAATCAAAATTATCAGGATAAAGAGAACATAAATCATAAGTGAGAATATATCAAGAAAGAAAGAAATAAAATGATGTTGAATAACTAGGTCAATGATATGCACTTGTTGCACTTGTAAGTTATTTGGATTTAACATGAAGATGAAAAGCTGAAAGTAGGTCTAATTTCATTAAAAGTAGGTGCTCATAACCCTCCTGCTCCAATGGTTTGCATTCTATTAGTAACAGCTGCTATTTATTTTGCACTCTTCATGTGTCTCATGCAGTTTTACTGATTCCACACATATTTTTTATTTCCTTCTACATCCTTTGAGCTTGGTAATATTAAAAGCTCTATCTATTAAAGATAAAGAGTCAGAGACATAAAGGTTATGTAACTAGCTCAAGTGTGCACAGTTATTATTGTTAGGCCATGCATGACATTAAACTTGGTACCCTGACCACAACACATGCATTTACATACTACATCACACTATTTTTTATATTAGCCTAAATGTCTTTTATTTCCTTCTAAATTACCACTTTTTATTGTTTTTTTTTTGGAGAGGTTTTTTTCACT
>NW_006205371.1:0-3242 GCF_000334495.1 Tupaia belangeri chinensis | reverse complement strand
ATCCATAAATTTTTTCATAATACCTATTTTTAATATACTTTTAATTTAATTTTCTTTTATACATTCAATCACATTATTTAGCTTACAAAGCGAATAATTCTACTTGTGAACTTTTCACCCTTGTCAAGTTGATAAAACTATAAAAAAATCTTCAACAGATAATACCACATTTCTTTGTTCCATTATTGCTTTGTCTCTCTATTTTCCTTTTAAATGTTCTTCCTCAGACCCTCCTCTTTCACACACACTGTATCTGGTATTTACATATATACTGTGTTTGTATAGCCTTTAGTCAATCAGTTTCTGCCATAGAGTGCAGACACTCGGTATATATTAAGTGGGGACATACAATGTTTCTCCTTCATAGCCTGGCTTGCTTCACTTAGCAGTAAATCTATATTCTTCCACTTTGTGCCAAAAGCTATGGTCTTGTTTTTTATGGCGGCATAGTATTCCACAAAGGATATGTGCCACAGTTTTTCAATCCATTCATCTGTTTGTGGGCATTTGGTTTGGTTCCATGCCTTAGCTATTGTGAATTGTGCCACAATAAACATCGATGTGCAAGCACTTTTCCTATTAAGAATTCTTCTGTCCTTTGGGTAGATACCAAGGAGTGGGATTGCTGGGTCACATGGTAGTTCTATTTGTAGATTTTTGAGGAATCTCCAAATTGTTCTCCACAGTAGCTGGACCAATTTACATTCCCACCAGAAGTGTAAGAGAGTTCCCTTTAACCACACCCCTGCCAGCAATTGTATTTTTTGTTTGTTTGTTTTTGTTTTTTCAATCTTAGTTCATTCTGACTGGGGTTGGTGGTATCTCATCATTGTTTTGATATGCATTTCCCTTATAATGAGGGATGTTGAGCATTTTTCCATATGCCTTTTGGCTATTCATATGTCACCTTTAGAGAATGGTTTTTCCAACTCGTTCTCCCATCTTTTAATAGGGTTGATCATCTTTTTTTCAGAACAGCTGTTTGAGGTTCTTGTATATTCTGATTACCAGTTCCTTATCTGATACATAGTTTACAAAAGTTTCCCATTCTGAGGGCTGTCTATTCACACTAAATACTGTGTCTTTTGCCATGCAAAAACTTCCTAGTCTGATGTAATCCCACTTGTCTATTTTGGGGATTATCAACTGTGCTTTAGGATTCTTATTTAAGAAGTTCTTACCTACCCCGATGTGACCCAGAGTTTCTCCAGTGTTTTTCAGGAGCAGCTTTATAGTTTGAGGTCTTAGGTTTAATCTTTGATCCACCTTGAGTTGATTTTTGTCAAAGATGAGAGATAGGGCTTCAGATTCACCTTTCTGCAGGTAGAAATCCAGTTTTTCCAACACTATTTGCTGAAGAGGTTTTCCTTTTCCCACTGAATTAACTGGTAACCCTTGTTAAAAATCAGTTGACTGTATGTTTGGGGATTTAGTTCTGGGGAGTGTATTCTGTTCCACTGGTCCATTCGTCTGTTTCTGTGCCAGTAACAAGCCATTTTGATTACCACAGCTTTGTAGTATATTTTTGGGACAGGGAATTAGATGCTGCCCACTCCACTATTTTTATGCAAGATTTCTTTGGCAATACGGGGTGTTTTATAATTCCAGACAATTTTTATGATTGTCTTTTCTAGATCTGGGAAGAATGTGTCTGGTACTTTGATTGAAATTGCATTAAATACGTAAATTAATTTGGGTAGGATTGCCATTTTCATTATATTAATTCTTCCAATCCAAGAACATGAGATATCCTTCTACTTTTTTTGTGTCATTTTCAATTTCTTTTTGTATCTTCTCATAGTTTTCCTTGTGGAGGTCTTTAACTTCTTTGGTTAGATTGATTCCTAAGTATCTTATACTTTTTTTTTTTTTGAGAGATTTTTGCTATAGAGCGCGTGCGCTTGCCAGACAGACAGAGAGAGACATAGAGACAGAAAGTGAGAAATCACCCCCCAGGGGGTATGATCATGCCACAATCCCCTCTCCTCCATTCTTCTCTCCGGATCTTGGGCACGCACGCACTTGTGCCCGGCATGAGTTTTAAGCCACCGGGTACGGGACGCGAACCACAGTCGACTATGTGGGAGTCCAGCGACACAGCCATTACGCTAACTGCTGGTTCCCAGTATCTTATACTTTTTGTGGCTATGGTAAATGGAATTATTTTTTTCAGTTCTACTCAGTCTGCCTATTGCTTGTGTATAGAAATGCTATAGATCTCTGAATGTTAATTTTATATCTTCCAGGAGTTTTTTCATGAATACCATTGGGTCTTCTATATATACAATAATGTCATCTTCAAATAGAGTTTACCTCTTCTTTTCCTATTTGAATGCTTTTTATTTTATTCTCTTTTCTGATTGCATTGGCAAGGACTTCCAGTACTATATTTAAAAGGAGTGGAGAAAGTGGGCATCCTTATCTTTTACCCATTTTTAGTGGAAAAGCTTTCAGATTTTCTCCATTCAGGATGATGTTCACTGTGAGTTTTTCATAGATAGCTTTTATCATGTTGAGAAATGACCCTTCTATGCTGATATTGTTGAGAGTCTTGATCATGAAGTGATGTTGTGTCTTATCTAATGCTTTTTCTGCATCAATTCATATGATTATGTTTTTTATCTTTCTTTCTGTTAACATGGTTTATTATATTTATGGTGTTGCATATGTTGAGACAACCTTTCATTCCTGGAATAAAGCCTACATGATTAGGATGTATAATCTTTTTTTATAAGTTGTTGGATACAATTTGCTAGTATCTTGTTGAGATCTTTGCCTCTATATTCACCAGAGACATTGGTCTATAGTTTTCCTTCCTTGTACTGCCCTTCTCTGTTTTAAGGATAAGGGTGATAGAGACCTCATAGAATTAATTAGGGAGCATTTCACCCTTTTGGATCTTTAGAAATAACTTGAGCAATATACATATTGCTTCTTTGAAAGTTTTGTAGAATTCAGAGGTGAAGCCATCAGGACCAGGGTGTTTCTTTGCTGGGAGGTTGTTTATTGAAGATTCAATCTCCTGACTTGTTATAAGCCTATTCAGACTTTCTACATCTTCCTGGCTCAATCTTGGTAGATTATACGTATCCAGGAATTTTTCCATCTTTTCCAGGTTTTCTTGTTTATTGCCATATAGTTTTTCATAGTATCCTCTAGTGATGTTTTGTATTTCTACTATGTCTGTGGTTATATTGCCTGCTTCCCTGTGGATTTGATTTACTTGGTTCCTTTTTCTCTTT
>NW_006205370.1:4912-5439 GCF_000334495.1 Tupaia belangeri chinensis | reverse complement strand
ATTAATAGACCTGCCCTTAATCAAACCCTGATGATCTCTGGGAGTGTCCGGCTTAGGACATGCATGAAAAAGCGCAAGGCCTTTGTCTTTCTTTTCTTTCAGCGTCGCCTCCGTCGAGCCAACCCACCCCCGCTGAGGCTGGTCCCCGGCACTGAAGTACAATTTTTAAATTATATTTTGAAAGAAACAAATAATGGAAGATACCAAAACTTCTGTAAAGCCTAATTAAAAAAAAAATTCTAAGTGGAGCCAATTTTCATATTATGGCAATATAAGAAGTTGTACATCTAGTTGGATCTTTAGGATGTGAGACTCAATACCATTCATCTACCATGTGAAAGGATTATTTGAAATACACAGTAATTTTCTTTAATGTAACCAACCTCAAAGAGCTATTCAAATATCTCATATATCTTGACTGAAAATGAGTGATCACCATGAGCCAAGAGTTAGAGAAACAATGTCTTTTTTGAGAATAATTCTTTTATTTAACTTTTTTTATTTTTTAATTTGACCAGAGAGGGAAA
>NW_006205370.1:2959-4655 GCF_000334495.1 Tupaia belangeri chinensis | reverse complement strand
CAATCCCTTCTCCTTCATTCTCCTCTTGGGATTTTGGGCATGCACACACAAGCATTCAGTATGAGTTTTATGCCACTGGGTCTGGGACTCAAACTGTAGTTTACTATGGAGGAGTCCAGGAATGTCACCATTATACCATCTGCTGGTCCCATTTTAATGATAAATTTTAATGAAGGTACTGTAAAGGTTTAGAGAAATGAGCACAAACTGATTTCTCAGTCAAGAAATTTATTTTCTCAAATGGGGATCTCCAAATGTACTATCTTTGAACTATAGATTTATATTTCAGTAATTGAATTGAGATGCATCTATTTTATAAACACATATGTATCAGATACATATGATCCAGGTAATAAAATATTTACCTGTTATGTGAATTAAAAACTTCAAGAAATTAAAATGGCTTGTTTACAGTTGTAGAACAAACTCATTATGTCTCAGACCATAGCAGAGATCACACCTATTTTAAATTTTTTCTCTCCTCCAAAGTAATCCCCAAACAGGAAGACCGTAAGTCAATGCCCATCATTAAGACATGGGCATCAGGATTAAAAAAAAAATTCCCAAATGATAATAATCCATGAAACTTTGAGTGTCACTGAGTTATGTATGTTGGTTTATTTAGACTACATATTTGTAATGAAGTCCAAGTTCATATATTTTAAAAGAATCATTTACTTTATTGTATTTATTATTATTTTTTTAATTTGACCAGAGAGAGAGAAAAATTGGGAAAGTGATAAAGCAAGCCTCCAGGTTCACAACTTGAACCATGGTCATCTATGTGGGAGTCCATTGCATTAACCAGCACACCATCTGCTGGTCTCCCCAAGTTCGCTGAAATTGTAAACCTACCTCTTGACCAATTTTCTTCACAGATAAAGCATTTTTCAGCTGTATCCTTTCTACATTCATTGCAACCATGGAGCTGCATACCAATGTGACTGAGTTCACGTTGTGCTAAAACAAGATGCTCTGCAAGGCTGGTCCATGTGGAAAGATTTTGTGTCCCTGACTGCAGATCTCCTGAGTACAATGGCCATGTCCTTGCCCATGATCTGGGGCTGGCTAGGGCTCTGGGCTTTGAGTGGATTACAATGTCAGGGCCCAGTTGGGGGTGTTGTCGCTCTCTCTCTCTTTCTTGTTCTTGTAAATAGGAAATAAATACACTTAAGGAAAAACTCAACAGTAAGTACAAAAATTCTATGAGTACCCAAGATTTGAAGAGATTACATGGATGTTTCTCTAGTTAGAGACAGCCATCTTTATAATAGAGTATTTTAAATGTGTGTTTGAATTTCTTATAAAACAATAAACATACCTTTTTCATAAAAGTCATCTTGTCAAATCCAATTTTGCTACATCTTTTGGCTCTATGGTCAATAATAAGTAGAATATCCTAAATTTTCAACCGTTTATCTGAACTTTTTCTTACTTTCCTTGGTTTCTTTTTCCCCCCCTCCATCTATTTACATGAGTGTTGTTTTCTCTCACAGCTCTCATGGCAAAGCCTAGGAATGGATTTAATTATGAATGCTTCTCATAGTGACTAGCAGCTCACACTCATCCTCCAGTTCATGATTATCCTAGTCTTTAATCTTTTTTCTTCTTTTTTTTGGTAGAGGTTTTTGCCTTAGGGCACATGTGTTCACTGGAGAGAGACAGAAACAGTAAGAGAAAAAGTGAGAAATCACCC
>NW_006205370.1:2411-2906 GCF_000334495.1 Tupaia belangeri chinensis | reverse complement strand
TTCTCTTCCATTTTCCTCTTGGGATCTTGGATACGCATGCACACATGCCTGGTGTGAGTTTCAAGTCACTGAGTCCAGGACTCAAACTGCAGTCCACCATGAGGGAATTCATCAATGCAACCACTATGCTATCTGCTGGTACCAGCTAGTTTTAATCTCAATCTTACTATACCAGACTCCATTCTTCCTTATAAAAGTATCAACTGCTTCTAGGGTCATTCCACCTTATCCCTTAAAGGAGCCGTTTCTTTGCTCACTGTCACTCTACAAAATTCTACCATACTTCTTGGTGATGTTAGTATCCACATAGTGGGTACTATGGATCCTTCCAATATGCTGTCTCCTAAATTGACTTATTGACCAACCTTCTTCCAGGAATCTTGCCAGTGAATATAAACTGCTTATTATTATAGTCATACCTACACTATGTCATTGCCAATAATCTATTATCTCAGTCTCATATCTACTAATTTTTAGCCATATCTCCATTATTTC
>NW_006205370.1:0-2372 GCF_000334495.1 Tupaia belangeri chinensis | reverse complement strand
AACCCACTGGGACATACAAACCACATTCCTGCCAACTTTTCCCATGAACCCAGACATGCTCCTGACTAGGAACCTCCACACAGGTTGTTCTCTGTGTCTCCTTTATCCTTCCTCCCAGTGTTTGCGCTCACTTCCTTCAGTTGATTATTCAAGTGTCTTCTCAGTAATGGAGTTTCTGATTACCTCGTAAAACTGCAAATCTCACACACCAACATTGTATGATTCCAATCCCTCCATTTCTGTTTAATTTTTGTCTTTACACTTATTATCACGTAATATGTTATTCAATGTGGTTATTTATCTTGCTTATTGTGTATTCACTGAAATGTAATTTATATAAAGCCTGGGATGTTTGCCTAAAAAACAAAAAAGAAACTAAAACTGTACCATTAAATTCCCAGTGCCTGAAACAGTACCAAGCATGTACTAAGTAGTCAATAAATTCTTTATTTTTTTTAGAAGGATTTTTGTTTCAGTGCATGTGCACTCAGAATCACCCTTCAGGGGGAACGGTCAAACTGCAATCCCTTCTCCATTTTCCTCTTTGGATTTTGGGCAAACAGGCACATGTGCCCGACATGAGTTTTAAGCCTCTGAGTCCAGGACTCAAACCATATTTCACTACATGGGAGTCCAGCAACATAACCATTATACCTTCTGCTGGGCCCAAAAAGTACTATTTGAACTAATAAATTAATGATAATAAAAATATATTGGCTTCTATTTCAATAACTCATGGCCCAAAATGTTTTTGTTGTAAACAAGTAGAAAAATCAAGTACAATAGAAAAAGCACCTGTATAAGGTACTAACTAGAGACCTGTTGTGGCCACAAAAACCAAAAGGAAGAAGACTCCAGAGAGATCTTCAAAAAGAGAGTTGAATTCTGTGGTCACTTTTCTCCTACGAGCATGTGTTGATCTGAGGTGTGGACAAGAGATTGAGAACCTTGCCTTTGCCCAGGGTGGTCACTTCTGGAGGTAGTGGGGAAGCAGGTCCTTAAGATGCTGTACATGGCTGACAATGGGTTCAAGTCTTGGACCTGGAAGCTTGAGACTCATGCTGGGTGTGTGTGCCCAAAGTTCAGAGAGGAGAATGGAAGCAAAGGGGAATTGTGGTGTGCCATCCTCCTAATCTGGAGGGTGATTTCTCACTTTCTGTCTCTCTGTCTCTCCAGCAGTACTTGTGCCCTATGGCAAAAATATTAAAATAAAATATTAAAAAAAAAAAAAAGAAGTCTCTGATGACAGATTTGCCAAGAAGCATTCAGTTGTTCCCCAATCATTAGCAGTGGGAATTTCAGCTGCTTTGTGACTTGGTTTCTTTTTCTGTAATCTTAACTGTCACATCAGAAGTGAGTGAATCTTGAATAGTCTAGGGAGCAATAGATGGTGAATACCAGGCATCCTAGTACATCTTGAAGGTCCCAAGAATCTGAAGCCTTATTGGATATCAGAGAGAATTCCTCTGTTTCCTTCCCTCATGATTTTTTCTCATTCACTGACAAAGGAGTGTTCCTCTTCAGTGACTGATGAGCCTGAGTGATATATTGAGGAATATGCTGTTATGTGTTAGAGGGAATCATACCACTATTTCCTCTCTTTCTCCTTGTTCTGCAGGTCTTATAAAACCTCAGGTTATCTCTGATAATTATATGAATATGTAAAATAATCACAAAGTAGACTAAAGAAAGCTCAGATTATTTAGAAGCTCGCTTTTCTGAATTTGAGACCCATTTTTCATACCACATTCAGGACGTAATAGCTCAGTTTCAGATAAACCCATACAGAGTCCAACTGGAGCCATATTATAGCATTTTTAAAAATGTATCAAAATTATAGAAAAAGACATAGACATACCAATAAACTAAGTTCACAAATGGATAACAACATATTATTGTATTTGGTTAATTGGATTAATAAGAATAGAAATTGCAAACAAATGTGAAATCTATCAGAAGAGAATGTTAAGCAAAGACAATTTGAAGTTAACCAAATATTGTACCAATGAAAGTAATGCTGCTAAGGGCCCTGATAATCACTGCAGTCTTATTTCTTCTTTCTCATTTCAACTGAAATTCAATCCCTCACTTCTCCTCAAATAAAATCATATGAGAATTGCAGGACCTGACCCTGTTTGCAGGGGAATGAGACAAATGCTCTGGCCAAGCTCTGGCTTTTTTCTCCTTTGGTGAGAGTCTAAAAAGATTTGACTACATCAGTCCTTTCAGAAGTCCCCAATGACTGGGATCAACAGATGGCATAATGGTTACATAACTGGATTCCCACCAAGTGTATTTGACTACAGTTCCAGTCACAGACCTGGTAGCTTAAAGCTCATGATGGGCACATGTGTATGCATGTCTGAAATCCC
>NW_006205369.1:0-3558 GCF_000334495.1 Tupaia belangeri chinensis | reverse complement strand
CCTGAATAATGCTTACTTTGTCATGATGTATTATTTTTTCAATATTGTGTTACAAATTATTAGCTAGCATTTTGTTGAAATTTTTAAAATCTGTGTTCATCAGAGAAATTATCTGTAGTTTTACTTTTTTATGTCTTAAGGATGAGGGTGATGGAGGCATTATGGAATGAATTTGGGAGAGGTCTTTCTTTTTGGATCTTCATACTTTGAGTAGATTGGGGGTTGGCTTTTTCAAAATTTTGTAGAATTCAGAGTGAAACCATTGGGATTTTGCTTTTTTTTTAATTGGGAGAATATTTATAATTGATTTAATTTAGTTGTTTATTATTGTCTATTATTGGTCAATTCAGTCATTTAGTGCCTTCCTGTTTTAATTATGGTACATTTTATATGTCTGAAAATGTGTCCATGACATTCAGGTTTTCTAGTGTGTTGGAGTATATGCATTACTAGTATTCTCTAATTTTTTTTATATCCTTTGTAATTTTGTCTATTTTGTTGCTGATTTCACTTATGTGGTTCCTTTCTCTGTTCTTAATATTCTAGCTAAGTGTGTCAAATTTTCTTATCCACTCAAAAAAAAAGTTTTTATTTTCATTTATTTTCTGTGTAGCTTGTTTATTCTCTATTTCATTTATTTCTCCTCAAATTTTGTCTTTTCTCCTGGTATTTTGGAATTTTATTGTAGTTTTTGTTGTGTTGTTGCCTTTTCAGTACTCTGAGATTTCTTGTTATCTTCTCTATTTGTCATCTTTCAGGTTGTTTTGTCTTGTGAACACTAATTGCTCCAAACTTCTTCTTTATGAAGTGTCCTATAGGTTATGAAACTCTTGCATTCATTATTGTTAGTTTGAAATAATTTTTTGGTTTCAGTCTTAATTATTTTAGTTACTGTGAAATATTTCAGGAGTAAGGTGTTTAGTTTCCATGCATTTCTGTATATTCAAGGATTGTTTCTATGGTTAATTTCAAGTTGAATTCCACTGTGGTGAGAAAAGATGTTGGATATAATTTTTATGTTTTAAATATGTTTTGGCCTGTTTTATGCCCTATGATGTGTCCAGTCATTCCAAATATTTAATGCAGGGGTGAGACAAATGCATATTTTGTGGTCATTGAGTGAGAAGTTCTATAGAAGTCTGTCAAATTCATTTGGATTATGGTATTATTTAAGTTCTGTATCTATTCACATTTTTTAAAATCTAGATGATTAGAGTAAACTAATAGTATACAAAATCAACATAGAAAATGTATAGCATTCCTATATGAACAATGAACAGAGAGAGGTAGAATTGAATAAAACAATGTCATTTACAATGGAGAGCTCCAGTGATTGGTGTGTTGTACCTCCTCCTTCACATGAAGCAATGTTTTCTCCATGTATTGGGTGTTCCACTATTGGGTGCATTTATAAGTGTTCTATCTTGGTGAATTAGCTTTTTTACTACTATAGAGTGTCTTTCTTTGTTTCTTTTTACAGATTTTCTCTTAAAGTCTCCTTTGTTAGATATCAGTATTATGATTCCAGTCTTTTTAAAATTTCAATTTGCATGGAATATATTTTTCTACTCTTCACTTTCAGTATAAGTATGTCTTTAGCAATAAGGTGCATTTCTTTTTTTTTTTTTAATAAGGTGCATTTCTTGTAGGCAACATATGGAAAACTTCACTTTTCTTTCTTCTTTCTTCATTCATTGATTCTTTGAGACCTTCAGTAACTTTTAATTTGAAAATTTAGTCTGTTAACATTCAATTTTATTATTGATAATTGTGGACTCATCCTTGCAACTTTATTAACTAGCCCTTTGGTTGTTTTTATTCTAGTTTCTGTTTGTCCTTGTTTAATTTTCCTGATATGAAAGTCCTTTCATTATTTTTTAAAGTGCTGGTCTAGTGTTGGTCAATTCTTTAACTTTCAATACTCTAATAATTATTTTATTTGTTCTTCCCATTTGTAGAATAATCTTATTGGCTATAGTATTCTACATTGAAGTTATCTTTTTTTTAGCATTTAAGTATATCTTTCCAATATTTTCTCTCATGCCTTGTTTCAGTTGAGATTTGATGTTTCCTATTAGGATAACCTTTGAAAGTAACTGACTATCTTACTCTTATAATTTTTAGAATTTTGTGTTTTTGATTTTTTTTTTTTTAATTTTGAACTCAGAGCACACAAGCTCTGCTTTCAAGTTCTGGTTTCAAATAAACTGCTACCTAGACATCCAGCCATATGCTGGTAGACTTTAGTTCCAATTTCAACTGGCCTCTCTTTCTGAGTGCAGGACCATACTTTTAGGTTACCATTGGAATTGGTGACCCTCCCAGTAGCACACTGTGTGGTCTTTAGCACATGACTTGAGCCTTGTTACTAAGTCATATCTCCATAGCTCATCCCCAGCACATCATAATCTGAAATTTTGGTAGAGGAATCAATCACCTGTAGCTACTTAAATAAACTTTAGTTTATCTGATCTGGAAGACACAGCCCTCTAACAGAACCTACCTGGAGTCTAAGGGTGATACTTTCTCCTCCAATACATAGAGATAATCTCCAGTTAATTGGAAGAAATGAATACTCTATCAGATGACCAAAAACCAGTGTAGGAAGCGGAATATAAGAAAACAAATATTGGGTTGTCAGAAAAGTCATGAAGCACATTGGCATAGAGAAATACGTCATGACTTTATGGAGTACCCACTGACTCTCCCTAAAGGGAATGCAGTCACTCCTCACCAAGAATTGGCAACATGAAAGGAGTCACAGAAATGTGAGAAAAATAATTCCAAACAGTCATTGTTATAAACCTCAGAGATGCAAGAGAGAAGAGACAACAAGTTCCAGGAAATGAGATCAATCCAGGACATGAAAGAGGAATTTCATAAAGAGGTTAACACTCTAAAAACAATGAAATCACATTTCTGGAAATTAAAAAGAATACAAAAAATTAAAATCACTCTTGAAAATATGAACAACAGATTGAAGAATTCCAAAGAAAAAATTTGTGACCTTGAAGACAAAGTGTTCAACAAAGACCAACTACCAAAGAAAATAATAGAAACTAGTAAACAAAATAATGATGATACCATGGGAAATTCTATGCCAATTAAATGCTCAAATAGCTCAACATTGGCATTCAAGCTGGTGAAGATGCTGGTAAAGGCTTGAAAATAGTCAATAACTGATAAAACTTATCTTATTAAGTAACATCAGACAGAAAAGAAAAACAATTTCAATCATGAATACTATACCTGGCAAGATTATTCTTCAAATGGGAAGAACAAATAAAAATCATTCTTAGATAAACAAAAACTGAAAGAATTCACCAACATGAGACCAGCCCTTCAAGAAGTACTGAAGGGAGAACCAGCAGTTAGCATAATGGCTATGTCGCTGAACTCCCACGTAGTCAAACGCAGTTTGCATCCTGGACCCGGTGGCTTAAAACTCACGCCAGGCATGTGTGCGTGCGTGCCCAAGATCCCGAGAGGAGAATGGAGGAGAAGGGATTGTGGCATGACCATCCCCCCTGGGGGGTGATTTCTCGCTTTCTGTCTCTA
>NW_006205368.1:0-728 GCF_000334495.1 Tupaia belangeri chinensis | reverse complement strand
GTATTTTCCCGGTTTTACCTCTGTGAAATAAATTTCCCAGCGTCGTCCCAGAGCACTCCCCCGGACCCGAATACCTGTGTGGAGTGGCCCCCCTCTGCTTGGCTTCATAGCTTGGCACCCTTTGCAGCAGTCTATGAGGTGATGAATGTGTCTTCTTTGGTTCGGAAACCATAGCTGTGCCGCCTGCAGGAGCTGGAGCAGTTTCCTTACACCAAGATGGGTAGCCGAATGGAGATCTGTGACATAAGAGAGTCCCAGCATTTCCAGCAGCTTTTTTTCTTCCCCCCAGCCTATAGGGGCTGGTGGCGTGCAATTGTTTCTTTGCATCCATTCTTGGTCTCCTAAGGAACAATCTGGACATGCAGGTAAACCTGGGGGTTCTGGCATTGGCAAGTTAAGAGTCAGGGTGGGAGCTACAGATTTAATGGCTGCTTGTTTTGCTGCCTCATTGGCTTGCTTATTGCCAATAGCCTCAGGGATCCTGGCAGTTTGGTGGCCTGGAACGTGCACCACTGGTATTGATTGGGGTTTTTGCACCGCTGCCAACAGCCGCTGGATTTCGGGAAGATTGTGCACCTTTTTTTCTATCCACGGTAATAAAGCCCCTCTTCTGATAAATTGCAGCATGGATATGAACAGTCCCAAAGGCATACCTGCTCTCGGTGTAAATAGTAGCACCTTTCTCTTCTGCCAGTCGGTTCAAGTGCTTCTGCCAGTGCAATGAGTTC
>NW_006205367.1:0-212 GCF_000334495.1 Tupaia belangeri chinensis | reverse complement strand
CTCCTTGAAGGAGGGCAAAAAGAGGCCTTAGATTGGCCGTGGTCAATTTTAAAAAGGGACAAATCCAATTGATGTCTCCTAGTAGTTTTTGAAAGTCGTTCAATGTCACTAATTTGTCTGTTCTAATCTGCAGCCTTTGAGGAGAAATATGGTTAGTATGGATAACTCTGCCCAAATAATTAATTGGGAGACTTGATTGGATTTTTTTTTGG
>NW_006205366.1:0-1159 GCF_000334495.1 Tupaia belangeri chinensis | reverse complement strand
GTAACAACTAGACCCTAACTTCACATACCCCCTCTCTTGTGTGCTGCATACTATGGAAAGTTACTGACAGTATATCCTGTATTGCCCTCCTAAGCTATAAAAGGCCCCTCTAAACTAGGTTCGGGGTCCTTGTTGCAACCCGCTGCTTTGGGCAGAAACTCAGACCCCAGCTAGCTGGAAAAATAAATGCCTCTTATACAGTTATGTTGTCGTTGTCTTCTCTGGTCCGCTACTAGTTAGATTGATCTTTGAACCCTAACATTTGGGGACTCGTCAAGAATTGATCAACTTGGTGACAGCCAGATTAGACATGACAGAGAAGGCTTGGCACATTGCCATGAAAGGAGGATTGATCACTTCCATCTGGGACTTGCAGGAGGCCTTAGAGACTGTTCTCAGACATGTCTTGTTCGGGAAAGAAGAGTTGGCCGCCTCCGCTTGGGACTTGCAGGGGACCTTAGAGCCTGTTCCCAAACTTGTCTTGTTTTGAAAGAGAATTCTCTGTGGAGGAACTGGGTCAGCCATCCTGGAGGCTCCACTTAAAGTCGAGGGAGACATCCCTGATAACTGGAAGATCAATGAACATCTGCATTGGACACCGTTTGGTCTGACATGTGATAAGGATCCTATACACACTGGTGTGAGTCCTGTGCGTGTGGTGGAATTGACCAGCTGGTGTGTGTGGTCGTTCCCTGTGCATATTTGTTGGTTCACGGGGATGATTGCGATTCTGTGTCTCTTTCTGTTGTGGCCTCTGTTTCTCCTTTTTCCTGTCATGGGCCAAACCCAAGTAACTCCTAAGTTTGATCTTAGACCATTTTTCAGAAGTCCAGAAGAAAGCCCACAATTATGGACTTAAGGTAAGGAAAGGTACCTTTAATACCTTTTGTTCTTCAGAATGGCCTACCTTTAATGTAGGATGGCTGCCACAGGGGACTTTTTTACTAAAAGTTGTCAGGCAAGTCTGAGAGGTTATCAACAAGCCTGGCCTTCAGGGTCACCCAGATCAGCTCCCATATATTATAGAATATCCTCCTTCCTGACTCAGGCCTTTTTTATCAGGAAAGGACGAAGATCATCCAAAAATACTGGCTGTGAAGAGTACCCACTCCTCTAAGCTGGGGGAAATATCAAAAGACCATAAAAACAAACAAACAAA
>NW_006205365.1:63870-69534 GCF_000334495.1 Tupaia belangeri chinensis | reverse complement strand
TGTAGGAGGAGATGGCAGATGTAGGAGGAGATGGCAGATGTAGAAGGAGATGGTGGATGTAGGAGAAGACAAAAGTAGGAGGAGACGGTAGATGTAGGAAGGGATGGCAGGTCTAAGAGGAGACTGTGGATGCAGGAGGAGATGCTCAAAGTAAAATGAGATGGCAGATATAGAAGACAGCAAATGTATGAGGAGATGGTGAGTGTAGGCAGAGACGGCAGATGTAGGAGGAGTTGGTGGATATAGGAAGAGATGGTGGATGTAGGAGGAGACAGCAGATATAGGAGGAGATGCAGATGTAGGAGAAAATGGTGGACGTAGAAGGAGATAGTGGATGTAGGAGGAGAGGACCAAAGTAAGAGGAGACATTGGATGTAGGAGGAGATGGTGGGCGTAGGAGGAGATGGTGAATGTAGGACACAGGGATTCTAGGAGCAGATGATGGATATAGAAGGAGATGGAGAATGTAGAAGGAGATGCAGATTTTGTAGACAGGGAGTATACAGCTAGTTTATAGGAGATGGAGTTATAAAAATAGATATAAAGAAGGTTTGCATTTGGAACTTGGGGTACATGGACTGCACTGTCACCCGTCCTGCTTCTTCTTAGTGTGGTTGTATTTCACTTTCATTTTTATTTTGTTTTGATTTTTCACTTTAATTATAATAATGAAGCATTTATTTTTTTTTATTTTTGGAGAGGTTTTTGCTATAGGGTGTGTGCACTTTGCCAGACAGACAGAGAGAGACAGAGAGACAGAAAGCGAGAAATCACCCTCCAGCGGGGATGACCACACCAGAATCCCTTCTCCTCCGTTTTCCTCTTGGGATCTTGGGCACGTACGCACACGCAACCGGTGTGAGTTTTAAGCCACAAGGTCCAGGACTTGAACCATGGTCAACTACATGGGAGTCCAGTGACATAGCCATTAGACCAACTACTGGTCCCACTAATTATATCTTCATAGATCATCCCCACCACATCAGAAGCCTAAAGGTTAGTAGAGGAATCAACCATCTGAAGTTACCTGTATAAACATTATCTGTTCTATTCCGGAAGACACAGCCCTCTAACGGGAATACACATAAGACCTAAGGGTGGCATTCCCTTCTCTGATACTAGTGAATATTCTCCAATAATTATGAAGAAGTGCATCAGGTAGACAAAAACCAGCACAAAGGTGGAAAATACATCAGGAAAATAGGTATTACAGAAGGTGAAGAAGCTGTGAAAGGCATAGAAAATCTCTTCCATGAAATATTATCTGAAAACTCCAAATCTGGAGTCAAGGAGAAATTCAGACCCAAGAAATAAAAAGAATTTCAAAATAAATCTACCTAAAAAAAAAAATCCTCCCCCAGGCACATCATAACCACATTAGTCAAAATCAAAGATAAAGACATTCCAAAAATGGCAAGAGAATAATGTCAAGATACTTATTTAAATTTAAATGTTTATTTATGGAAGCCAATGACACTGAGGACATGAGAACCCATAATCTTTGGGACACTGCAAAAGCAGTCATAACAGGGAAGTTCATAGCAATTAGGGCACACAAGAAAATGATGGAAAGAAGGCAAATGGACCCCCCATCATCGTGCCTCAGAATTGAAAAAGCAACAGCAAAAAAATCCAAAACACTCCAGGAGAAAAAAAAATAATAAAGATCCAAGCAAAAATAAATGAAATAGAAAATAAATGAACCATACAGAAAACAAATTAAAGTAAAAGCTGGTTCTTTGAGACCTCCAATTTTGCCTCCTTTTGATCTCTGAGTTGAACTTCATGGCTGTGAAGTCTCCCCCAGTCAGTGTCCCTCTCCCAGACCCAGTGCTAGTCAGGTAGGATACATGCTTTGCTCACACTTGCACACCTCTGTCCCTTCTAACTTTTTTTTTTTATTGCTTTTTGAAAAATACAGCTCTCTACCCTCCTTGGGCCTTTCTCTTGTTAATCTCTGTCTTTTTTCTCACCTAGGACAGAAAGCTGCAAGCCACCTCCAAGTCTGCCTGTTTTTGTGCTTCACATGGCGCAATATGCAGTTTTCCATTTTCATCCCAATTTTATTTTTTGTGAAGTGATTTTTTTTCTTTCTTTTCTCTTTTTCTTCTAGTACTTTCCTTCTTTTTTCTTCACATTCTCTATTTCTATTTCCTACCTTCTTTTTCTTTACCTTATTTTTCTGTTTTACTTCTCAGCCCTTATCCGCTGCATAGAGACAATAAGGTGCATACTAGCTAACATTCCAAGCATTGTGAGTTTTGGGAGAATTCTTTACACATCACTGTAGAGGTTGCAAAATTAGTGAAATTCCCCTTCACAAATCTGATTACAAAATTCCACCTGTGATTCCCACATTTGAGGACTTAGAAGAAGGAAGAAATAGCACAAAATTATTTCACAGTGAAGGAAGCACAAGCGTTCACAGTCACTGAATCCTTCTCCAACAAACTGACCAGAAGCGAATACATTACCAAATGACTAAAAACCGAAGAAGAGCCTCAGGGATGAAAGAATCAAGTAGTACATCCCCACCAAGGGAACATTGTAACCTGTCTCCAAGTAGGGAAAATTTAGAGCATATTACTGAAATGTCAGAAAATTAATTTAGAATATTTATAATAATAATATTCTATTAGGTGCAAGAGAAAAGAGATGTTGAGCTCAAAGAGATGAGGAGGTCTTTCCATGATATTAAAGAAGAATTGGACACCATAAAAAAATCAAATGGAACTGTTAGGCATAAAGGCTATAATATAGGAAATTAAAACCACCCTCAAAAGTATCAAAAGCAGGCTAGACCATGCAGAAGATCAAAATTTGGAAGTAGAAGACAAAATCAAACACCTGAAAAAAAGTATCAAAAATATTGAGAAAACTGCCAAGAAAACTGAGGATAATGCACAAGAAATACTACATACCATGAAATGCTCAAATATACAATAATTAGTATCCCAGAAGGTGAAGAAACTAATAAGGCATTATAATCTATTCCATGAAATCCTGGAAGAAAACTATCCAAGTCTAGAGGGGCACTCAAACATAAAGACACAAGAAATACAAAAAACAAACAAACAAACAAACAAACAAAAAAAACCCAAGTAGAATCAATCCAAGAAGATACTCTCCATGCCACATGATAGCTACACTGACCAAAACAACAGACAAAGACAAGATACTAAGATTGGCAAGAGAGAAACATCAAGTCACGTACAAGGACTAACCCATCAGGCTAACATCAGACCTCTTAACAGATACAATGCAAGCGGCCTTAGTTTCCAAGGATCATGTCTGTGAATTAGGATTCCTAATCCAAAGACAGTGGCCCCAATGGAATGGAGCCCGAAGGTGTTATTGAGAGTAACTGGAACAAGATTGTTGACAGCTTTGATGACATGAACCTCTGAGGCCCTTCTCCATGGAATCTATGTCTATGGTTTTGAGAAGCCCTCTGCCATCCAGCAGTGAGACATCCTTCCTTGTATCAATGGTTATGATTTGACTGCTCAAGCCCAATCTGGGACTGGGAAAACGGTCACATTTGCCATATTAATTTTGCAGCAGATCGAATTAGATCTAGGCTTTGGTCCTGGCACCCACTCAAGAATTGGCTCAACAGATACAGAAGGTGGTCATGGCACTAGGAGACTACATGGGTGCCTCCTGTCATGCCTGCATTGGGGGCACCAACATGTGTGCTGAGGTACAGAAGCTGCAAAAGGAAGCTCCCCACATCATTGTGGGTACCCCTGGCTGTTTGTTTGATATGCTTAACTGGAGATACCTGTCTCCCAAATATATCAAGATGTTTGTATTGGATGAAGCTGACTAGATGTTGAGGCATAGATTCAAGGACCAGATCTATGACATATTCCAAAAGCTCAATAGCAACACCCAGGTGGTTTTGCTGTCAGCTACAATGCCTTCTGATGTGCTTGAGGTGACCAAGAAGTTCATGAGGAACCCTATTCGGATTCTCGTCAAGAAGGAAGAGGGTATCTACCAATTCTACATCAATGTGGAATGAGAGGAGTGGAAGCTGGTCAAACTGTGATTTGTATGAAACCCTGACCGTCACCAGGCAGTCATCTTCATCAACACCTGAAGGAAGGTGAATTGCCTCACTGAGAAGATGCATGCCCAAGACTTCACTGTGTCTGCCATGCATGGAGATATGGACCAAAAGGAACGAGATGTAATCATGAGGGAGTTCCGTTCTGGCTCCAGCAGAGTATTGATCACCACTGACCTGCTGGCCAAGAGCATCAATGTGCAACAAGTTTCTTTAGTCATCAACTATGACCTTCCCACCTACAGGGAAAACTATATCCACAGAATTAGCCATGGTAGACGATTTGGCCATAAGGGCATGGCTATTAACATGGTAACAAAAGAAGACAAGAGGACTCTTCGAGACATCAAGACCTTCTACAACACCTCCATCAAGGAGATGCTCCTCAACGTCGCTGATCTCATCTGAGAGGAACTGTCCTGCAACCTCGCCCCAGCCAGGGTTCATTCCTGGGGAGGGCTAAGGAAGCAACAGGAGGGGGGAGGGAAGGGAGCCAAGAGATGGATATCTTGTCATTTTTTTCTTTGTATTTTTCTTTGAATAAATGTCACTTTTTGAGGCAAAAGAATCAAACATGAACATTTTAGACACACTTTTCTTTTGGGTAGGCTGTTGCCCCAGGTGCCATCTCTTCTCCCAGAAAACACTAATTCATTTCCCTAATCTAGGCTCCAGACCTAGAGGCTCCCCCACCCCAACTGAACTCCTTTGAAAATGATTCCAGGAGCTATAACATGTCACTCAGCCTCATTTGCTGGACTAAATCTGAAGGGAGAACCCAAGTGAGGTTGTCCCCCGGTGGGGGAAGAAATAGTAGGCATTTTTACATTGTTTTGTATAGTATTTGTTGATTCAGGAAACAAACACAAAATTCTGAATAAAATGATGTGGAAACTGAAAAAAAAATACAATGCAAGCAAGGAAAGGATGAAGAAACATACTCAAAGTGTTAAATAAAAAACAATTTCAACCAAGAATACTATACATGCCAAGATTATCCTTCATATGGAAAAACAAAATAAAAATGTTCTTGGATAAAGAAAACCTGATAGAATTTATCAACTCCAGACCAGTTCTTCCAGAAATTCTGAAAGTAGTACTTTACCAAGAAAACTAAAAAGAGACAGATTGCAATAAGAGAACAAAAACAACCAAGAATATGTACATCTTAATGGTAGGACAAGTCTGGAAGTATCAGTAATAACATTAAATGTCAATGGATTAAATTCCCCAATCAAGAGACACAAACTGACTGAATGGATTAAAAATCAGAAACCCTACATCTGCTGCCTACAAGAAACCCATCAAATGGATAAAGACATAGATAAACTAAAAGCGAAGGGCTGGAAAAATGTATTCCATGCAGATGGAAACCAAAAAAGAGTGGGAGTTGCTATACTGATTTCAGACAAAATAGACTTTAAGACAAAGGCCTTAAGAAAAGACAAAAAGGGCATTATATAGTAATAAAAGGGCTAATTTAGCTGGTTCCTTTCTCTGTTCTTTTTTTTTTAAGAATTATTTTATTTAACTTTATTTATTATTATTATCATTATTATTTTCCAGTTTGATCAGAGAGACACAGAGAGAGA
>NW_006205365.1:59573-63589 GCF_000334495.1 Tupaia belangeri chinensis | reverse complement strand
CATCAATCCCTTCTCCTCCATTCTCCTCTCATGATCTTGGGCACGCACGCAATCGCACCTGGTGTGAGTTTAAGCCACTGGGTCCAGGACTTGAACGGCGGTCAACTACATGGGAGTTCAGTGACATAGCCATTACACTAACTGCTGATCCCTCTCTTCTTCTTAATAATTCTCACTAGTGGTGTATTGATTTTGTTTATCTTTTCAAAGAGCCAGCTTTAACTTTCATTTATTTTCTGTATGGTTCACTTATGATCTATTTCATTTATTTCTGCTCATATCTTTATTATTTCCTTTCTCCTGGAGTTTTTTAGATTTTTTTGCTGTTGCCTTTCCAATTTTATGAGGCATGATGTTAGGTGATCCATTTGCCTTCTTTCTGTCTTCTTATGTGCACTAATTGCTATGAACTTCCCTTCTGTGACTGTTTTAGCAGTGTCCCAAAGATTATGGAAACTCATTTCCTCATTGTCACTGGCTTCCATGAATCTTTTGATTTCAGTATTTATTTCTTCAGTAGTTGTAGAGTCATTCAGGAATAGGTTAATTTAGTTTCCATGTATTTGACTATTTTTGAGGATTTCTCTTGAAATTAAGGTCAAGTTTAATTCCATCGTGGTCAAAGAAGATGCTGGATATAGTTTATATGCCTTTGAATCTGTAGAGACTTTCTTTGTGCCCTATGATGTGGTCAATCTTCGAAAAGGTTCAATGTGGGGGTAAGAAAAAAGTGTAACTTGTAATTTTTGGATGGAAAGTTCTAAGATGTCTGTTAAGTCCATTTGATTTATGATATCATTTAGATCCTTTATCTCTTTACCTATTTTTTGCCTAGATGATCTGTCCAGAGGGGATAGTGCAGTGTTGAGATTACCAACAATTAGTGTGTTGCCATCTATCTCCCCTTTTAGATCTAACAGTCTTTCCTTCACATGTTTGGGTGCTCCTATATTAGGTGCACAGATATTTATAGGTGTTATATCTTATTGATCGATTGACCCTTTTACTACAATATAGTGCCCTTCTTTGTCTCTTCAAACACTTTCTGTTTTAAAGCCTATTTTGTCAGAAATTAGTATCTCAACTCCACTTCTTTTTTGGTTCTGATTTGCATGGAAAACCTTTGTCCAACCCTTCGCCATCAGTCTATGTATGTCTTTATCCATGAGGTGGGTTTCCTGTAGGCAACAGATAGAGGGTCTCTGTCTTTTGGGGTTTTTTATCCATTGAGCCAGTCTATGTCTCTTGATTGAGAATTTAATCCACTAACATTCAATCACATCTGCAATGAAGCAGGCAATATATAACAGACATAGCAGAAATACAAAACACCATTAGAGGATAAAAAGAACAATTATATGCCAAGAAACAAGACAATATGGATTAAATGGACAAATTCCTGGACACATATAATCTACCAAGATTGAGCCAAGAGGATATAGAAAGTCTGCATAGGCCCATAACAAGCCAAGAGATTGGATCAGTAATAAATAAACTCCCAACAAAGAAAAATCCTGGCCCTAATAGCTTCAGTTCTGAATTCTACAAAACTGTCAAAGAAAAGTTAACCCCATTCTGCTCAAGTTATTTCTAAAGATCCAAAAGGGTGAATCTCTCCTTAATTCATTCTATGAAGCCTCTATCACCTTTATCCTTAAAACAGTAAGGACAGGACAAGGAAGGAAAACTATAAGCCAATATCTCTGATGAATATACATGCAAAGATTCTTAACAAGATACTAGCAAATTGTATCCAACAACTTATAGAAAAGATTATACATCATGTTCTGGTAGGCTTTATTCCAGGAATGCAAGGATGGTTTATCCTACACAAAACCATAAATGGAATACACAATATTAACAGGAAGAAAGATTAAAAACCATATGATCATATCAACTGATCCAGAAAAAGCATTTGAAAAATACAAGATGCCTTCATGATCAAGACACTCAGCAAAATCTGCATAGAGGGGTCATTTTTCAACACAATAAAAGCTATCTATGTAAAACCCAGAGCAAACATCATCCTCAATGGAGAAAAGCTGAAAGTTTTACCACTAAAAATAGGTACAAGACAAGAATGCCCACTTTCTCCACTCCTTTTCAATATAGTACTGGAAGTCCTCTCTAACACAATAAGAAAAGAGGAAAAAATAAAAGACATTGAAATAGTTAAATAAGAGGTGAAACTCTCTCTGTTTGCAGATGATATGATTGTATACATAGAAGACCCAATGGATTCCATGAACATTTTTCTGGAAGTAGTAAATGAATACAGTAAAGTTGTAGGATACAAAATCAACATAAAGAAATCTATAGTATTTCTATATACAGGCAGACTGAGATAGAACTGAAAAAAGTTATTCCATTTACCATTGCCACAAAAAATTTAAGATACATAGGAATAAATCTAACCAAAGAAGTTAAAGACCTCCACGAAGAAAACTATGAGAAGCCAAAAACAAAGGAAATTGAAAATAACACAAAAAAGTGGAAGGACATCCACGTTTCTGTACTGGAAGTACTAAAATAATCAAAATGGCAATTCTACTCAAAGTAATCTACATATTTAATGCAATCACATTCAAAGCACCAGACACATTCTTTGCAGATCTAGAAAAGGCAATCATAAAATTTGTCTGGAATAATAAAAGACCCAAAAGCATGGTACTGGCACAGAAACAGACATGTGGACCAATGGAACAGAATAGCGTCTCCAGAAATAAATTCCCAAACATACAGTAAAGTGATTTTTGACAAGGAGTACCAGTCAATCCAGTGGGAAAGGAAAACCTCTTCAGCAAATGGTGCTGGAAAAACTGGATTTCCACCTGTAGAAAGATGAATCTGAACCCCTAGCTCTCACCTTTGACAAAAATCAACTCAAGGTGTATCAAAGATCTAAATTTAAGATCTCAAAATATAAAACTGCTCCTGGAAAACACGGGAAATTCTGGGAGACTTTGGGGTAGGCAAACACTTCTTAAATATGACTCCAAAAACACAGTCAATAATTCCCAAAATAGACAAGTGGAATTATATCACACTAAAAAGTTCCTGCACAGCAAAGGACACCATAATTAGTGTGAATTGACAAACCTTGAGAGATGGGAGATCATTTTTGTTAACTGTGACTCAGATAAGGGACTGATAACTAGAATACACAGGGAACTCAAGCAGCTTACCTGGAAGAAAATAATTAACCCAGTTAAAAGATGGGAAAATTAGCTGAATAAATGACTCTCTAAGGAAGATTTACAAAAGCTAAAGAGCATATGAAAAAATGCTCAACCTCCCTCATTGTAAGGGAGATGCAGATCAAAACCACAATGAGATACCACCTAGCACCGGTCAGAATGGCGAAGATTAAAAAAACAAATAATGGGGAACCAGCAGTTAGCGTAATGGCTATGTTGCTGGACTCCCATGTAGTCGACCACGGTTCGTGTCCTGGACCCGGTGGCTTAAAACTCACGCTGGGCGCGTGTGCATGCGTGCCCAAGATCCCTAGAGGAGAATGGAGGAGAAGGGATTGCGGCATGACCATCCCCCCTGGGGGGTGATTTCTTGCTTTCTGTCTCTAAGTCTCTCTCTGTCTGTCTGGCGAGCGCATGCGCCCTACAGTGAAAATCTCTCAAAAAAAAAAAATAATGGTAAATGCTCGAGAGGATGTGGTGAAAGGGGAACACGCCTATGCTGTTGGTGGGAGTGTAAATTGGTCCGGTCAATTTGAAGAGCAATATGAAGTTTCCTCAAAGACCTTCCAATAGAACTACCATACGATCCAGCAATTCCACTCCTGTATATTTACCCAAAGGACAGGAGAACCCTCAGTCGGAAAAGCACTTGCACAGCTATTTTCATCGAAGTATTATTCATGATTGCTAAGACATGGAACCAACCCAAATGTCCACAAACAGATGAATGGATTGAAAAATTATGGAACATTACTCCATGGAATAATATTCAGTCATAAAAAATAAGGTACTGGAATTTGATAGAAAGTGGACGAATAT
>NW_006205365.1:53617-54179 GCF_000334495.1 Tupaia belangeri chinensis | reverse complement strand
AAGAGCCCCCCAGACACAGACAGCCTTGTTGCCCCGGGTAAAGACCCCACCGAGGAGGAAGCGGGACCCTGCAGGCAGGTCTGGGAAGAGCTCGCTGCATCTGTCTGTCCACAGAAGCCCGGGGCACGGGAGGAACCAAAGCCAACTTGTCAGTGTCGGGGCAGCTGGAGTCCTGCGGGAGGAGCACAGCCACTCCCCACAACTTCCAGGGGCAGGCCAGATGGGGGAGGGCAAAGACCAGCCCTGAGCAGCCCAGGGACAGGGGGACGCTCAGAGGACACAGAAGAGCAGCCAGACCAATGCCCAGGGAAGACGGACAGCATCCAGAAATCCCAGACCGGAGCCCTGAGCGATGCTGGGCAGCCAGCATGGGAGGACTGCTCAGTCCCTCCGGAGGCCAAGCACAGACCCTCAGAGCTCATCTGGGAGCAGAAGAGCCCTACAGAGGGCTGGGGCAGTCGGGCTCCAGAGGGTGCCTGCGAGGAACCCGGGGAACCTGAGATCTCCAACCCAGAGCCTGCCCTGAGCAGCCCAGTGGGGACAGGGACATGCCTGGGACAGA
>NW_006205365.1:53144-53491 GCF_000334495.1 Tupaia belangeri chinensis | reverse complement strand
GGGGCTCAGGCTGCACGAAGTGTATCCTGGTGGGGACGGCATCCACCCCTGACCCAGAGACCCACCCTGTGGGCCCCCTGCAGAGAGGAGGGAGGACCTGACCAGCAGGAGGGAGGACCCAGCAGACCTCCCGGAGCCCCGGCCACGGGTTTCAGACAGGGGTGACGGGGCAGAGCTGGTTCCCCTGAAGGACACGTGGAAGTGGGCAGGACGGCAGGGTTCCTGGGAGGACAGGAGAGCTGGGCCTCCTACTTCCCGGCTGCAGCGAGGCCCCTGCGCACTCGCCGCACTTCCATGGGCCGTTTTTACCTTCCGTTCTTCTTCGTATGCCTGGAAGAGAGAGGCAG
>NW_006205365.1:51457-51850 GCF_000334495.1 Tupaia belangeri chinensis | reverse complement strand
CCCAGCACAGGGCCAGCCCCCCGGTCCCAGAATCCTGGAGAGCTTAGGAAAAGAGCACACCAGGCCCTGGGATCCTAGACAGGCCCAGGGCAAGGCACCATGTCGTAGCACCTTCCCCACAGCCTCCCTCACATGGGAGGGATCCAACGGGAAGGAGATAGGCAGCCTCAGCTTCTCAGCATGGTGACCACAGCCCCCATCCATGCCGGAGGCCACCACAGGTTAAGGAAGATCAGACTTGTCCAACTCCCTGGTCTGGAGTCCCTGGGAGGGACTTGAGGACCAGGAAGGCAAAGCCCTGTGCAGTCACGGCCACTCCAGTTATTCATAGCAGTGAAGGACACAGGGCCAGGAGGGCTTAGAGAAAGGTTAGAAACTTCCCCACATCTGGAC
>NW_006205365.1:47351-47738 GCF_000334495.1 Tupaia belangeri chinensis | reverse complement strand
GGGCCAGGCCGGGGGGACGGGGAGACACTGGATTGCAGAGGCAGGACGCAGCCCGGGGCCCTGAGGCAGCACCCTCCCGTGACTCCTAGGAAGCCGAGGCAGAGGCCACAGGTTGGTCAGCCCCAGCCCAGGGAGCACACGGGTACCAGGCTCGGGTCACGGTCCCGCCCAGGGAGCACACGGGTACCAGGCTGGGGTCAGGGTCCCAGCACAGGGCCAGCCCCCCGGTCCCAGAATCCTGGAGAGCTTAGGAAAAGAGCACACCAGGCCCTGGGATCCTAGACAGGCCCAGGGCAAGGCACTATGTCGTAGCACCTTCCCCACAGCCTCCCTCACATGGGAGGGATCCAATGGGAAGGAGATCGGCCGCCTCAGCGTACGACGGTG
>NW_006205365.1:43907-47224 GCF_000334495.1 Tupaia belangeri chinensis | reverse complement strand
CTACACCTGGACCTCACCTGCACCTGGGCCTCGCCTCCACCTGGGCCTCACCTGCACCTGGATCCCAGCATGCACCCGAACCTTACCTGTACCAGGACCTCGCCTGTACCCGGGACTTGCCTCCACCAAGACCTTACCTGCACCTGGACCTCACCTGCACCTGGGACTCTCCTGCACCCGGGACTCACCTCCACCTGTTCCTCACCTGCACCCGGGACTTGCCTGCACCCAAAACTCACCTACACCTGGACTGTGCCTGCGTGGACCTCACCTGTACCTGGACCTACCATGCACCCAAACCTCAACTGCACCTGGACCTCACCTGGACTTGGACCTCACCTGCACCTGCATCTCACCTGGACCTGGACCTCACCTGCACCTGGAAATTACCTGAACCCAGACCTCACCTGCACCTGGACTGCACCTGAACCCGATCCACATCTGTACCTGGGCGGCACCTACTCCTGGGTCACATTTGTACCTGGGCCTCATCTGCACCAGGACCACACCTGTGCCCTGCCCTCACCTCTGCCTAGGCCATACCTGTACCTGAGCCTCACATGCACTCAAGCCTCACCTGCACCCGGACCTCACCTGCACCTGGACCTTGCCTGTGCCTGGGCCGCATCTGCACCTGAGCTACACCTGCACCTGGATTTCATCTGCACCCAGACCTCACCTACACCTAGTTCTAGTCCTACTGCAACCAGAGCAGGACGAGCCTGCAAGGCCACACCCAGGGATGTGGAATAACTCTGACCTATCTGACCTAACTCGGACGGGGCCATGCAGACAACATAAGCTGGTAAAGAGGATGCCTCCCATGCCTAAGGCAAAGCCTGGACTGGAAGAAACTGCGACGCAAGGCCAGCAGTTTACGAACCTTAAAACTCCATTGTGTTGTTGTACTGGCCTGCACTCAGTTTCTCTGCCATGAGCTTTACTGACGGTACCCCATAGGGGCAAAATAACACCCCCAACCTTACTATAACTTTTACAATAATCCTGAAGGAATGCGGATCCCTAACGTGGTGGTGAACAGGAATTATCTCCTTAAGTTCACGTCATCTGCCTGGAAAATGTCAATAAAGAGTGCTGCAGTCACCTCTCCTACTGGGGATTACATAGATAGCATTAGAAAAGGTTGAGTTAATGGAAAGCTGCTAAATTGGTAGCTGGGGGAGGATTAAGGACTCATCTGCGAGGCACTGATACCCCAAACAAAGGCCATGAGCCCTCTTTAATCTCAGGACAAGGGAAGATCGCTGTGCCCCAAGCCACAGCCATTGTACAGAGCAGCACGTAGAGGGTCCCAAGTACACAGTAACCTTTAGGGCAGTCATTCCCATGTAGGCAATAGGCGCCCCCCCTTAGCTGTAAATTACCCCAAAAGCAATATAGATATTTCACTTTAGTATATATTAACTATGTCTTTATTTAACAAGACAAGATTTTTATCTTAGCTTTTGAAACCAGCAATGCTGCTGCCCTGGCCCAGGACTGAAGTTACCAAGCTGACCTGGGGCTGAAGTTATCAAGCTTGGCCCGAGACTGAAGTTACCAAGCTGACCTGGGACTGAAGTTATCAAGCATCCTACAAGCCCGGTCTTCAAAAGACCCTATCCAGAAATCAAGACTTACGAAGAAAACACACCAGACAAAAAGACTCCTTCGTTCTGAGAACTGTGTTTGGCCTCACCTGTTCAAACAGAATAGTGCAACATGTTTTATGATTATTGTTTCCATACTTTGTATACCCTATTTCTTAGAGTAAATCTTTTACTTGCCCCTCACCCCCCTACATCTGTAAAACATCCGTCAATAAATACCTATGTTTGGTAGCCGTTAACGCAGCACTCTGGAGCTGGCTCTGGCTGGAGACGGCTGGGAACATGCCCTGTAGCCGGCTGAGAACATGCTAAAGAGTATTCAGGTCTGTCTAGTTTTTGTTCCTGATCATCCGTGTCACCTTCCTGTGTACGAGTCTCAACCCACCCCAGCTGGAGCAGGGTTTCCAGCACCTATCTCCTCTCCTGCTCTCCTCCTCTCTTCTCCTCACCCCTCCACACCTGGCAGAGAGCACACATGCCCCAAGAGGCCCATACAAGGTGTGGGGCAACTTGTCAGCCCAGAGGGACACTGCAGTGAGCACAGACACTGGCTGAGGTGCGGCCAGGTGCAGTGGCCCAGCTGCAGGTGCAGACCTCCCCAGGTGCCCCCAGCAGCTCTGGAATCCCAGGGTTCCCCAGTCCCGGCTGCCCGCTCCCTGGGAGGAGATGGGGCTGGGGCTGGGTCACTGTGGCTGGCCGTCCTGCTTGGAGTGGCTGCACCCACAGCATCACAGCACTCACGGATCCCTGCCCTGGGTGGCTGGAGCCCCGCCCACACAGGACGGAGCCAGGCCACACCGGCACAGGCTGCCCTAAGACACACCAGACACACGCGCCCGCGCCCGGGCCCCAGTGCCTGGAGGGCTAGAGGGGCCAGCTCTGCGGAGGGGGCCCTCGCTATTTCCGCATGTGTGGGCTCGTCATGAATAGGGGAAAACCCCCACCTGGGCGACATGAGCCCACCCTACAGGAACCCCTGCGTGCCTCAGCAGGATTTTGAACAGGGCTGCAGCACCATGGGTATGGTGGTTACCACGGCAGTGCAGACCATATCCAGAACCTGAAGGGGCAGCAGGGGACACCCCGGTCCCTGCAGCCTCCCACAGACACTCCTGAGAGTCACCACCAGGGGCCCCTGCCAAGGGGGTTCAGAACAGATCATGAAACAGGCAGCAAATTCACCCTCAGTGTCAGCCAGGCCTCGTCCTGAGAGGCGCGCCACAGCAGACTGTGCAGACCCACCTGGAAGGGGAGAGGGCCAGGTACAGGGTCCGGTCTGCAGCTGGTGCAGCTGGGGCTGGGGGTTCAGAGACCCAGGCCTTTGAGGATGGAGTCCAGGGAGGGTGGGGCTGGGGCTGGACCCGTGCACTGTCCTGCCTGGCCGCGGGACCCAGCACCGTACACACCTCCGGCCATGCCCTAACCTGGCCCGGGCACCCCTTCCTGTACCCCAGGTCCAGCCCCAGAAGGTCCAGGCCACCCAGGGGCATCTGAGGAGAGTGGGTGGGGGCTCGGCTCCGTCAGGTCTCAGTAACGTTCTCCTCCTGGGATCCTGGCTGGGGGTGCGACAGAGGGCGTAGTGGCCATTCCACAGGGCACTGCAGCCCCACCTGAGGGCGTAGTGGCCATTCCACAGGGCACTGCAGCCCCACCTGAGGCAGTCTCCAGACCCATGGGGGACTGAGGGGCGACGCCAGCCCAGCCTCG
>NW_006205365.1:43294-43897 GCF_000334495.1 Tupaia belangeri chinensis | reverse complement strand
CAGCTGGACCTGCTCCCAGAGCCCACAGGCCAGAGTCTGAGAACCTCGGGCTCACCAGGGGAGACACCGAGGGCGCCAGAGCAGCGGGGCCACTCCCCTCGGAAAGGACAGTGCCAGGACCCGGCAGCAGCTTCCAGGTGGCTCCGTGCCACACCCTGTACTCCTGCCTCCAGAAGACAGACCTCCAGCTGTCATCCCAGGCCCTTCCCTGGACAGAGGGGCCTGAGAGGCCAGGTAGAACCCAGCCCCCGATGTCCAGGGAGAAGACTCAGGAGGTCTCGGGTTCCCAGGACACCACTGGATGCCTGGACCAGGACCCGAGTGGGTGGGATATACCCCGAGGCCTCCCTGGGATCTTTTTGTGAAGGCCTTTCCCACTGTGCAAATATAGCTACTACCACAGTGGTGGACCCAGCCACAAAAACCTACTTGGAATCCTGGACCTATGTAGGACCCTCATCCCCGAGCCCTAGTGGCCTGGAAGAGCCGGTGCCAGAGGTCAGCATCTGGACCCCAGCCCTCTAAGAAACTCCCAGACAGCTCCTGTGAAGGCTCTGTGCCCCGCACAGCGTCTGCCCACTGACCCTCAGCTACCAACGATGC
>NW_006205365.1:41248-43233 GCF_000334495.1 Tupaia belangeri chinensis | reverse complement strand
CCCACAAGGCAGGACCCTCTGAGGCTGCACTCCAGTGACCACCAGTGGTCGGTGCTAGGCCTCGCTCAGACACAGCTCTGCTGGGGGGCCACCAGAAACACCTACTTGGGCTGTCCCTCCAACACCATGAGGCCAAGGAACTCCTTCAAGTCCCCAGCACCACTGTCAACCTCAGAGAGAGGACCTGGTCACTACGAGAAGAGCCCGAGCCTGGTTCTGCCTGGGAGCCTCCCAGTGGACAGGACGGGATGCTGGCGCTGGGCCAGTACTTGGCTACATAGGAGCCCGTGTGATGAGCAAGACCAGCCCTCAGGAGGGCGGGGTCCCCAACCCACCTCGGATGTCAGAGCAATAAGTCCCTTCCTGGCCTGCCAATAGACCCAGGGCAGGCCTGGTACCCCTGGGCCCTCCCTGATCTGAAAATGCCTCCCACCAGCCCAGCCTCAGACCCTGGTCAGTTGGGGTCAGACTGCGGTCAGTCTCCACCCAGTGAAGGTCATCATTGTGGTGATGCTGTAGCGGCAACCAGGCGAGCTCGGCCGCCCCACCATGGGACCCCGGGCCCAGCAGTTCATCCCGAGGACTCTGTCCATTGGCCACTGCCTGAGGGATGGTCCCCCAGACAGCATTCCGAGCTCTGGGCTGGGGGTGACCATGATGGAGATCACAAGCTGGTGGGGTGAGCAGTGTCTGGCCGGAGGGGCAGTGTGGACTGGAGGAGGAACCAGGGCTCTGACCCCGGGTTACAGGTGAGAGACAGGCCAGAGGCTGCAACACGGAGCCTGGGTTCCTGGGAGTCTGGGGGCCTGTGCCCGCCTGGCCCCGCCCATGGTAGGGAGGGCACCTGTCCCATGGCCGCCAGGGTCCAGGGCAGCGAGCACAGGAGGCTCAGGTCTTGCTCCACACCGGCTCTGCCATCAGCCCTCCCTCAGGGCTGTATCAGCTCCCCTCCAAGTGGGGAAACCGAGGCCCAGAGCACCCCACAGCCCCAGTAGGGAGGAGGTGGTCAACCCAGGCCCAAGCTTGCTTCAGACCCCGCCTGCACCTGGCTGCAGGGACCACCTGAGATGCCCAAGGACCAGCCGCCAGCCTGTTGTGACCCTGCCCTAACAGGGTCCAGACCCTAGGGCTCGGGGTCTAGACTAAGCCCCTCCCCCTGAACATCCGGCCCCCAACGGCAGCTCAGTACCCGGCTAGTCCCCTAGGAGGGCAGAGAGGCCGCCTGGCCCTGAGCACAGGCCATATTGCTGGGGCCTCAGTCACTGTGCCTATACAGTAGCAGCTACCACAGTGACAAGGCCCCTGCCCTAAACCCTGCCTCCCGCTGCAGCTGGGCTGCCCCTTCCTGCTGGCCTCCCGAGGGTCCTGGGAGGCAACTGACCTCCGGGACACTCCTGTCCCAGGCCCAGGTCGACCCCAAGCCACCGCAGGACAGCAGGCACCTCTTAGACAGTGTCAGGTGTTCGTACCCTGGTCAGGGAGAGTCCACATTGCCACTCTCCAGGCCAGAACCCCCACCAAGCCCTTGTCTTGGGGACTCTGCCATTCCGTGCCTCCCTGTGAGACAGGGGAGGCCAAGGAGGCCAGGACCCTGGGCCTGGAGATGGCCCCCACCCTGGTGCCTGCCAAACTGTCTTCAGGTAGGACTCCCAGGATGGCCCAGGAGCCCTTGCCAGGAAGGAGCCTGGCATGGCCCTACAGGCTAAAGGGGACTGGGTGGCTGGCTGCAGTGACACCACCACACCCATGACTCTCCCTCTGACTGGCCAGAGCCTGGGTAGGTCAAGGCAGGACCCAGGGTGTTCCCAACCAGGCCATCTCCAGGGGGTCTTTTGTCCCACACTAAGGGGGCTCCGAGGGTCACTCACTGTTCTCTCCTGGACCAGGTTCCCAATGCCAGTGCTGGTGACAGCCAGGGCCAGTGGGTCCCTGCACAGCCCCAACGCAGCCTTCGGGTTTCTGCAGCCACAGCCTCTCTCTTCCCC
>NW_006205365.1:37868-41087 GCF_000334495.1 Tupaia belangeri chinensis | reverse complement strand
ACCCCCCCGAACCCCTCCCCCTGCCATCCCTTCCTTCCTGGCCCCTCCCACTCAGCCCTACCCCCAACACAAACCTGGGAGTGCCCTGTTCACTGAGTCTTTGCACTTTCTTTGGTTTGTGCTCCTCAGCCAACAAAACAGTTCTTCCTTCCTCCCAATGCCACAGTTCTCCCTCCCTCCACCTCTCCTCCCTGGGGGCATGCCCAGACAGCAGCCCTGAGCTTGGGGCACCCCTTCATGCCTGTTTGCAGCCTCCAGCCTCCATTGCTCACCCAGGAGCCAGGAACAGCAGTGAAAGACGTGGCTGTGAATCCCGAGTGAACCTGCAGACTACAGTCCTCACAATCCAGACATTTCTGCAAATTCCAGGAAAACAGACCCTGAACAGTCAACAATGAGTGTGTTCTACCACAGTTACCAAACTCCAAGATCAGCCCCCAGGCAGGAACCTCAGATCACTCATAAGAAGAACCAGTGGAACCTCAGGAAATTTTGGTCAAGGACTGCAACACTCAGTGAGAAGATGCAATTCGAGAATGTCCTGCCCAAGGAAACAGGCTTTCAGATGCACAGGCTGGGCCTTGGAGATGCCATCTGAGGCTCAGGGAGGTGGAGGCCCTGTTCTAGAACCCATGCAGCCACAGTGGCAGCAAGCCTGGCTAAGCCAGAGTCTGCAGCAGGAGGACCACATCATGGAGTGGTGCCATCAGAAACAACTGTCCCTCTCTACTTCCCTCCTCTCTCTGTCTCTAATAAAAATTTAAATATAGTGGGATTCTGGTCCCAGTAGGCCTCTAGTCATGAGAGGAGCCCAACACCCCAGGTTTGCCTTTGGAACTTGCGACCCATGGGCCCACTGCTGTGCTGTGCACTTCTGGAGCCTCTTCACTAAATCTTGTCCCTGCAGCTCATCCCCAGCTCATCAGGAGGTGGAAGGTTGATAGAAGGGCCAACCGCCTGAAGCTACCTGATCCAGAAAACACAGTCCTGTAACAGGAACACACCCTGGATATCAAGGTGAACTCCCCTCCTCCAATACTACAGAATCTACTCCAGCAAACAGGAAGAACGAATACTGTGTCAGATGGCCAAAACCAGCACAGAGGAAGAAGAAACATGAGAACTAAGGAAATATCTCTCCCCCAAGGGATACAGTGACCCCTCAGCAACAATAAACAAACAACATAAAGGAATTCACAGAACTGTCAGAAAAAGAGTTCTGAACATCATTTTGACAAAACTCAGTAAGATGTGAGAGAGAACAGACAACCAATTCTAGGAAATGAGAAAATCATTTCAGGATATGAAAGAAGAATTCAATAAGAGATAGATACCCTAAAATAGAATCATACAGAACTGCTGGAAATGAAGAATACAATAAAGAAATTAAAATCTTTCTCAAAAGCATTAATAGCAGATTGGACCATGTAGAAGAAAGAATTTCTGATCTCGAAGACAAAGTCTTCAAACCACCAGAAAAAAATTCAAAATATCCAATAAAATAAGGATAACATACAAGAAATTCTAGGTACCATGGAATGCCCAAATATCCATGTAATGGGTATTCCAGAAGATGACACATCTGTTAAAGGCATGGAAAATTTCTTCCAAAAAATACTAATCAAGATTTTCCAAATCTAGAGAAAAATGGAAAAATCAGAATCAAGAAATAAAAAGATGTCCAAATAGAATCTACATGAAAAGATCCTCCCCCATTCTGTCTTAGCCAGGTTGGTGAAAGTCAAAGACAAAGACAAGGCTCTGTTGGAACATTCACTTTACAAGCTAAGTGACATGTGTGATTGAATGTATAAAAGAAATTAAAATAAAATTTTAAAATAAAATTTTAAAAAATGGCAAGAGAGAAAAATCAAATTACTTACAAGGATTATCCTATTAGCTAACATCAGACCACCCAACTGAAACAAGGCAAGTGAGAAAAAAATGGAAAAAACTATTTTAACAAATAATATTATACTCAGCAAGATTATCCTTCAAATGAAAATAAAAAATAAAATTATTCTCAGGCATTCATATGTCTTCCTCAGAAAGTTGTCAGTTCAGCTCATTTATTTGCCCAAAGATTTCGACTGATTATGTTTTTGCAGGTAAGCTGCTTGAGTTTCCTGTATATTCTGGGTGTCAGTTTCTTTTCTGAAGCAGTTTGCAAATATATTCTTGTGCTTTTCACCAGTAGTTTTACAGTTTGAGGTTTTATGTTTAGATCTTTGATCTATTTTGAATTGATTTTTGTTAATGATCCTTTGCACCATAGTATTGGAAGTTCTAGTCAATGAAACTAGGCAAGAGACTTTTTAAAAATTTATTTATTATCATCATAATCATGTTTATATTACATTGAATCACATATAATTTTACACTGTACTACACTTCTGTTTTCAGAAGGAATACCATGAAAGTCAGTCAATACAGAGACATTAAGATCCACATTTCATCATCCAATATCTTTTCATTGTTTTTCCTGATCATTATTATTATTATTCCAATTATTCTTTAAACAATCACTAATTCTTACTTTGCTTGTAAAAAGACTTTACCCAACATGAAATATTTCTCAGACCAATCTAGTTGAGAATACTATACACTTCAACATCAACAGGTAATAAACCATATCTGTGTCCTACCAATGTCATGCCTCTCTATTTGTTCTCTTGCTATTGTTGTATATATTCTTCTCTCCGCTCCCAATTCCACACTGTCTTATCCTCGTTAAGTATTTTCACTGCTTTTATGTCTTCCAGTCTTTCACTCTCTACCATAGAGTGCAGATAGTCGGTATATATTAAGTGGATACATACAGTATCTTTCTTTCATAGCCTGGTTTGCTTCACTCAGCAATAGATCTTCCATATCTGACCACTTTCTATCAAATGCCATGTTGTTTTTTATGGCTGAGTAGCATTCCATAGAGTATATATGCCACACTTTTTCAATTCACCCATCAGTTTGTGGACATTTAGGTTGGTTCCATGTCTTGGCGATTGTGAATAATGCTGCAATAAACATTGATGTGCAGGCACTTTTCTGAGTGTTCGCCTGTCCTTTGGATAGATACCCAGAAGTGGGATTGCTGGATCAAATGGTAGCTCTATTTGTCAATCTTTGAGGAACATCCATATTGTTCTCCACAGTGGCTGAACCAGTTTACATTCCCACCAACAGCGTAGGAGAGTTCCCTTTTCAGCACATCCCAGCCAA
>NW_006205365.1:36901-37346 GCF_000334495.1 Tupaia belangeri chinensis | reverse complement strand
GACATGAACCACGGTCGACTACGTGGGAGTCCAGCGACATAGCCATTACGCTAACTGCTGGTTCCCAACACTTATCACTTTTTATATTTTTACTCTTTGCCATTCTGACGGGTTAGGTGGTATCTCATTGTGGTTTTTATCTGCATCTCCTTTATGATGAGGGATGTTGAGCATTTCCTCATATGCTTTTTGGCTGTTCGTATGTCTTCCTTAGAGAGATTTTTTTTCCCAGCTCATGTTCCCATCTTAATCGGGTTAATCATTTTTTTTCGCATAAGGCACTTGAGTTCCCTATGTATTCTCGTTATCAGTCCCTTGTCTGAGGCATATTTAACAAAAATATTTTCCCATTCTGAGGGTTGTCGGTTCACACTAATTACTGTGTCTTTTGCCATGCAGAAACTTCTTAGTCTGATGTAATCTCACTTGTCTATTTTGGGGATTA
>NW_006205365.1:33278-36046 GCF_000334495.1 Tupaia belangeri chinensis | reverse complement strand
TGAGTTTTAAGCCACCAGGTCTGAGACACAAACCGCAGTCGACTATGTGGGGGTCCAGCAACATAGCCATTATGCTGGTCTCTGTAGTTTTCTTTATAAAGGTCTTTGACTTCCTTAGTTAGGTTTATCCCTAGGTATCTCATGCATTTTGTGGCTACGTTGAAAGGGATTCCTTTCTTCAGTTCTACTTGATTCAACTTATTGTTCACATATAGAAATGCTATAGATTTTTGGATGTTAACTTTGTATCCTGCCCACTTTACTGTATTCACTTACCTCAAGAAGTTTTTTCATGGAGACCTTTGGGTCTTCTAAGTATACCATCATGTCATCTGCAAATAAAGATACTTTCAACTCTTCTTTGCCTATTCAAATGTATTTTATATTGTTCTCTTCTCTGATTGCATTAGCTAGAACTTCCAGTGCTATATTAAAGAGCAGTAGAGAGGGATCAACAGTTAGTGTAATGGCATGTCGTTGAACTCCCATGTAGTCGACTGAGGTTCGAGTCCCAGACCCGGTGGCTTAAACTCACACTGGGCACGTGTGTGTGCATGCCCACGATCCTGAGAGGAAAATGGAGGAGAACAGACTGAGGCATGTCCATCCCCTCTGGGGATGGCCCCCTTATCTCTCTCTCTCTCTCTGTCTTTCTGGCGAGTGCACATGCCCTATAGCAAAAACCATTCCAATGAATAAATAAAGAGCAGTGGAGGAAGTGGGCAGCCTTGCCTAGTACCCGTTTTTAGTGGAAAAGCTTTTAGCTTTTCCCCATTCAGTATAACGTTAGCTGTAGGTTTTTCATAGATGGCTTTTATTGTGTTGAGAAATGATTTTTCTATACCAGTCTTGCTGAGAGTTTTGATCATAAAAGGATGTTGTATTTTATCAAACGCTTTCTCTGCATCAATTGAAATGATCACATGGTTTATTTCTTTCTTTCTGTTAATATGGTGTATTACATTTATGGTCTTCTGTATGTTGAACCACCCTTGCATCCCTGAGATAAAGCCTACCTTGTCGGGATGAATAATCTTTGTTATATGTTGTTGGATATAACTATCTTGTTGAAAATTTTTGCATCTATATTCATCAATGATATTGGTCTGTAGGTTTCCTTTTTTGTCATGTCTTAATCTGTTTTGAAAATGAGGATGGTGGAGGCTTCATAAAATGAAATTGGAAGGTTTTCTACCTTTTGAATCTTTAGAAATTATTTGAATAGAATAAGGATTAACTCTTCCTTAAAAATTTAAAAGTTTTGTAGAATTCAGAAGTGAAATCATCTGGACCTGGACTTTTCTTTTTTGGGAGGTTATTGATTACTGATTCAATCTGCTGACTTGTTATGGGTCTATTCAGGTTCTCTATGTTCTCCTGATTCAATCTTGGTAGATTTTATGCATCCAGGAATTTGTCCATCTCCTCCAAGTTATCTTGTTTGTTGGCATATAGTCGCTCATAGTATCTTCGAATGATGTTTTGTATTTCTAGTATGTCTGTTGTAATATTGCCTGTTTCATCATGTTTTTGATTTATCTGGTTTCCTTCTTTCTTCTTCTTGATCCATCTAACCAATGGCATGTCTATCTTGTTAATCTTTTCAAAGAACAAGCTTTTGCTTTCATTTATTTTCTGTATGGTTCATTTATTTTCTATTTCATTTATTTCTGCTTGAACCTTTATTATTTCTTTTCATCTGGCATTTTTGGGGTTTGTTTGTTGTTGTTTTTTCAATTCCCTGAGGCACGATGTTAGGTTATCTATTTTCCATCTTTCCATCCTTTTCTTATGCACACTAATTGCTATGAATTTCCCTCTTATGACTGCTCTTGCCATGTCCTACATATTATGGAAACTTGTGTACTCATTATCATTTGTTTTCATAAATTTTTTTTATTTTAGACTTTGTTTCTTCAGTATTGAAGAAGTCATTCAAAAGTAGGTTGTTCAGTTTCCATGTGTTTGTGTATTTTTGAGGGTGTTTCTTGAAATTAACCTTGAGTTTAATTCCATCTCGGTCAGAGAATATGCTGGATATAGTTTCTGTGCCTTTGAATCTGTAAAGGCTTGATTTGTGTCCTAACATATGATCAATCTTTGAAAAGGTTCCATGCTGGAGTGAGAAAAACGTATATGTTGTGGATGAAGGGTGGAAAGCTCTATAGATATCTGTCAAGCCCATTTGATTTATAGTATCATTTAGGTCCTGTATCTCTTTATTTATTTTCTTGCCTAGATGTGTCAAAAGGAGATAATGGAGTGTTGAGATCTCCAACAATTATATTATTTCTCCCTATCTCTCCTTTAGGTCCAGCAGTCTTTCCTTCTTTCCTTCACATATTTAGATGCACCTGAGTTGGATGCATAGATATTTATAAGCGTTATGTCTTCTTTCTGGATTACCCCATTTACTATTATATAATGCCCTTCTTTGTCTCTTCTTACAGTCTTTGACTTGAAATCTATTTTGTCTAAAATCAATATGACTACTCCAGCCCTTTTTTGATTTCCGTTTGCATGGAATATCTTTTTCCAGGCCTTTACTTTTTGTCTATGTGTGTCTTTATCCATAAAGCGTGTTTCTTGTAGGCAACAGATAGAGGGTTTCTGTTATTTTATCCATTCGGCCAGTCTATGTCTTTTCATTGGAGAATTTAATCCATTGACATTCAATGTAATTATCGATATTTCCACACCTGTTCTTATCATTAAATGAGCCATTTTCTTGGTTGCTTTTTGTTCTCATATAACTGTCTGTCTGCCCT
>NW_006205365.1:30216-33158 GCF_000334495.1 Tupaia belangeri chinensis | reverse complement strand
GGTATAGTATTCTTGGTTGAAATTGTTTTTCATTCAAAACTTTGACTGTATTTCCCCATTCTTTCCTTGCCTGCATTGTTTCTGCCAAGAGATCCAATGTTAGTCTGATGGGGTGACCTTTGTAAGTGACTTGATGTTTCCCTCTTGCCAATCTTAGTATCTTGCCTTTTTTTGTTTTTTCCAGTCTGGCTATGATGTGCCTTGGAGAGGATCTTCTTGGGTTGATTCTACTCGGGGTCCTATGTATTTCTTGGCACTGGATTTTTTAATGCCTTTCTAGATTTGGCAAGTTTTCTTTCAGAATTTCATGGAATAAATTATCTAGGCCCCTATTATTTTCTTCCTCTTCTGGGATACCAATTATCCAGATGTTGGGGTGCTTGATGGTATCCAGTATTCCTCATATATTACCCTCATTTTTCTTGGTGTTTTCTCGATATTCTTGATACTTTTTTCTAGGTTAGATGTTTTGTCTTCTATATTAGAGATTCGACCTTCTGCCTGCTATAACTTACTTACTTTTAATACTTTCAAGAGAGGTTTTGATTTCCTGTATCATATTGTTCAACCCTAGTTCCATCTGGTTCTTGTTTAAGGTATCTATTTCTTCTTTCAAATCATGAAAGGACTTCTGCATCTCCTGAAGCTCCTTGTCTCTTTCCTCTTCCATCTCAGTTAGTTTGGTCACTACAAATATTCTGAATTCCTTATCCAACATGTCCACTACGTCCATTGTATTGACTGTGGGTGATGTAAGTTTGATGATTTCCCTTGGGGGAAAGGCCTTTTGTTGGTTGCTCATACTTCTTGAGCCTCTGAGATTGTTCCTAGTCATTAGGTGATCTGTATGTTGCTTCCTAACCTATTTAAGGTATCTCTGAGTGTTAAAAGGTGTGCAGAATTAGAATATTGGTGATTTCTCTTACAGTTAGCATACCTGTTGCTCACCAATACCATGTACTGTTGTCACTGGACCTGGGTGATCCAATGTCCTCTCTGTTTCTAAGGAGTGGCGAGCCTCCAACTGATCTAATAAGCAACACCTCAAGATCATGCTATTCAAAATATTGAAATTCAGAGAGTCCAAAGGCAAGTGGGGAAGGGGCAGAGGACGAGCGACGCGTCCCGGCCGTAAGGGCCACAGGCAGCCTGGTGTCTAGACCTTCTCACTGGCTTGAACCAGTGTCCAGATGAGTTGGTGGGGGGCTGTGAGTTCATCTTAAAGCCCCAAGAAACCAACCTGAAATCGAGAGACAAGTAGGGGTGGGGATCAATCAGACAAGAGACTTTTTAAAAAGGCATTCAAGAGAAGAAGATTCCTCATTGCTCCTGAGAACTAGTGATTTCAATAAAAGGAGAAATGAAGATTTTCTACTGATAATTCAATCACCAGCCCACAAACTTGAGTGGTGGGGAGCTCCTCTAGCCTTCTCTCTATCTCTTTCTCTGTGTCTCTGTCTCTCTCTGCCTCTGTCTTCTCATTTTTTTTGTAATTTTTCATTTTTAAAATATTTTAGGGGCACAGAGTGGCTCTTGCTCTGCAGGAGACCTCTAGTTCCATCTCTAGGCCCCTGGCCAGCAGGGAAACTGGGGCAGGGACACCACTGCTGCCGCTGCACTTCCAAAATCCCAAGACCAGGACCCACCCACCCAGAGAGGTACACAGGGTTTTATTTTCTTTTCTTTTCTCTTCCTTTTAGTTTTGTTAATACACTGCTCTCCCCTGTCCCACAGAGTGGCCCTTGCTCTGCAGAAAACCTCCAGTTCCATCTCGAGGCCCCTGGCCAGCAAGGGAAATTAAGGCAGGGGCATCACTGCCCCTTCCCCACTTCCAGGCTCCCAAGACCAGGACCCCACCCCCAGAAAGAGTGGCCCTTGCTTTGCAGGAGACTTCCACTTCCATCTCTAGGCCCCTGGCTAGCAAGGGAAACTGAGGAATGGGTACCACTGCCCCCACCCCACTTCCAGGCTCCCAAGACCAGGACCCCACCCCCAGAAAGAGTGGCCCTTGCTCTGCAGGAGACCTCTAGTTCCATATCTAGGCCCATGGCAAAATTTCATGCAGTGCGCAACTTTTTTTATTCCCTTCTATACTCTTTTCTTTCTTCTTACATTATCCTCTCTTCTTCATCCTCCACCCTGACAGAGGGATAATACAGATCTAGAAGCACAGTTGTGAAATTCCCTAGTATTGTAAGGTTCCCTGGGATCCTCCCCTGTACTGAACCATCTGTAAATAAGGAGATACTACTCTTCAGACAGCTGAATAGAGTACACCTCTTGAAACCACATCACAAACAAAAAAAAAAAAAAAAGAGAGAGAGAGAGAGAGAGACTTCTGCACACATCATATCACAGCAAAAGGGAAACACTTGCTCCTAGTTGAAGAAATGTTCTCTTAATAGGTATTGAAAAGTGAATATGTCTTCCAATGGCTAGAAGAGCCTCAGGATTGAATAAACCAGGAAATATGTCTTCATCAAAGGAACAGAGTAACTCCCCTCCATCTCCCCTAAAGTCTGAGGACGTTACCAAAATGTCAGAGAAAGAATTTAGAACACTAGGCACTCAAACATCCAGACCCACAAAATACAAAGGACACCAAATAGAATCAACCCAAGAAGACCTTCCCCAAGGCATATCATAGCCAGACTGGCTAAGACCACAGATAAAGATAAGATACTAAAACTGGCAAGAGAGAAATGACAAGCGACTTAACAAAGGTCACCCCATCAGGCTAACACCGGACTTCTCAATGGAAACAATGCAAGCAAGGAAAGAATGGGAAGATGTATTGAAAGTGTTAAGAGAGAAACAATTTCAACCAAGATTATTGTATCCTGCAAGATCATCCTTCATATGGGAAAAAAAGATTAAAATCTTCTCAGACAAACAAAACCTGAAAGAATTTGCCAGCACCAGGCCAGCTCTCCATGAAACCC
>NW_006205365.1:9762-27205 GCF_000334495.1 Tupaia belangeri chinensis | reverse complement strand
AAATAGACAAGTGGGATTACATCAGACTAAGAAGTTTCTGCATGGCAAAAGACACAGTGCTTAGTGTGAATAGACAGCCTTCAGAATGGGAAAATATTTTTGTAAACTGTGCGTCAGATAAGGGACTGATCTCCAAAATTCACAAGGAACTCAAGCAGCTGTTCTGGAAAAAGATAATCAACCCTATTAAAAGATGGGAGAATGAGTTGATAAAAACACTCTCTAAAGATGACATACAAATAGCTAAAAGGCATAAGAAATAATGCTCAACATCTCTCATTGTAAGGGAAATGCAGATCAAAACAACAATGAGATATCACCTAACCCCAGTCAGAATGTCTAATAAATAAACAAAAAGTGATAAGTATTGGTGGGGGTGTGGTGAAAGGGGAACTCTCTTACACTGCTGGTGTGAGTGTAAATTGGTCCAGCCACTGTGGAGAACAATTTGGAGATTCCTCAAAAATCTATAAATAGAGTTACCATATGATCCAGCAATACCACTCCTTGGTATCTACCAAAAGGACAGAAGAATTCTTCATCGGAAAAGTGCTTGCACATCAATATTTATTGTGGCACTATTCACAATTGCTTAGACATGGAACAAAACCAAATGCCCTCGAACAGATGAATGGATTGAAAAACTGTGGCACATATACTCTATGAAGTACTATTCAGCCATAAAAAAAAAATCCTGGCTTTTGACAAAAGTGGGAGAATATGGAAGATTTACTGCTGAGTGAGGCAAGCCAGGATATGAAGGAGAGGCATTGTATGTCCTCACTTAATATATACCGAATGTCTGCAGTCTGACTGAAACTGATTGACTAAAGGATATGCAAACACAATAAATGGGTGTAAATACCAGGAAAAATAAAATAATAAAAAAATAAAAAACAAAATTTTTTAGGGTAATATATTCTCTTGCTTTCAGCCTTACCTTTATCTTATTAATAATCCCCTCTCCCCTTCCCACCCAGGTGAGGCAAGAGGCAGGCCTTCAGAAGAAGATTCCTCATCAACAAAATGTGGGGGGAAAAAGGCATAGAAAGCAACCATAGATACCAGAGACAGTGTGGGAGGAGGGTGGGAGATGGCAGAGGGTGAGAGATAGGGAATCAAGAATTGGAAAAGAAGGCAAATATACAGGAAACAAGAAATAGAAAATTATTTCTTGATGATAACACATATGTTGATGTGCTTAATTGAGCCAATATACAGTGTATTCTGGATGAAAAATCTCATTTTCTATGCTGTAATGATGTACAGTTAATGAATGTAAATGAATAAACTTAAAATGTTTTAAAAAGGCATTTAAACAGGAGAAGATAAAGTGTAATTATCTCTTTTTGCAGATGCTATGATTATATACATGGACAGTCCAAAGCAATTTAAAAAAAACCTCCTGGAAGTGATAAATGAATACAATAAAGTAGCAGGATACAAAAATCAATATACAAATTTGTTTTTAACAAGACAATAGCTGATTTTATTATACTTTGTCAAGACATTGAAAAAAATTATTAAAAATTTTTACTTGTCTATCAACCACCTATTCATAAGCTACTAACATGTTCTGAAAGCTAAAATTGCTAAGAGTTTAAGCATTCTGGTAAATACGTAAAGTTCTACGTACAAAGTTACAACCTGGGACCAGCAGTTGGCTTAATGGTTATGTCGCTGGATTCCCATGTAGTCGACCGTGGTTCAGGTCCTGGACCCAGTGGCTTAAAACTCACGCCGGGCGCGTGTGCGTACATGCCCAAGATCCCGAGAGGAAAATGGAGGAGAAGGGATTGTGGCGTGGCCACCCACCCTGGGGTGTGATTTCTCGCTTTCTGTCTCTATGTCTCTCTCGGTCTGTCTGGCGAACACAAGGGCCCTATAGCAAAAACCTCTCCAAAAAAAAAAGAACAAAGTTACAACCTGACTGGCCTTTCCCAAGGCATCTAATTTCCCAGTCAATTAAAATAATAATAATAATAAATAATAACAAATAGTAAATAATAATTAACAATAATAATAAATCTAATTGTACTAATGTGATGCCATTAGTCACAAATTAGATAATTATCTTTTTCCTTTTTATTAGTATTATTTATTATTTTTATATATTCAGTCATTATGCATAATTTAGTTTGTAAAGAGATTTTATCCAACGCGATATACACCAAACAGCAGATGAGTTGCTACTACTATACACGTCATCACTAATAGGCAACAAACCATATCCGTGTAACACAAATGTCTTACTTCTCCATATTTCCCTTTCCAAATTTCCCTTCCTGCACTCTTCCCATTTCCCATGCTCCTTCCACTTTGTCTTCAGGGTCTATAATAATTTTTAATGCTTTTATGTCCTCCAGTTTTTCAGTCTCTACCATAGACTGTGGGCAGTAGGTATATGTTAAATGGAGACATACAATATCTCTGTTTCATAGAAAATCCAAAACAATTGGGAAAAAACCTTCTGGAAGTGATAAATGAGTACAGTAAAGTAGCAAGATAGAAAAATACAAAATTCTATAGCCTTTTTTGTTGTTTTGGTGGAGGTTTTTGCTTTAAGGCACATGTGCTTACTGGAGAGAGATAGAAACAATGAGAGGGAAAGTGAGAAATCACCCCCCAGGAGGATGACTATGTCATCATCCTTTCTCCTCTAGTCTCCTCCTGAGATCCTGGGCACACACACACATGCACCTGGAGTGAGTTTCAAGCCACTGGATCTGGGGCTCAAACACTAGTCAACCATGTCGGAGTTCAGCAACATAACCGATATGCCTTCTGCTGGCCCCAGAAAACTCTATAGTATTTAATACATCAGTAATGAACAAACTGAGGTACAATTGAAGAAAGTAATCCTATTCACAACAGTCACAAAAGAATATATAAGAAATCTAGTAATAAACCTAACCAAAGAAGTGAAATACCTCTACAAGGAAAATTGTGAAAAACTAAAAAATATAAATTTAAAATGATACAAAAATGTGGCAAAACATTTCTTCTTCCTGGATTGGAAGGACTAATATAATCAAACTGTCAATCTTATCCAAATTAATATACAAATCCAATGCAATTGTGATTAAACTACAAGAGCTATTCTTTACAGAAATAAAAAATAATCATAACTCAAGTAGCTAACCTACAAAAAAATAAAATTAAAAATTCCAATATAAAGATGGCCAAATGATGGCCAAAAGCATATGTAAAAATGCTCAATGTCTCTTATCATAAAGGAAATGCAAATTAAAACCCCAATTAGATACACCTAACCTCAGTCAGAATGGCTAAGATTTAAAAATAAAGAATAGGTTCCATGGAACCAATCCAAATGCCCCCTTACAGATGAATGGATTGGAAAACCGTGGCACATATACTCTATGGAATACTATTCAGCCATAAAACAACAACAACAACAACAAAACCTTGGCTTTTGACAGAAAGTGGAAGAATATGGAAGATTTACTGCTGAGTGAAGCAAGCCAGGCTATGAAGGAGAGACATTGTATGTCCCCACTTAATATATACCGAGTGTCCACACTCTATGACTGAAACTGATGGGCTAAAGGATGTACAAACACAAGAGATGGGTGTGAATGCCAGATGTGGTGTGTGTGGAGGAGTGGGGCCTGGGGAAGGACATTTGGAAGAAAGATATAGAGACAGAGCATTGACGGGACGGGGAGGTAGTGTTGTTATCTGTTGAAGATATTTTGATCAACTAGACTGTGGAGAAAGATTCACATATTGAAATGTTCACTTTGTAAGCTAAATAATGTGATTGAATGTATTAAAAAATGTAAATAAATAAATAAATAAAATTAATTTTAAAAAATAAAGAAAGAAAGAATAGGTTCTGGCAAGTCTATGGTGAAAAGGGAACTCTTCCACACTGTTAATGGAAATGTAAATTAGTACAACCACTGTGGAGAACAATATGGAGGCTCCTCAGAAACCTACCAATAGAACTACTGTACAACCCAGTAATTCTACTCTTGGGCATATATCCAGAGGGTAGGAAAACACTCAGCCAGAAAGTCAGTTGCACATCCATGTTTATTGCAGCAATATTCACAATTGCTAGGGGACGGAATCAACACACATGTCAAAGTGCAGATGAGTGGATTGAAAAAATGTGGCACACATACTCTGGGATACTACTCAGCCACAAAAATCAATGAGGTCCTAACATTTGTTACAAAGTGAACAAACATGGAAGATTTAATGCTAAGTGAAGCAAGCCAGACTATGAAGATAGGCATTGTATGTCCCCACTTAATATATGCCAAATGTTTGTAGCAGTAACTGAAAAATTAGAAGGTATAATAGCAGGGAGGGCAACTGTAGATACTAGAGACAATATAAGAGGGGGGTGGGGCAGTGGGGTGAGAGGGAGGAGGTCAGGGGAAAACAATGAAATAAGTTAATAGACTCAAGGGTTAGGAGCTGTCTGTTATGGTAATGTGTATGGTGATGTCTTTGACTTAATAATACACACTGTATTTATGCTGGGGAAAAGCAAGTTGTACATTGTAAAGATAGATGTACAGTGACTAAATGTAAATTAAAATGTATATTTATATAATATTTTTACATTGCAAATGTATTTTTCACATGCAAAAACGGGAATTTCATTCCTTTGCACCCTTCCCCACTGAATTAGTTTTATAAATTTACAAGTATTTTAATATGTAAGATTTATTCATATTCATTCAATATGCATAGCACAGAATATTGACCAAAAAGTGACTTATTTGAATCAAGACAAACTTTACTCAGATGAGATAAAAGTGGCAAGCTAAGATGGAGAGGCAGCTATGTGCATGAGACTTGAGCAAGTGGCCGAGCACCAGAGTGCAGGGACCCCCAGCTCCTCCTGAGCATCCCTGAACCAGCACCCTGGCGCTCAGAGGAGCAGACCATGCCAGCCAAACCACCACTCATGAGAATGTGAGGGGCAGTGCAGAAATGCCACCAAGCCACTAGGGAGCCCTCCACCACTGTTTGCTGAGCCCCAAAGTGGCTGGAAAGGGAGAAGAGAGAGCAAAGTTGAGGAAAGAAAGTCGGGTCAGAAGAGACAGGCCCAGGACCAGTCTGCCAGGCAGCAGTGGGTGGGGCGGCTGGCGGAGGCCAGGCCAGAGAGCTGCCCCACTCCCAGCCCGGCTTTGGGTCCTCAACCCACCAGTCCCCAGAGGGTCATCCCCAGGGGTGTGAAGCCGGCAGAAGGTGAGGAAAGGGGTCAAGTCCCTGGCACTTGCTCATAGCCTGACAGCTTGAGAGTTCACCTCCAGCCTCACATCCCACACAGTGGTTTCCCCTTGACTTCAAAATCTGTGAAAAGTCAGAATGTAAAGGTTTCTCTTTTTCACTGATTATTTTTAGACATCAGGACATCGTATGTGTCTGTGTGTATGTGTGTTTCAGCATGTGCTGGAGTGGGCACGCAGTGTGGACTGGTGAGCTAAGCTGATGGACACTTTTTATGGCAAGAACAAAGCGGGCCATTTCACCCTGAGGTATGGCACATCTCATTGACTCACTCCTCCCACATCACTGAGACCCTGCCCTTTTCCCAAGGCCTTTAGGCCACCCACTTCTCCTCTCACAGTCCCCAGAGCCCCGCCCTGCCCTCCTTCTGAGCTCTCCCTTCCAGACCATGTGTGAGGCCCCATCTCCATGCCAGCCCTCCGGCACACGTTCACCATGAAGACCAGGCTCCCTCCATGGTGCTCAGTGCCCCGTGGCGTACACCCCCGCACTCTGACCCACTTGTCTGCCAGCAGGCACCCAGGTGGGCCGTGGGCTGTGGTGCTGGAGTTGGCTGCAGGATGTATGGGTACACAAGGGTGTCCTTTCCCTGGCTCTGTCCCCACCTCTGCAGGAAATGTAGTTGTTAGGTTTTCTAAAAAGAAACATCTGCTCTTAGTGAAACTAGTACAATAGTTGTACCCCCAGAATCCAAAAGATATGTAAAGGTGCCTGAAGTAGCTGACACTGGGCAGAGGCCTCCCAGCAGGAAGTGACCACATGACAAGCCAGCACTGGCATGTGCCAGGCATGACACTGCGGCCTGGAAAGGCCATGGTGGGGGGAGGGTTCTCGCTAGCACTCTAGTACTGAGAGCCATTACTTAGCAAGCTCTGCAGAACCACAGCCTCACAAAGGCCTCTGCAGCCTAAGACAGCACTTCCACCTGGACACCTGCCCTGAGGCTGCCTGTCCAGCTTTGGGTGACTCACCCTTGCTGTCCCTGAGGCTGCCTGTTCAACTTTGGGTTGGACCATTGCTGTTGATCCTGGCAGCAAAGGACAGTTGTCCCCAAACAACTCTCTCCTCCTTCCCCTGTGGTTTTTACCATGGAAAGCTGTCCAAGCACAGTAAGCCTTCAGTGAGTGAGTTCAGAGCTGCCCGGAACATGCTCCTCAGGCTGAATTCACTGCTGTCTCAGGTATTTTGCTTAGGACAAACCTCTTTCCATATATTATAGAATTTGATTGTTTATGTCAACAATAAGAGGGCTCAGGGTCAACAAAAATGCACTTCCTGACCTCAAGCCTCTATTGGAGTCCAAGTTTATCCACAAGTGAATGACTAGTGTGGGTGGGAGGAGGCTCTCTGTCAGGAGGTGGGAGATGTAGAAGCACAGGCCCACAGGCCCACCAAGATCAGCCTCTTTAGCTGGAAGCCTGTGTCCTTAGGCAGTAGAGAACGTGGAAGTTGCTGGGTTACAAAGCTTTCAGGCTCCCCTCTCCCCAGGCCATGAAGCATCTACCAGTAACAGCCCTGAGGAGAGTTGTGCCTGGCACACGGAGCAAGAGGCTTGAGCTGCAGCAGAACTGATTTCACAAAGCAGTGACTTCATCCATTTTCTGCTAAATCACTGGGGACTACAGATAAGTCCACTTAGAAAGGAGAGGTGTTTATTCAGCTCATGGTTTGGAGGCCCCAGGTCCAGGACCTCACTGGTGAGTACCTTCTTGCTGGAGACCCTGCAGAGGCCCAGAGCCAAGCAGGGCACCCCAGGGGAGAGAGCGAGAGCACATGTCTGCTTCTCTGCTTTTCTCCCTCCCTGTCCTTGTAAAGCCACCAGGGTGCCGTCATGGGCCCACCCCAATGACTCATCTACATCTAATCACCTCCCAAGGTTCTGCCTCTTCATACCATGGTTGTGTCAACTTTCCACCCTCTCAATACCATCACAGCCAAATTTTAACACATGGATTAGGGGCAACACATTTAAGCCACACCAGGCAGAAAAAGTTGCCAACATATTGAGAAAACTTATCAGAAAATTTTTGCCAAAGAGTAAGGTGAAAATTTCAACCAAATCATTTTTCATGAATTAAAAAAGAAAAATAAAGAAGCAGTAGGACTTATGAAGGAAAATCATGAAACCTGAAGCAAGAGTTTTGAATCAAGAGTAAAAGCTACTGAAAAAATTTTCACAAACACTCAAGAATCCAGGAAGAAGTTTCCATAACTTTGTCCTGATGAAACTACTCAAAAAAAAAAATCATCAGCCCCTTAAAGAAGCTTGGAGAAGGTAGGGCAAGGATCTAAATAGGTACTGAGTGCACTTAACATGAGACAGACTCAAATAACCTCAGAGGTTGCAACAGAGGAAAAGGTGTCCTGACATTCCACAGCAATCAGCAGAAGGAAGACAAATATGGACTTAAAGAACTTACAAATTACTGTATCACTCCTTATTGCTCAGAACCCATGGATATCAATAAAGGTACAGCAGGCCACTCAAATAGCTCACCTCTGCCTCTGTGTAGCAAAGAGCCAAAGCATGTGGAGGAGTCCGACCCGGCAAGGCCCCAGGATCTGTCTGAGCCCCCCAACCTTTGAGCACTGCTTCCGGTCAGTTCAATACGTTGGCAAGGCCACTACTGTACGCCCCCCCAACCTAGGAACAAAGCTTGGGTCAATATGCTCTAGAAACTGCGATAACCTTGCTGGGAAGTGACCCCCCTCTGACTCCCCGATTTACTACTATAAAAGAATTACATAGCTCCCTCATACATCTTGAGTGTGTGGTAAGATTTCCCAAAAGTCCCCCAACTGCTCCCCTTTACCCTGACCACCTACTGTTAATTACAATACTTCATCCTGTGATCATAATGGAGGGTGGGCTGAAGTTCTATCTAGGCAGGAATCATCTTGATCTTTGGAAGGCCCTTCAAGACACATTTAATATAAATAACTTTTTCACATATTATAGGACTAGGCCGAAACTGGCCCAGGACACTCTTGTCCCATGGTAACTAATGTTCTAACAAAATACACAACAGTGGTGCCATGGGCTACACAAGTGAATCCACAACACCATAAACCCATTTTAAAGTTTTTCATTAACTTATTAGTCACTTTACCGCCAGTTGAAAAAAACTGTCCCCGCCCTCACCAAGTGAACAATAACTTCATCCCTTCGGGATAGGTAAATATATTAGGATTCCTCGAGTTTTAGATCCCAATAGAATTATATAAGTATCATTCTTCATGAAAATCCATAAGAACTAATATCTATGCTTGAGATATTCTTTCAGTAATCATAAGACGGCTGCTGCTGAACATTGGCTGATAATTAACTCTGCTTGCTGGAATTGTTTCCTGAAACTGCACTGCTTGAACTTACCAGGAACCTGCTTTTATCAATCAAACAATTGTTGAACTGTATCGATGATTAATAGACCTGCCCTTAATCAAACCCTGAATGGTCTCTATTGCTAAAACTTTATGAATTGATAATTAGAACACATCGCCCCTCACCCGCTTACTTACATGTATCGCATTTTCAATAAAAAGGCATGATGATTCCTAACAGTTGTCACTCCTCAGAGAGCAATCTCTGGGAGTGTCCAGCTGAGGACATGCATGAAAAGGCACCAAGACCTTAGTCTTCCTTTTCAGTGCCGCCTCCGTCGAGTCAACCCACCCCCGCCAAGGCTGGACCTCTGCAAGCATGCTGTCCATAAAGTACGGAGGATATTCTGGAAAGTTATCATCATGCAGGTAGCCCTTAACATACAAGATACTTGCCTTGGCCTGGGAGATGTGAACGTGGACTTGAGTGGGAGCATCAGTGAATACAGAAAGAACAGAAAGACACACAAGAAAATGGAATTGGGAGGCCAGGCATCTGTGAGGGAGGTCACCCTGGCCCAGAGCCATTCCCAGGTTTATTATTTTATGGAACAATGGGGGAGGGAGAAACGAAGGTAGAGCAGGTATTTCTACTGTCAATCACAGTATGGAGCACCTTGCGTTCCATGGTTCTAACCAACTTTCCCCTGGCCTGCTCTGACCGACACTCAGCTTCCTTTCATTTACACTGACCTATAGTGCGAGAGTACAGCATGTCTTTGCTAGAACTTTAACTTGCCCTACACCATCCACAAAGGACCATATGTATATTACAGGTCACTCATGCTTCCTACAAATCTGGCCGCTCTCTTAGATTTCAAAGAAAAAGATGACATAGAATGGAAAACATTTCTTGGAAGTATAAAATAGAACACATAGCATAAAATAGTAAAACAGTATTGAGACCAAAAAGATCTAACATAACAGTAAATAAGAAGGATCCATCCAGGCAGTTCCATCTCTGTTATTCTGTACCTTCTGGGTCCAGCTTCACAGCAGTGAAGCTCTCCCCAGTTAGGCCAGTATCTCCACACATACAGAGAACCCAATACTAGCCAGATCAGGATCCATCCAGGAAGGTTCATCCTTCCTGTCCTATACCTTCTGGGTCCAGCTTCACAAGGGTGAAGCTTCCCCAGCTAGACCAGTGCCCCCCACCACAGAACCCAGTGCTAGCCAGGTAGGAAAATAACTATATTTCCTTCTTACCCTTTTCTGTACCTCCAACTTTTTTTTCCTCTTCTTCAAGGGAAAAAAAAGCATCTTTTCTGTCCCCTTCCTTGTGCTTTTAACTTGTTAATTTCTTTCTCTTCCTCTCACTCAGGTCAGGATCCATCCTGGCAGATCTATCTCTGCTGTCCTGTACCTTTAGTTTTTAACTCTTTTTAAATTTTCTATGACTTTTTTTCCTCCTCCTTCTGTTCTAGTTCTTTCCTTCTTTTTCTTCCTTTTCTTCACTTTTTCTTCCCATCTCTACTTTCTTTTTCTTCCTATTTCTTCACTTTCTCTTCCTGTTGCTGTTTCCTAGTCTTTTTTCTTTTTCCTTTCTTTCCTATTTTATTACTGAACACTTATCCACTGCCTAGAGAAGTCTAAGTACATAGTAACTAAACATCTGGCTATTGGAAGTTTTAGAGAATTCTTTGACCCTCAGTGTACTGGTTGTAAAAAGAGGGAAACTCTCCTTCATAAATCCAATTTCAACACTCCTCCTGTGATCCCCACACTGGAGGACAAGTAGAAGGGAGAGAATAGCATCAAATTATTTCACAGTTATAGAAACATACAAGTTCACACTTACAGAATCCTTCTCCATCAAATTAGCCAAAAGTCAATACATTATCAATGACCAAAAATAGGAAAAGTCACAAGGATGAGAGAATCAAGTAGTATACCGCGTACAAGGGACCACTCTAATTCATCTCCAAGCAGGGAAATATTAGAGGATCTTACCAAAATGTTAGAAAAAGAAATTAGAGCATTCACAGTAACAAAATTCTATGAGATGCAAGAGAAAAGAGACATTGAGCTCCAAGAGATGAGGAAGTCTTTCCACAATATGAAAGAATATGAAAGAAGAATTGGGCATTATAAAAAAAAAAGAATCAAATGGAACTGTTATATATAAAGGCTGTAATACAGGAAATTAAAACCTCCCTTGAAAGTATCAAAAGCAGGTTAGGCCATGCAGAAGATCAAATCTCAAATGTAGAAGACAAAACCAATGACCAAGAAAAAATTATCAAAAATACTGAAAAAACAGCCAAGAAAACTGAGGATACTATACAAGAAATAGTAGATACCATGAGACACCCAAACATCCAAATAATTTGTATGCCAGAAGGTGAAGAAACTAATGAGGGCATTGATAATCTATTCCACGAAATTCTGGAAGAAAACTTTTCAAGTCTAGAGAGGCATTCAAACTTCCAGACCCAAGAAATACAAAGAACCCCAAGTATAATCAATCCATGAAGCTCCTCTCCATGCCACATCATAGCTAGATTGTTGAAAACCACAGACAAAGACAAGATACTAAGAATGGCAAGAGAGAAATGACAAATGATTAACAAAGGCTATCCCATTAGGCAAATCATCAGATGCAATGCAAGCAAGATGCAATGCAAAGGCTATCCCACCAGCTCTCTCATCAGATGCAATGCAAGCAAGAAAGAAATGGGAAAATATATTCAAAGTGTTAAATGAAAAACAGTTTCAACCAAGAACACTATACATAGCAAGATTATTCTTTATATGGGAAAAGAAGATAAAAACGTTCTTGAATAAACAAAACCTGAAAAAACTTACCAACTCCAAACCAGCTCTTCAAGAAATTCTGAAAGGAATACTATACAAAGAAAACTAGAGACAGACAGCAATTAGAGAAAAAAAAAATCCGAGTATATGGCCAACTTAATGGTAGGGACAAGTCTGGAAATACCGATAATAACATTGAATGTAAATGGATTAAATTCTCCCATGAAGACACTCAGACTGGCTAAAAGGATTAAAAATCAGAACCCTTCCATCTGCTGACTACAAGAAACCTATCTCATGGATAAAGACATACATAGATTAAATGTGAAGGGCTGGAAAAAGGTATTCCATGCAGATGGAAACCAAAAATGAGCAGGAGTCACTATACTGATTTCAGACAAAAGTAGGCTTTAGAAATTGGACGAATATGGAAGACTTGTTGCTGAGTGAAACAAGTCAGGTTATGAAAGAGAGACATTGCATGTCTCCACTTAACATAAATGGAATGTCTGAGACCAGCAGTTAGCGTAATGGCTATGTCACTGGACTCCCATGTAGTCGACCACAGTTCGCGTCCTGGACCTGGTGGCTTAAACTCATGCAGGGTGTGTGTGCGTGCATGCCCAAAATCCCGAGAGGAGAATGGAGGAGAAGGGATTGTGGCATGGCCATCCCCCCTGGGGGGTGATTTCTCGCTTTCTGTCTCTCTGTCTCTGTCTGTCTGGTGAGCACACGTGCCCTATAGGAGAAAACCTCTTAAAAAAAATATGCCAAATGTCTGCACTCTGTGGTAAAGATTGAAAGACTGGAAAATATGAAAGTATTAAAAATTGTAATGGACATGAGACAAAGCAGAAAGAGAGTGCGAGGGGGAAGAGCCTATATAGGAAAGTTGGGGAGAAAATGGAGAGGTAAGACACTTGTGGGACACAGATAAGGTTTATTATCTGTTGACAAGGTTGTGTGTGGTGGTCTCAACTGGGCTGGACTGAGTGTATATCATGCTGGGTGAAGTCTCTTCACAATCTAAATGATATATAGTGATTTAATGTATGAATAATAATTAAAAAAATAATAAAAAACACAGTAAGAAAAGTCAAAGAAGGGCATTATATAGTAGTAAAAGGACTAATTCACCAAAAGGATATAATGCTTATAAATATCTATGCACCCACCTCAGGAGCACCAAATATGTAAAGGAAAGACAGTGCTATATCTAAAAGGAGAGAGAGAATGTAACACAATAATTATTGGAATTCTCAACACCCCATTATCTCCTTTTGACAGGTTAATGAGAAACAAAATAAGCAAAGAGATTCTGGACCTAAACGATACCATAAATAAGACGGACTTGTTAGAAAGCAATAGAACTTTCAAAAAAAAAAAAAAACCACACACACACACACACACACACACACATACACACAAAATGTACATTTTTCTCATCTCCACATGGTACTTTCTTGAAGATTGACCACATGATAAGGCACAAAACCAGCCTTTACAGACTCAAAGGCATAGACACTATATCCAGCATCTCCTCCCACCATGATGGCATTAAACTTGATAATAATCTAAGTTTAAAAAATGCTAGAAGATACACAAATACATGGAAACTAAATAACCGATTTCTTAATGAATTCATGACTACCGAAGAGATCAAGACTGAAATCAAAAGATTCATGGAAAGAAATAATGAGTACACAAGTTTCCATAATTTATGGGATACTGCAAAAGCAATCATAAGAGGGAAGTTCATAGCAATTACTGCGCATAAAAAAAATAGAAAGGTGACAAAAGGATAAACTAGCATCATCCCTTAGGTAATAGGAAAAACAAGAACAGAAAAAATCAAAAAAATGCCAGGAGAAAAGAAATAATAAAGATTCAAGGAGAAATACATGAAATAGAAAATAAGCGAACCATATAGAAAATAAACAAAAGCAAAAGCTGGTTCTTTGAAAAGATAAAGATTGACACCATTAGCTAGACTAATTAAGAAGAAGAGAGAAAAGAACCAGATACCTCAAATTTGCAGTCAATCTGGCAACATTACAACAGACATCATAGAAATACAAAATATCATCAGAGGATACTGTGAGCGACTATGTGCCAACAAAGAAGAAAACCTGGATGAGATGGACAAATTCCTGGACACATATAATCTACCAAAATTGACTCAGGAGGACATAGAAAGCCTGAATAGACCTATAACAAGCAATGAGATCGAATCAGTAACAAATAAAGAAAGAAAAGTCTCCCAACAAAGAAAAGTCCAGATCTTGATAGCTTCACTGCTGAATTGTACAAACCTTTTACAGAAGAGGTAACCCTCATTCTACTCACAATGTTTCTAGAGATCTAAAAGGAAGGAATCTTTCCAAATTTATTCTTTGAAGCCTCCATTGCCCTTATTCCCAAAATAGATAAGGAAACAACAAAAAGGGAAACTACAGACATATATCTTTGATGAATATACATGCAAAAATTCTCAACAAGATACTTGCTATTCATATTCAACAGCATATAAAAAAGGTTATTCATCACAATCAAGTAGGCTTTATTCCAGGGATAAAGGGTGGTTCAACATATGCAACACTATAAATGTAATACATGATATTAACCGAAAGAAAGATAAAAAACCCATATGATCATCTCAATTGATGGGGAAAAAGCATTTGACAAAATACAACATTCCCTTATGACTAAGACTCTAAGGAAAATTGTCATTGAAGGATTGTTTCTCAGCATACTAAAATCCATCTATGAAAAGCCTATAGCTAACATTATGCCAAATGGGGAAAAGATGAAAACTTTTCCACTAAAAACTGGTACAAGACAAGGCTATCCACTTTCTCCGCTCCTACTCATTATAGTACAGGAAGTCCTAGCCAATGCAATCAGACAAGAAAAGGAAATAAATAGCATTCCAAAAGGGAAAGAAGAACTGAAATTATCTCCGTTTGCAGACGACATGATTGTGTACATAGAAGACCCAATAGTATTTATGAGAAAACTCCTCGAAGTAATAAATGCATACAGTAAAGTGGCAGTATATAAAATTAACTTCCAAAAATCTATAGCATTTCTGTAAACAAACAACAAACAGACAGAGACATAACTGAAGAATGTAATTCCATTTACCATAGCCACAAGATGTACAAGATACCTAGGAATAAAACTAAACAAGGATGTCAAAGATCTCTATAAGGAAAACTATGAAAATCTTAAAAAGGAAGTCAGAAAGGACCAAAAAAATGGTAGAAAGACATTCCATGCTCCTGGATTGGCAAAATTAAAATAATCAAGAATGGCAACCTTACCCAAATTAATCTACATGTTTAATGTAGATACAATAAAATTAAAAGAGACATTCTTTACAGATCTAGAAGAGATAATCATAGAATTTGTCTGGAACAAAACATATAGCCAACTGATCTTTGACAAAGGGTACCAGTCAATCCAGTGGGAAAAGGAAAATCTCTTTAGCAAATGGTGCTGGAAAAACTGGGTATCCACCTGCAGACAGATAAACCTGAACCTCTGTCTGTCACCATTAACAAAAATCAACTCAAAGTAGATCAAAGATCTAAACCTAAGACCTCAAAACTACTGGAGGAAAACTCTGGAGAAATTCTGGGAGATATTGGGGTAGGTAGATTCCTTGAGTAAGACCCCCAAAGTACAGGCAATAATCCCCCAAATAGACAGGTGGGATTACATCAGAGTAAGAAGTTTTTGCACAACAAAGAACACCGTAACAGTATGAATCTACAACCTTTGAAATGGGAGAGAATTTTTGCTTATTGTACCTCACCTAAGGGACTGATAACTAGAATATACAGGGAACTCAAATGGTTTACCCAGAAGAAAATAATTAACCCAATTAAAAGATGAGAAAATGAGCTGGATAAACAACTCCATAAGGAATACATATGAACAGCCAAAAATCATATAAAAAAAATTCTCAACACCCCTCATCCTAAGGGAGATGCAGATCAAAATCACTATGAGCTACCACCTAACTCCAGTCAGAATGGTGAAGATTGAAAAAAAAAAAAAAAAGATAAGTGCTGGTAGGGATGTGGTGAAAGGGGAACACTCCTATACTGCTAGTGGGAATGTAAATTGGTCCAGCCATTGTGGAGAACAATATAGAGGTTCCTCAAAGATCTTCAAATAGAACTACCATATGATCCAGCAATTCCACTCCTGGGTACCTATCCAAAGGACAGGAGAATGCTCAGTCAGAAAAGTGCTTGCACAGTATACTCATTGGAATACTATTCACAATTGCTAAGACATGGAACCAACCCAAATGTCCACAAATGGATGAGTGGATTGAAATGTAGCACATACATTCCATGGACTACTATTGAGCCATAAAAAACAACAAGGTCCTGGAATTTGATAGAAAGTGGATGAATATCAAAGATTTGTTGCTGAGTGAGGCAAGTCATGCTATGAAAGAAAAACATTGTATGTTTTCACTAAAGATATACAGACTTTCCAAACCCAATGGTAAAGACAGAAAGACTGGAGAGCATAAAAGCATTAAAAGTTGTTTTTAACACTAGAGACAAAGAGGAAGGAGAGTGTAGGAGGGGAAGAGTACAGGAAAGGAAATTAGGGGGAAAATATTTGTGGGACACAGATATGGTTTGTTATTGATGAGGACGTGTATAGTATTCTCAACTGGATTGAGGTGTGTATCATTGCCGGAAGCTCTGCTCCAGCCGGGGTGGGTTGAGACTCGTACAAAGGAAGGCGACATGGGTGATCAGGAACAAAAATTAGACTGAGACCTCAATACTCTTTAGCATGTTCTCAGCCGGCTACAGCCAGAGCCAGCTCCAGACTGCAGCCCAGTGGCTATTAAAACATATGTATTTATTGAGGGATGTTTTAGGAAGTAAGGGGGGGAGTGAGGGGAAGTAAAAATTTACTCTAAGAGATAGGATATACAAAGCATGGAAACAATAAGTATAAAACATGCTGTTTGTCTTGTTAGATTAGGTAAAATCAATCACAGTTCTCAGAATAAGGAAGTCCATTTGTCTGGTGCATTTTCTTCTTTGATCTTGATTATGGGGAAGGGTCTTTTGAAGAGGGGGCTTGCAGGAAGCTTGATAACTTCAGTCCCAAGCCAGCTTGATAACTTCAGTCCCAGGCCAGGGTGGCAGCATTGCTGGTTACAAAGGTCTAGATAGAAATCTTGTCTTGTTAAGTAAAGACACAATTAATATATGGAATATCTGTATTACAGCTAAAGGAAGTGAGCCTATTGCCCATTTGGGAAAGGAAGGTGATCTTGTAGCTCAGGAGACAACACAGGATATTTTATTAGCAGTTTTTCATAGTTAACAGCACATAGATGAGAAACTCTTTGTAGTTAAAAACTATCTGTTGCTTTAGATAAGAGCTCCCAGCTAAGATAGTTCTTCAGGTTTGTTCATCCTGTCGTCGCCAGCCAGGCTTTTCCTTTCTTTATAAACGCGTGGGTTCCTGTATTTTATTTGCTGAGTCTGTCAATTAGTGAGTTCTTTTGCTTATCTTTGAGTCCCTGTCATGTGGTGGATGTGCTTAACTTGGCCTAACATGAGTTAACTTTGGCCTGCAGCTTTAACAAGGGGTACTTACATAAAATTAGCCTTAAACTAACTTATTCTACATATGTTACTTACGCTAATTTGGCTTTTACTAACTTAACCTAACATATGCTAATTTTGGCTTAAAACGGTCAGGTGGGGGAATCTCAAACTTCCTGGTCCAGTCTTAGGAAACCACATTCCTACAGGATCACTAATTGGCTTTTTTTGTAAAGTTGCAGTAAGGTTGGGGGTGATATTTTACCCTTGCAGGGTACCATAATAACAGTAAAGCTCACAGCAGAGAAATTGAGTGCAGGCCAGTACAGTGACACAATGGAGATTTAGGGCTCCTAACTCGCCGGCCTTGCCTGGCAGTTTCTTCCCAGTCCAGGCCTTGCCTTAGGCATGGGAGGCAGCCTCTTTACCAGCTTGTGTTGTCTGCATGG
>NW_006205365.1:1661-5128 GCF_000334495.1 Tupaia belangeri chinensis | reverse complement strand
GTTCAGGAGCAAGGAGAAAGAGGTGATCTGGAATCTCTTTGCCATTCTGTTGTGATCGCTGGTGCAGCAGATTTAGTAGATACTGAGGAATATTTTAATCCTAATAGTATTTGGATGTTTAGCTACAGTGCCCTTAGATCCATCTAGAAACACATTAAATGGATATTGAAGAGTGGAGAGACAAGAAAAAATAAAATGAAAAAGAGAAAGAGAAACAACAACAAAAAAAGAGAAAAAAGACCAAAAAATTGTAATTATTGTTTTTCTTTAAAAAAAAAAAAACATAGAAAACTGCACAGCACACTTGCACACTGCGTGAAGTAACTAGTTCTCAGGAGCCATGAGGAATCTTCTTCTGAAGGCCTCACCTCTCCTGCCTGGGTGGGAGGACCAGAGGGGATTATTAACAAAACAAAAGGTGGAGCTGAGAGCTAGAGAAAACTTAACCTTTAAAAAAAGTCATAAAAAGGAAAAATTACAAAAAAATGAGAAGACAGAAGCAGGGAGAGATAGAGACAGAGACACAGAGACAGAGATAGAAGGCCAGAGGGGCTCCCTACCGTGCTAGCTTGTTTGCTGGAGGCTGAATTATCAGTAGAAAATCTTCATTTCTCTTGTCCCTGAAATAACTAGTTCGCAGGAGCCATGAGGAGTCTTCTTCTGAAGACCTCACCTCTCTTGCCACGCTAGCTTGTTTGCTGGAGGCTGAATTATCAGTAGAAAATCTTCATTTCTCTTGTCCCCTGAAATAGCTCAATAAAATCTCTTTACAATTTAAATGATGTATAGTGATTGAATGTATAAATAATAATAAATAAATAAATAACAATAAATGTGAATGTCTTAATTTACCTATTAAAAGGAAGAGACTTTGAAATTGGATCACAAAATACAGCAAGATCTATATAAGACCAAGTATTACACATGAAATTTTAAAATCTGGGAGAAAAGGAAAAAAAAAAAAAAAGAGCAAATTGTATCCCAGGCAAATTCAACTCTTCCCCTCATGACGAAATTTGAAGCTGTGTGTCAGAGACAGGTAATCATCCTCTCGTCCTCACCTCACTCCTCTAAGTTCCTAGGGAAGGACTGAGGGAGGGAAGGAGCCTTTCCTAATGCCTTTTGTACTAGGCTTTCACAGCCACACTCTTCATTCTGAGACCCTCGTGATGAAGGTGTCATAGTCCATAATTTTACAGAGGAGGGAGATTGAGGCACAGGACACATAAGTACCTTTTCCAAGGTGATTCTGAGGCAAAAGCAGAGGTGGGCTTCGTCACAGCTCAGCAAACACTGAAGCCCCTGCTCTTTCCACGATTCCAGGGAGCAAATGGGCCCACCAACTGCAGGAACCACAGGGGGCTGATATTATGGGAAGACACCCCCAACAGAGTAAAAGCAGTTCAGGGGCAGGGAAAACATGGCAGCACATCTGTGCCTAAAAGCTGGCATGTCACCAGAGTGGAACAGAAGGAACTGTGATTCCTGGTGATGCCCCGTCTTGAAGTTCCATCCACCCTGTGTTTTCCTTCCCTTTCGCCATCCACTGGAAATGTGCAGTGGCAGGGGTCTGTAAGAAGAGCCAGGAGAGTGAAAGGCAGGAAGCAAGTTCCAACACCAAGTCCAGATGGCCCTCAGAAGAAACCTGGAGAGCTGCCTCCCAACTGCACTCAAGTTACATGCAAGCAATGATGGGCAGTGCTTGTCAGCCCCTTCTCCCTGTCATTGTGACATGGACCTCTGAACCCTCTGCCCCACCTAAGGCCATAGTTCTACTGCTATGGGACCACTGGCTGGACACTGGTCTTTCCCTGACTCACTCTATCCTTCAGGCAACAGAAGAGTGAGGGTGCCAAGATGGTTGAGTCTGTCTGATGTCCAGGCCATTGCACCAAAGAGACAGACATCTTGCTCTCAAGGAGGCTCACCCTCAGAGTTTGGTCTTGGGAGCTCCTGCTCCCACCATTAAGAATATGCATGAGCTGGTTGGTTTCTTTCTTGTGGGAGCTCTCAGGAGTAGCCTATCTGTGCCTTACAGAAAGAAGAGGTTGAAAAGAGGTATGGGCCCAGTGTGGTGGCACACAAGCAACACTGTCATTGCGGAGCGTGGAGGCGATGTGGGCAGCCCAGGTTCAGTTCCCAGCCGACCGTATCATGCCAGGCACATTGCACATGGCTGCAGTCTAGCTGACAGGGGGCAGAGGCCTATTACGAAGTTGTGATCATCAAAACAGCATGGTACTGGCACAAAAACAGACATGTAGACCAGTGGGAAAAAAAATAAAGAGTCCAGAAATAAACCCCAAAACATATAAAAAACTAATGATTGACAAAGAGCACAAGACAGCCCAGAGGGTAAAGAAAATGTCTCTGCAAGTGATGCTGGACACACTGGATCTCCACCCACAGAAAAACTAAACCAGCTCCTCTCTCTCATCATTAACACCCCAAAATGGATCAAGGGTCTGATCCCACCACAAAACTCCTGGTGGACAACAGGGAAACTCAGAGACGTAAAAGAGGCCAAGACGTCTTCAATGAGACCAGAGCACAGGCTTAGTCCCTGCGTCCACCACTCCAGAGGAGGTGAAGACCATTTCTTCTCTCTTTTCCCTCGGTTAGAGCACAGTACACTTTCCAGCCGCAGTGGCCGCCTGCCCCAGATGGCCCTGACTGCCAAGGGCACAAGACGCTCCCCTGCCTTTTGGTTGGGACTCTCCTTCTGGGGAGAGCGCTCGGTGGGTGGCAGCAGAGCCCCGCGTGGCCTGGAAGGAGGACCTCTGGCTGTGCCCACTGCACACCAGCACTCGGGCCTCTGGTCTACCACGGGCGGGGACCTGGAGATGCAGCCCTGGACCGTGACTGGAGGCTGTGGAAATTGCTGCCCCCAGCAGCTCCCCATGCTCAGCGAGGCCTGTGCTCCATTGCCCCTAGTGTACAAGCATGTGCCTGGTGCCAACTCTGCCTCCCCACGTGGGCATCATCACCCAGATGCTCGGCCACCAGAGCAGCGCTGCCCCACCCTCTCCTGAGCCCAGTGCTTGGCCTTCACTCCCAGCCCTCCCTATGCACACCCTCATTCTGTACTCCCCTCACCCCTGCACACCCTCCCTCTGCACACCCTCACTCTGCAATCCCTCACCCCTGCATGCCCTCCCTCTGCACTTTCCTCTGCCCTGTACTCCCCCACCCTTCAAACCTTCCCTCTGTACTCTATCATTCCTGAACACCCTCCCTCTGGACTCCCTCCACCCTGCACATCCTCCCTCTGCCCTCCACCACCCCAGCACACACTCCCTCTACACTCCCCTCCACCCTGCACACCCTCCCTCTGCACTCCCCCACCCCTGCACACCCTCACTCTGCAGTATCCTCCCTCTACACTCCCTCACACCTCCCTCTGCACGCCACCCCCTGAGAACCCCCTCTAGCCACACTGCCCTATCCCCTCCCTACAATCCCGCTTC
>NW_006205365.1:0-975 GCF_000334495.1 Tupaia belangeri chinensis | reverse complement strand
GCGGCCCCTGCCTCAGAGCTCTGTGACTTCTAAGACAGGCTCAGCCTGTGCACCCTCCTGGAGGCAGGGGCAGCAGTGGGCCTGGTGCCTGCTCTGTGAGGGCGCCCCAAGGACTCTCAGTCCTGGTGAGGGCGGGAGGCAGTGCAGGGCCAGCAGCAGGCGAGCGGGCAGGGTTGGGGCCGAGCTGGAAACCACAGTTCTCCCTGGGACACAGTGACTGAGGACTCTACACAAACCCTGCTGGGCTCAGGGCCTGCCCCAGGTGCCCCAGGGCCCCCATGACGGGTGGACGGGAGCCCCCTCTCCCCAGGGCCAGGCACTGGGCAGGGGCAGAGCTGAGAAGGCAGCAGGATCTGGGCAGGCAGGGCCCTGGCAGGGGCAGCCCTGGGCCTGAGGCAGGACGCGCATTTGCTGGGCTCAGGAGAGGGCCCTCCTTGTGGCAGGGGCAGGATTTTCGTGCCCAGGTTCTCTGGGGACCCTGGGCTGTGCTGGTTTCTGGGGTCCAGGGTCCAGGGCTGGCTCACTGTGCCTATACTTACTTCGATCCCTGGGGCCAGGGCTCCTTGGTCACCGTCTCATCAGGTGAGTGCCCTCATGGTCCCCTCCTGGCACTCTGCCAGGACCTTGGGCCAAGTCCCTGGGTCTGCAGCAGGTCTGTGTATGGCTCGGGGCCAGTACCCTGCTGTCTCCCAGCCCAGGGCGGCTCTGGGGGTGAGCAAGGACACAGCTGGGCACGGGGACAGAGGCTGCCTGGGAGGCTGGAGCTGGGGACAGAGCTGCAGGGCAGGCAGGCAGAGCAGTGCGGCTGCGGGCTCTCCGGGTCACAAATGCATGGTCCCTTGACCCTCACGGGCATAATTAGACACAGGCTCAAGGTCTTAGCAGGGAGGCAGTTCTCAGCCAAGGGTTCCAGCATAGTTGTCACAGTGTGAATACTGGGGCCAAGGGACCCAGGTCACCGTCTCCTCAGGTGAG
>NW_006205364.1:26215-27262 GCF_000334495.1 Tupaia belangeri chinensis | reverse complement strand
TCACCCTCAGAGAGAATGGTCATGCTGTAATTTGCCATTCTCTTACTGGAATCTTGGGCATGTACACACGCCTGCCTGGCATGAGTTTCAAAGCACTGTGTTTGGGACTCGAACTGCATTTGGCCATGTTGGAGTTCAACAATAAATGGCTATGACAACTTAAGGTCCCAGAAAACTGTTTTAAAACATTTAAATATTTAATGGATTTTGATTGCTCCTGTATAGCTGTTGTTTGAGGAGTTGGTATTATAATTACATGATAGAAAGATGGAATATTCTTTGTGAGGTATCCATTTATATACATTTGAAAGCATAGTTTGTAAAACTTTTTTTTTTCTTTTAGAGAGGCTGGTAATATTTTTTGCCTTTATGCATTATGTGGTTTCTGTTGGACATACTCACTTCTATTGTTATGTAGCAGGAAAACAGCCACAGAGATTATGGAAATTAATAATTTTGCCTGCATTTCAATTACTTTTTTATTGTAGGAAAACAGGTGGTGTAACTAATATTTACTCAAGTATGTATTTACTTTTGGTAATACTGATGCAATATTGTTGGGCTGTTGAAAAAGTTGTGATGCATTTTTCCATAGAAAATTTTTTTTAAAAATCTAAAAAATACATTGTGACCCTTACAACCCAATATCTCCTCAAAGAATTACAGTGAGGGTCAGCAGGTGTCATGGCAGTTAAGATCCATGTGTGGAAAGGTGATGGAAGAAGGAGAGTCTGAGGAAAGTCATTAAGGAGAAAAACAGAGAGACAAGACATTTATGGGACATAGAAGTTGATTATTGTCTGTTGATGATAACATGTAGGGCATCTCTAACTGGACTGGTGAGAAATGTATTCATGTTGGAAAATTCACTTTACAAGCAAAGTGATGTATAGTGATTGAATGTATAAAAGAAATTAAAATAATTCCAAAATGACCGAGGTTCCCACAAGACTTATTGCAGTTTGAGTCTCAGATACGGTAACTTGCTTTCTCACTTTCCCTTCCTAAATCTCTCTGGTGAGTGTGCATAACTTATAGCAAATTTTA
>NW_006205364.1:24494-25861 GCF_000334495.1 Tupaia belangeri chinensis | reverse complement strand
TACCTTATGAATCATGCCACCTACTGGCCCCTAATGTTCATTTAAACATTTACTTACTTATTTAATTTAATTTGTTATTATTATTAATTTTATTTATTAATATCATAATCTTGTTTATATTACATTGAATCAGATATAACTTTACAGTGTATTACATTTCTTTTTCCAGAAGGAATACCATGCATATCAGTCAATGCAAAGACATTAAAGTCTCCATCATCATCATCAAATAGCTTTTTATGTTTTTCTTATTATTATTAGTTTTTTAATTCGACCAGAGAGAGAGTGAAAGTGAGAAAACAAGCCACACAGTCTAGGACTCGAACTGCAGTCAGCCATGTGGCAGTCCAGCACCCTTAGTCACCATGTCAAATGCTGGCTCCATATTATTTATGAAATGGGAGGCACATGTACTCACTAGAGAGAGAAACCCAGAGAAAGAAAGAACTTGAGACAGCACCACCTCTGTAAAATAGTCATGTCACAATTCCTTCTACACCATATTTTCCCCTTGTCATTATTTTTCACAATATACAAACTGCTGGTGTATTTTCCAAGTTATCTGGTAGAGGATTTAAGCCACATTTTGGGTCATGTGAGATTCAGACACCTTAACCACCATGCCATGGGCTGTCTCCATACCTCTAGTTTTATTTCTTGTTTTACACACTCATTTGGTTTTGCAATTCAGTCACAAAATAATAAACATTTTTTCTTGGCATATTTTAACATAACATAATTTTGGCATATTCTAACGTAAGTATTAATTTTTACTAGTAATGAAGATCAAAATAATTTCTACTGTTAGAATGCCTGAAATTGAATAAAACTTATGTAATAATTCAAACCATATTTATTCCTTATATATTGGAAAAATGGAAGCATTATTTCTTATAATTTTTCATATTTTACAATTGCCAGTACCACATTTTATTTTGACAATCGTTTGACTTTATATTTTGTATGACAGCAAATTTTGAGGTGCCTAAGTGTGAAATTGATTAGAATGTTGACTCTTCAATCTTTAAACTATGTTTCTTTTTCTTCTTAAAATACACTTCATGTGTGATTTTCTGATTTTAGTCAATTCTTTGTTCCTAATTGCACAGGTGTATTTGAGTATGGTTGAAAAAGTTTAAAATATTTTGAGACCAGCTTTTAGCATAATAGCTATGTCACTGGTCTGTTATGTAGTCGACAGCATTTTGAGTCCCGGTCCTGGTGGTTTAAACTCACACCAGGTGCATGTGCATGTGTGCCCAAGATCTTAAGAGAAGAATGAAGTAGAAGGGATTGAGACATGGCCATCCCCCATGGGGGTGATTTCTCACTTTCTGTCTTTCTGTTTTTCTCTGTCTTTCTGGTGA
>NW_006205364.1:21927-24449 GCF_000334495.1 Tupaia belangeri chinensis | reverse complement strand
AAAAAAGTTTAAAATATTTTTATAATAATTTACCTGTTATTATGTTGTGCTTATCATCTGGGAGGTTGCTTTTATACAATAGTAAGATTCAAAGCATAAAGCACCGACAGGTCACCTTGATAATGACACATCTCTCATTTCATGACTAATGTGCTCCAGTATGAGAGTTAAGACTGACACTGCCTTACCCAGCACTAAAGTGCAAGGATCTCCATTTGAAATCATTTCAGAGTTGAACCTTATTGAATGAGCATGGCCAGATAACAGCTTACACAAAATAGGGCAGAAATAGTGTTTATAAAATAAATATACCAAAACAATGAATATGTGAATTAATAACAGTGGTTCTCTTGGAGATATCCTTTAAATAAAGGCAAAGCAATTTTCAGGTAGATTTAAAGTTTAGGTCAGGCTACAAGGATTATAAATTTTCTGTTTCTATAAGTCACTGTAATTATATTTGTCGTTCTGAAAGGTAAGACTTTACAAAGCACTGTGTATGAAAATAAAAATTTGATTTAATTTAAAAATGCAAAAAAAAGAACAGTGGTTCTCTATAATTCATTTCTCTCTTTCTCTCTCTCTCTCTCTCACTCTGTGTGTGTGTGTGTGTGTGAGAGAGAGAGAGAGAGTTTTGCTATAGGGCCAGTGTGTTCAGCAGAGAAACAGAAAGTGAGAAATCAACTTCCAGAGGAGACGGTCTTGCCACAGTCTCTTATATTACTTTCTGCTCTGGAGATTTTGGGCACACATGCACATGCACCTGGAATGACTCAAGATTCAGGATTGGGAATTAAATCACAATCACTTAAGACCTAAGGGCACAGAATTTACTGAACTAAGGGCAATAAATGCCTTTTTTTTTTTTTTTTGAGAGGTTTTTGTGGTAGGGCGCGTGCACTCGCCAGACAGACAGAGAGAAACAGAGAGACAGAAATTGAGAAATCACCCCCCAAGGGTGATGGCCAGGCCGCAATCCTTTCTCCTCCATTCTCCTCTCAGGATCTTGGGCAGGCACGCACATGTGCCTGGCATGAGTTTTAAGCCAACGGGTCCGGGACGTGAACTGCGGTCGACTACGTGGGAGTCCAGTGACATAGCCATTATGCTAACTGCTGGTCCCTGTCCCCCATGTTTTATTTATAATAGTAACAGTTTTATTTTTATTGAGAAATAGTAGGAACTAAGAATCTAGTTATATATTTCATACCTGTTTGATTTGAAATGTCTGATTCTGGGCACAAGACACAAAGAAAGCAGCAAACAGGTCTTCCTTCTTGGGGAAGTTTTTGAAATCCAGGAACACAGCTGTGACTACACACAGATTCAGGAATCTGAGCAGAAAAGAAAATTATTAGTCATGATCATATATGTTATAAATTATTTTGATGAGATGTCTCTATTTTTCTCCACTTTGGAGAAAATTATTGCTTTTAATAGTTCAACACTGTGTATCACTTAAAGTCCCATCACATTTATATTAGTTAGACTTTCTTTTAATTGTTTTGTTTTATAGTGAGATTTTTACTAAAGGGTACATACAGTCTCCAGAGAGACAGAAAAAATGAGAAAACACTCCTAGTGTGATGTCCACACTGCAATCGATTCTTTATTGTCTTCTCAGGGATGGAGACAACCATGCACATATGCCACACCTGAGTTTTAGGTCTCTCATTCCAGGACTCAAAACTGTAGTCAGCAATGTGGAAGTCCAGAACTTAATTAACCACTACGCTACCTGTTGGCCACCCTTACAAAGACTTCTCATGAAGAAGTAGTATGCTTCCCTTTGTTCTTTATGTATTATTACTATTTTTACATTTTTGTAAAAATTATTTATTTAGCTGTACTTATTATTCTTATTATTTTAAAATTTGAACAGAAATACAGAGAGAATGAGAAAGGGAAAGTGAGAAAGCAAGCCACAGGTCCAGGACAAGAACTGTGGTCAACCATGTGGGAGTCCAGTCCTTTAACCATCACATCACCTACCAGCCCTCTTTATGTATTATATGCCAAATATCTCCAATGTGGCTAATTACTGTAACCTATACATATCTAAAATTATCCCTTGTGTCATTCTCTTCTCTTATGTAATCACTTTTTTCAAAACAATCTCAATGTAGGTTTTACAAGGTAAATATTCTGAAAAGCTATGTTCCCAAGAATATTTATGCTAGGTCCTCATATCTGGTGGTGTAGAAAAATTTTGGTTCTAGATTTTAAAATATCTAATATGATATGTAGGTACACAATAAAAAGTTAACTTAAATCTCATGTGCCAGCAGAATAAGAATGTCGTTAAGCCACTCCTGGACTCTGATGTTAGCAGAGCACTGCTCTTCCTATATTAACAAAATACATGTGTGAAGCATGATTGTTATATAAATCTTTTTTTAAAAGATTTTTGCCTTAGGGTGTGTGCACTTGCACATGCATGTTCATGCACATGCGGGAGAGAGAGAGAAAAAAAACCAGAGACATTGAGATAGAAAGTGAGAAATTAGCCCACAGGAGAAATG
>NW_006205364.1:20267-20930 GCF_000334495.1 Tupaia belangeri chinensis | reverse complement strand
CTGTTTCTCTGGCAAGCACACATGCCCTACTGCAAAAATCTATCTAAAATAAAAATTAAATTAAATTAAATTAAAAATGCATTTCTCTCATTAAACAATTTTCAACTGTGTATGCATATTAATTACTGCATTAATTTTAATTGGACTGCTGCTTGAACAAACATAAGAAAACAAATCAGCATATAAAAAACAGATGTTTTTCTATAGTAAGAATGTATGTAAACAAAGTTACATTGTATAAAGTCAAGATGTAAAGTAAGAATGTATGCAAACAAAGTTACATAGTATAAAGTCAGGATTTAAAGTAAGAATGTATATAAACAAAGTTACATAGTATAAAGTCAGGATGTAAAAGGCAGATTTAAGAAAATAATTTGTATTTTTACTGAGGCAAGAGTTTAATAAAGTTTTCTTTAGGTGTCTGCCATAGGTCATTTGCTTTCACCAGAGAGAGATACAAACATAAAAACAACATGTGAGAAATTAATCCTTAGGAAGTTGGTCATTCCTTAAACCCTTTTCCCCCATTATCCTCTCAGGATTTTGGGCATGCACACACATACACATGCCAGGCATAATTTTCAAGTCATCAGATCCAGGACACAAAGCCATGGTTGGCTATGTGAGAACTCAGCTCCTTTACCACTACAGCTCCTGCTGGCA
>NW_006205364.1:18505-20056 GCF_000334495.1 Tupaia belangeri chinensis | reverse complement strand
AAGTATAGTGATTTATTGTATAAAAGAAATTAAAACAAAATAAAATAAATAAATGTCTGCAATCTATAGTAGAAACTGAAAGACTGGAAAGTATAGTAGCAGGGAGGGTAACTGTAGATACTACACATAGTAAAAATAGGGATAATATGAGGGTGGGTATTAGGGGAGGAGGAAAAAAGATGAAAAGGAAATACATATAACTGATACAAAAATAAAAATAAAAAGCTGATGATAATGTATATGGTAATGTCTTTGTCTTCTCTGATATGCATTGTATTCATGCTCGGAAAAGTCGTGATGATGTACACTGTAAAGAGGTATTTATGATTAAATGTAAATACAAAGAATAAAAAAATTAAAATATTGGAAAACACAAAAAAAAACACAAAAAAAGGGTAGTCACTCAATTTCATTTCAGAACTCTGTTCAGATATGTCTGTATACATTTAATATTAAAATGACATTCCTTCTTGAAATTAACAGGCCAGCTTATCATCTTTTCATTGATGACCAAGTCTTGATCTTGGGTGCTCCTGTAGACAAAATCTACTTTAACTAACAGCAAACTACCATTAGAAAATCTCACAAGATTATGGATATCATACTGTGTCATTTTTCTTTTTTCATCCAGGGGCTTGTTGTACACAATGCTGTTTGTCAACTGGCTTTTCCTCAGAAATGGATGAAGCTGGATTAAAGGCAGAATTTACAAATTAGGACTGCATTAAACGTAGAGGTTCAACAGTCCATATCTATCAAGTAATCCAATTTTATCATCTCTATAAGAAAAATTCCAGGATGTTTCCCAACAAGTGATTTGTACATGGACTTTCATAAAACTCAGACTAACAAAATCTGGCTTGGACTAATTAGAGGCTAAACTTGGTCATTTATAAAGGGCACATGTGGGCCCAGTCAGTAAGTGGTGTGATTAAAATGGCTGGATCACACATCACTAAGCCAGTATCTTTGCTCCTGTGCCTGCAGCCTACAAAACACACTGGATGAGGACAACAGGTGGCATAGTGGTTAAGGCATTGGACTCTCTCATGGCTGACTGTGGTTTAAGTTCTGGACTTGATGGCCTGCTTTCTGACTTTCCTTTTTTCTTTCTCTCTGTCTTTCTCAGATCAAATTTTTAAAAATAAAAAGAAATAACATAAAATAATTATTTTAAGAGAAAACAAAACACTGGACACGTGTTCATGTCCAAATTCCAGACAAAAACAGAGATGGAGAAAGGATTAAATTATGACTATTCCTCATGGGTGGTGATTTATCACTTTCCCTCTGTGTCTTTGCCTAACAAATGCACATGCAGGAAAAAATATAAGAATTATTTATTTTTTTTTATTATTGCTATTTTAAGACTTGACCAGAGAGAGAGGGAAACAGAAAGTAAGCCACCAGGTTCTAGACTTGAACCAGTACACCATGTGGGAGTTCAGCACTGTGACCACTATGCCACCTGCTGGTCCCTTGTAGGAAAAACTTTTAAAAGGCACAATATGTATGAAAACATTTAGATTCTTGATACTGGAAGGGGTAGTA
>NW_006205364.1:15185-18458 GCF_000334495.1 Tupaia belangeri chinensis | reverse complement strand
AATAATTTGTAACAAATATATAAATTTAAAACTTTTAAATTATTTTTTATTTAGAGATATTTTTGCTATAGGGCATGTGTTCTTGCCAGAGAGAGAGAGACAGAGAAACAATAAGTGAGAAATCACCCACAGGAGGGATAGTCATGCCATAATCCCTTCTTCTCCTCATTCTCCTCTTGGGATTTGGGGCATGCATGCACACACCACTGGAATGAGTTTTAAGCCTCCAGATCTGAGATCTGAACCACAGTCAAGTACATGAGAGTCCAGTGACATAATCATTATGCCATCTGTGGTCCCCAAACTTTCATTCTAAATAGGTTTTTATTCCTGGTGGGCAAGTAAACCTTGAAGAGAGACATAGAGAGAATATGAGAGATGAGAAAAGAAGTGCCCCCATGAAGAATGAGCTGCAATCTCTTCTTCATTTTTCCTTTCTTTTGGGATTTTGGGAATGCATGCATGCACACGTGCCTGGCATGTTTTTGATGCCTCAAGGTTTTAGATTTGGGCCATGTGGAATTTAGTTGCCTTATTCAATAGACCATAGATCCATTCCACTAAAGAGTTAGTGTTTGGAGAATTATTTATTTAATTTTATCTATTATCATTATTTTTAATTTGCAATAGGTCATGGCTATTGATGAGAGAGAGAGAGAGAGAGAGAGAGAGAGAGAGAAGAAAAATGAAAATTAAAGCAAGTTGTCAGGTCCAGGACCCAAACCAGTCAGCCATGTGGAAGTTGAGATTTAACCACCATACCACTTGTAGGAGTCACCAAGGATATTTTTAATAAAACATATTAGACTTTGATTTTTGAATTTATGACATTCTTTTACAAAAAATAATTAAATTTTATTACTTATACAACTGTTCTTTCAGTCTTTACATTTTTTTTGAGGTTTTTGCTATAGGGCACTTGCACTAGCCCAGAAGACATAGAAAGACAGAGAGACAAAAATAAAAAAAAAATCATCGTCCAGGGAGGATGGCCACACCACAATCCCTTCTCCTCCATTCTCCTCTCAGGATCTTGGGCATGCACACACTCACACCCAGCTTGAATTTAAGCCACCAGGTTCAGGACTCAAATCCTAGTCAACTACATAGGAGTTCAACAACATAGCCATTATGCCAACTGCTGATCCTCTGTCTTTACATTTTTAGAATGGAAGAACTTCATCTTTAACAAATCTAGGTAACCATTTTGACAAAACTACTTGATTTTCCCAGAGTCAACTTCAAACTTTTTCAAAGGGCAAATAAAATGTTATTATTAGTACAGTAGAATTCAAATGGAAATTAAATTTCTGATCTTTATTTTTATGTATGTATATTATATTTACTTGTTTTCTCACCAAATTTGTCTAATTTGTCTCTTTTTGATAAAGATATATTACACATAATTAATGAACTTGCTTATATTCTGTAAATTATTTATTTTATTAATTATTTTTTTTTAGATTTTCTATATGGAGTGTGTACCACCACCGAGAGACAGAGAACAAGAGAGAAAAGCCCAGGATTCAAAACAGTCAACCATGTGAGAGTCCAGTGCCTTAACCATAATGCCATCTCCTAGCTCCATGATTTAGCGTTTCTTTACAATAAAATATAAACTTATTTATAAACCAAATAGGATATCCTGAGACTATTTGCATCAAAAGTGGTTCAGAGTTTTAAAACTGGATCACTGTTCCTTCTTCCATGATTTTTGAAGATGATATAAGAAAAATTAAAATTAATTCTGTTATGATTAAGACAGGCACAATAAATAACTGCAGACACCTGTAGGTCATCCATGCCATTAAAAGAGCACAACTGCTCAGATGCTCCCTAAATGGTCATTCTGACTTTACAATATTCTAACATTTCTTCCAAAATTTTGTCCATCTTGACTCTGTTCAGTCTAAGTTATGTTAAGGTTATATTGTGACTACTTTCCATACTTTCTCTTTCATTATTTCATAAAATCAAGGACAGGGAAACACATGGTGAAGTTGAGGGGACAGAGAGGAGAAAGAGGGTGATGGGAAGAAGCCAGCCTCCAAGGACAATTCACAGAGAAAACACAGTGTGTTAATCATGTACAACTAATGGAGAAGTCCCTTCAGATAAAAAGGTTTATTCTCTACATATAATCTTTTTCAGTACCACACACACAAAAAAATACATAAGCAGATGGCTTGTTGGTTAGGATGACTGAGTTTCCACATGATCCACCACAGTTCAAGTTCTGAATCAGGAGGCTTGAAAACTATGCCAGGCATGTGTGTGAGCATGCCCAAAATCCCGAGAGGAGACTAGAGAAGGGACTGTATGCAGCATGGCCATTTCCCTAGAAGGTGTTTTTCACTTTTCTTCTTTCTTTTTCCTTTCTGGTAAGCACACTTGCCCTAAGGGGAAAAGCTAAATACAAAAAATTAAAAAAAAAAAAACCACTTCAGGGGTCAGAGGTGATTTGATGGCTAAAGAGCATTCTTATATGACTGACCATGGTTTGAATCTCAGACCTGTAATGTGGAAAATCATGCCAGGTATGAGTGTATGCCTGGTGCCCAAATCACAGGAAAAGAATGGAGCAGAAGGGATTGCGCTGTGGCCATACCCTCTGGGAAGTTATTACTCTTTCTATCTCAATATGTCTCTCTGGTGAAAGCACATTACCTATGGAAGAAATAATTTAAAAAAAAAATAAAAAAGAAAATGTCTCCAAATATTATCAGGTGCTTGTGAAGAATGTTTACCTGCCAGGGAAGAATTGGCTGGTCTGCTTCTCCTGTAGATCTCCCTTTTCTATTTTTTGCAGAAGCATCTCATAAAGAACTTGGGCCACCACATGCACAGCACTGTAAATAAAATAGCTGGTGTCGGATATTGTCAACATGTAAAAATTAAATGGGAGAAACTCTGTGGAAGAATTTGGTGGGCAGTCTCCAGGTGTGCTACATAGTGGCTAACTAAGTGAGCAATTAAAAGCATAATCCCAGATTTTACTAAAACAAAAATCTTCTAGATACTGGAAAGGCTTGACTGTCTTGAGAAATTGTTTAAAATCAGGAATATTCCTTTTCTGGTTTGAAAGAAAAAGGCTTCCATGGAAAGTATATGGTCTGTGATTCAAAATATGCAAAGCACCTTCCAACTCTGAGGTGTGGAGATTTCTCATGATCCATACCCTTCCCAAAATAAAATTCAAGATTTGTTCCAACCCCAAGCTCAGGATACTCCATTCATCACCATGTATTATATACACATTTGCAGATGACACTC
>NW_006205364.1:8908-15117 GCF_000334495.1 Tupaia belangeri chinensis | reverse complement strand
CATATATCCTTTTCTGTCATCTTTGCCTTTACATCCTGGAGGAACTGCTCCCCTTGCATATCATCAGATACATAGAGTGCCACCCATGTCCAGCCGAAATGCAGCAACAAGCAGATGATTCCATAAGCTGAAGAGCTGTCCTTGGTGGCCATCTGATAAACTGATGGAAATTGGTCTTTATCACCAAGGATGGGATCAAAAGGACCATATGTGACCTGAATTAAAAACAAAACAAAACAAAACAAAAAAAACACCTTATACTTTTTTTTAAAATAAACAATGCTAAATGCCAGATTGGGGCTGTTTAACTAAAATTCAGACTTCTCAGGTTTTATTGTTTTCAATTTTTACTAAAATTAAGAGGTGGGAAGAGGTTATTTACAAAGCTCGCCGGTAAGGCAAACAAGTTAAAAACCTTTTTTAAAAATTTGTTTAAAATTAAACTAACTGCCCTGAATTTCTGCGTGTGAAATATAGATACAATATTGAGCAAAATATGTGGCCTCCCAAGTACATCAGTCACCTATGTACAAGTGTCTTATACACCACAAAATTGTGGGGCATCATTTGATTAAAAAATAATTACTATATGTTATGTGTAATAAACTTAAATTTATGAAGGCTTTCCCATGCAGGGATCTGATTCTTTTCCTAGAGAAGGGAGGACTCCTGTATTAGCCATTTACCCATCGCAGACTGCACCAGATCATTTCTGGGGGCTGGTTGGATTTGCCAGTGGGCCAGTGAGGTCAGTAGGCAACTTTCTAAATGTTATTAGTTGATTCACTTCACACACTAGTGTTTTTCTAAATCCTAAAAAAGGAAATGTTTTGCCTATTTGGTGACAGTCAAAAGAGAATGCAAAAATTTTACTCTGACCTAGTTCTCCTTGCAGTCAGAGCCCCTCATCTTGGAAAGTGTGAATTGCCCTTCTTCTTTGTAAAGAAGATGAACTGTATTTTGCATTTTGTGTACTTGTAAGTGAATGTAACATACCATCGATTTTCCTAGTTAGAATATAGAATTGTAACACTACACAGTGTACATTCCCAGAACTGTGTATATTTCCAATGAACATTTTTGCAAGCACACTTGTAATAATATATATATAAAATTAACGCATCTGTATATGTTTATGTCTGAGCAAAACTTTTTTTAATTCTTGTTTATATTGTCTCTAAAAAATGTGTGATATATATTTTGAAAAATACAGTTTTGACATCTGCCAAAAAATTAAAATATTGTGATTCTGAATTTACTGTGGTTTTTTAAAAAATTTCCCACTTGATCAGGGAGGAGCTAATTCTCTACCTGTTTAGACAATAGAATGGAATATTCAGTGAAGAGATTACATGCTGTGAAAATGGATTAGAAGACTTTTTTCAATCCCCCCCCTTTTTTTTTTTTTTTTGAGAAAGGACATGTGACTTGTACAGGTAACAATATCACTTCCAGACCAAAGAATGAAAGAAAAACTCTAAGGTTCAATACATGCTTTATTGCCTACAGTGAGAACTGAGGTATGCATAAAATTTATAAAGATTGTGCAACGGGACCAGCAGTTAACATAATGGCTATGTCACTGGACTACCACATAGTCAATTGCGGTTCATGTCCCGGACCCGTTGGCTTAAAACTCATGATGGGCACGTGTGCGTGCATGCCCAAGATTGTGAGAGGAGAACAGAGGAGAAGGGATTCTGGCATGGCCATCCCTCTAGGGGGGTGATTTCTCACTTTCTGTCTCTCTGTCTCTCTCTGTCTGTCTGGCGAGCACACGTGCCCTATGGCAAAAACAACTCTCAAAAAAAAAATTCTGCAACAAGATGATAATGATTCTGCCTTGCTGGGCCCATGTGACAATGTGGATCAGAGGCTTCCTTCCCAACATGCCAGGTTTAAAATATTAAACTCTGAGAAAAAATTATGTATTGAGTTTTTCATACTGTATCTTATCAACACAGCTTAAAACATATTGTCTTCTAAACACAAGCATATAACCTCTATGATATTTTTAAAATAATTTTTTCTACAACATAATTATTTTATGCTAATGCTGTGCTTACAAATAAAATCTCCTGAAACTTTTATGAGACAATTTCCCTGGAAGAACCTCTGAGGTGGAGATTTGTCATGCTGAGAGTAACTGGAAGTACTTCCAAGAGACCCACCTGTATGGATGTGAGGAAGGGCAGAGGGAGCTGGTAAACCTGAGCTGGAGGAACTGAGTCATTTTATGAGTTGGGAGGATCTCCAGTGCTGGGATATTATTTACTTGTCCACAGTGATAATAAATGAAAAGATTTTTTTAATATTTTTCTACCTAAATGTCCTCTGAATGCCCACTAATATTGTCCTGTCCTGAGATCAGACGGTTCCCTATACTGTGGGCACTTTTTAGAAAGCATCTTTAAGAGGACCATCAATATTCCCATTACTGGGGTTTAGCTGTCATGGCTATGGAAAGAAATATAGAGGGAACTTAAGAAATTTTACTTCTTTTTTATTTTTAATTTGTCATAGGGCAAATTTAATTGTGTGTATTTGCCACAGAGAGATAGAAGGACAGTGAGAAATCATCCCTCAAAGGGGATGATCATACCAATATTCTTTCTATGTTGGGATTTGGGACATGCAAGCACATATGCTCAGTGTGTTCTTCGGGATACCAAAATCAAGACTTGATCCATGTAGTCAGCCAAGTGAAATCCAGGCACATTAACCACCATATCCCCAGCTGGCATACTACAGTTCTTTATCTTTTTAATCCTTGTATCATTAATAGTCTCATGACCCAGGAAATAACATGTGCCTTTTTCCCTCTGCTTAAGCAAATTGTGTTCAAACAACCAAGAGAAGTGCTGAGGGCCACTAGAGGTATGTACACCCCGCTTCCATGTTTTCAGCGCTCAGATGTAAGAGAATTACATTAGGAGCTATCCGAATTTCATTCTTTAACCTGACAACCCACTTACCTGTGGACTTTTGTAGAGCTCCAATAGGGTTCCAACTTGGGCTGAGAATATTGGCATGTTTCCTGCAATAATAGCAACAGGTTGTTTCTGTATCCGGCAGTTGTAGTTTGGCAAGTACTGATTCCCTCCAGAGAGCAAAAATAAAGCACTTTCTAAAGTTCTTTTATCATTGGGAAATGCATTGTAGAAATCATAACCCAGAGAGAGGTTGGGGAGCAAATGGGGACTCTTATTGATCTGCTCAATGGCAAAGTAAAAGGCCAATACATATCTGTAGTTCATCCACTCGAACCTAAAAAGAGGGAACAGCATTAGAAAATACTATCAAGTCATGCAGTTCAAGGTAAATTCTTCAGCCAAACCAAAAGACATAACTTTATAGACCCAGGTTCCAATTCAGAGATTCTCCTGCATGGTACACAGAGCTAGTGTGAGTAATGTTCCCAGGGTTTCAGAAAACTTTGAATGTGTTTTTCCCTCTGATTAAGCAAACCATGTTCAAACAATGAAGAGAGGCTTTGAATGTCTTGTGAGTGAGATGAGGTGTCATTTAGGTGAATGATGACACTGTTGTCTGAACAGAGAGGATTTTAAATGAGGATCATTAATATATGGAGAAAATGAAAAATTTCTTTCAGAATATGACTAAAGAATTCTCCACTTCTCCTTACCCCACAGAACTGCCCTGAGCTTTCCCATTTCCATCTATGGACCCCTGGCCTAAGGGACAGTGAGGCAGGGCCTCCTTGCCCCAGCTCCAGCTTTGGTTGCCCAGCCACAGTAACCCTCTCTTTCTGTAAGCAATGTAGGCCTTTTTACCCCTTCTATTTTTCTTTCTTTTGTTAATTTCCCATTTCTCCTTACCCCACAGGACTACACCCAGCTCTTCAGCAGAACCCAGTTCCATCTCCATACCCCTGTCAAAATCGTGCATCTCACACTATATTGTCATCTCCTGACAATCCTTCATGCACCATAAGGGGTTAGACAGATCCAGAATCACAATTTTCAAATACCCTGGGATTATGAGGCTCCCTGGGATTCTCCCTTTTCCATAACCACTTGCAAAAAAAGGAAAGACAACTCTCCAGACTCCTAAATAGAAGACTCCTCCTGTGCAGACCATATTGCAAAACACAGCAAAAGAGAGACGTCGGCACACATCAGTCTACAAAAAAGGAACCACACTTGTTCCCAGTCAAAAATCATTTTCCAAAAAAAGTATCCAAAAGTGAATACCTCTCCCCATGGATAGAATTAGAAGAAGAGTCTCAGGTCTGAATTAACCAGGAAATATGTCTCCATCAAAAGAGCACAGTAACTCCCCTCCATCTCTTGAAAAAAACAGATGTTACTAAAATGTCAGAGAAAAAATGTAGAACATTCATGGAGACAAAATTCTATCAGTTAGAACAGAAAAGGGACAATGAGCTACAGGATATTAGAAGGTCTTTCCAGAATATGAAAAAAGAAATGGACACTCTAAGAAAGAATCAGATGGAACTATTAGAGATGAAGTCTCTCCTACAGGAAATCAAAAACACTCTCAAAAATATTAAAAGTCAATTAGACCATGTTGAATATTGAATGTCTGACAAAGAAGATAAAACCTATGACCTAGAAAAAAAACACACCAAAAACTCAAGAAAATAAAAAAACACAAGGATAATATATGAGAAATACTAGACTCCATGAGATGCCCAAACATCAGAATAATAGGCATCCCAGTAGGTGACGAAACGAAATGCCATGGAAAATCTATTCCATGAAATCCTGGAAGAAAATTTCCCAAGTCTAGAGAGGCACTCAAGCATCCAGACCCATGAAATACAAAGGACTCCAAATAGAATAAACCCCAGAAGATCTTCCCCAAGGCACATCTTAGCCAGGCTGTCCAAAACCACAGATAAAGACAATCTCATCAGGGTAACTCCAGATCTTTCAACAGAAATAATCCAAGCAAGGAAAGAAGGGGGAAACATATTGAAAGTGTTAAGAGAGAAACAGTTTCAACCAAGATTATTATATCTAGCAATAGTATCCTTCATATGAGAAAAAAATTAAAATTTTCTCAAAGAAAACCTGAAAGAATTTACCAACACCAGTCCAGCTCTTCAAAAAACTCTGAAGAGAGTCCTGTTCCAGGAAAACTAAGTATGATCAGCCAGAAATAAGGGAATAAAAGACAACCAAGACAATGGTCAACTTAAAGGTAAGGAAAAATCTAGAAATATCGATAATAACATTGACTGTTAATGGATTAAATTCTCCAATCAAGAGACACAGACTGGCAGAATACAAAAAAAAATGGAATCCCTCTATTTGTTGTCTACAAGAAATGCATCTCATGGATAAATACACACATAGACTAAAAGTGAAGTGTTGGAAAAAGGTATTCCATGCAAATGGGAACAAAAAAAAAAGCTGGAGTAGTGATACTAATTTCTGACAAGGTAGGTTTTAAAACAAAAACTGTTCGAGAGACAAAGAATGGCACTATATTGTAGTAAAAGGGTTAATCCATCAAGAAGATATAATGCTAACAAATATCTATGTACCTAACACAGGACCACCCAAATAAGTGAAAGAAAGACTGTTGGATCTAAAAGGATAGACTGCAACACACTAATTGTTGGGGACCTCAACACCCCACTATCGCCTCTGGACAGATCATCTAGTCAAAAAATAAGGCAAGAGGGAAAGGATCTAAATGATAACCATAAATCAAATGGACTTAACAAACATCTATAGAACTTTCCACCCGAAAACCACTAGTTATACTTTTATTCTCAGGCCGACATGGAACCTTTGTGAAGATTGACCACATGATAGGGCATATAGGAAGACTACATATTCAAAGGCATAGAAACTATATCCAGGATCTTCTCTGACCATGATGGAATTAAATTTGATTTTAATTTCATGGAAATTCTCAAAAATACACAAATACCTGGAAACTAAATAGCTTACTCCTGAATGACTATGTAACTACTGAAGAAATTAAGACTGAAATCAAAACATTCATGGAAACCAATGACAATGAGGACACAAGTTTCTATAATCTTTAGGACGCTCCAAAAGCAGTCATAAGAAGGAAGTGTATAGCAATTAGTGCACATAAGAAGATGGAAAGAAGGCAAATAAATCACCTAACAACATGCCTCAGAGAACTGAAAAAGCAACAGCAAAAAAATCCAAAAAGCTCCAGGAGAAAAGAAATAATAAAGATTTGAG
>NW_006205364.1:7567-8645 GCF_000334495.1 Tupaia belangeri chinensis | reverse complement strand
GGAATACATAGAAAGCCTGACTGCACCTATAATAAGCAATGAGATTGAATCAGTAATATATAACCTGTGCATAATAAAAGCCATTTATGAAAAACCTACAACTAACATTATACTGAATGGGAAAAAACTGAAAGGTTTTCCACTAAAAACTGGTAGAAGACAAGGTTGCCACTTTCTCAGCTCTTATTCAAAATAGTATTGGAAGTTCCAGCCAATGTGATCAGACAAGAGAAAAAAAAAAAAGGCATTCCAAGAGGGAAAGAAGAGCTGAAATTACCTGTGTTTGCAGATGACATGACTGTATACAGACCAATAGTATCCACACACACACACACACACACACACACACAAAGTTCTCAAAGTAATAAATGCATACAGTAAATTGGCAGGATGCAAAATTAACTTACAAAAATCTATAGCATTTCTATATACAAACAACAAGCAGAGACAGAGACAGAACTGAAGAAAGTAATTCCATTTACTATGGCCACAAGAAGCATGAGATACTTAGGAATAAAAATAACCAAGGAAGTAAAAGAACTCTACAAGGAAAAAATTTAAAATAAATTGAAAAGGACACTAAAAAGTGGAAGCATATCCCATGTTCCTGGATTAGTAGAATCAATATAATCAAAATGTCAATTCTATCCAAATTGACCTACATGTTTAATGGAATCCCTATAAAATTACAAGAAATATTTTTCACAGACCTAGAAAAGACAATCAGATTTTGTCTGGAACCATGAAAGACCCCATTATGCTAAAGCCATCCTGTGCAAGAAGACAGGAGTAGGTGGCGTCTCACTTCCTGACCCCAAAATACATTACAAAGCTTTGATAACAAAACAGCATGGTATTGGCACAAAAATGCACATGAGTACCAATGGAACAGAGTAGAGACTCCATAAATAAACCCCAAAACATACAATCAACTCATTTTTGACAAAGGGTACCAGTCAATCCAGTGGGACAAGGGAAACTTCTTTAGCAAATACTGTTTAAAAAAATGGGTATCCACCTGCAGAAAGATTAATCTGAACCCTTATCTTTAACCATTAACAAAAATTAACTCAAAGTG
>NW_006205364.1:4884-7414 GCF_000334495.1 Tupaia belangeri chinensis | reverse complement strand
TGCCGTGACCATCCCCCCTGGGGGGTGATTTCTCGCTTTCTGTCTCTATGTCTCTCTCTGTCTGTCTGGTGAGCACATGTGCCCTATAGTGAAAATCTCCCCATCTCCCCACCCCAAAAAAAGAAAAGAAAAAGAAAAAAGAAAAATTAACTCAAAGTGAATCAATGGTCTAAACCTAAGACTACAAACTATAAAACTACTGGTGCAAAATACTGGGGAAACTGGGAGACATTGGGGTAGGCAAAGACTTCTTAAGCAAGACCCCCAAAGCATAGGCAATAATTCCCAAAATAAACAGATGGGATTACATCAGATTAAGAGGTTTCTGCACAGCAAGCACACAGTAATTAGTGTGAATCGCCAAACCTTGGAATGGGGGAGAATTTTTTTTTAACCGTGCCTCAGCTAAGGAACTGATAACGAGAATACACAGGGAACTCAAGCAGCTTACCCAGAAGAAAATGATTAACTCAATTAAAATATGGGAAAATGAGCTGAAAAAACAACTGTCCAAGGGAGACATAGGAAATAAGGATCTGGCCTCCACATGGTCAACCATGGTTCAAGTTCCAGACCCTGCAGCTTGAAACTCACACTGGGTGCATGTGCATGTGCCAAAAGTCCTAAGATGAGAATGGGGAGAAGAGATTGCAGTCTGGCGATTCCTGTTCGGGGGAGGGGGGGAGGTAATATCTTGCTTTCTATTCCTCTGTTTCTCTGACGAGCACACACCTTATAGCATAAATCTCTCTCTCAAAAAAACATTAAAGTTCATAAAATAAAAGCAACAGTAAGCTAAGGTTAATTTACTATTGAAAGAAGAAAAATGGTACTAATTTAGTGTAACCTGAATGGGTAGTGTTTAGAGAGTCTACTCTAGTAAATGGTAAAGTTCTAGGCCTTCACAGTCACTCACAACTCACTCACTGACAACCCAGAGCAACTTCCAGTCCTGCAAGCTCCATTCATGGAACACATCCTATGGAGATGTACCTTTTCTTCCCCTTCCTTTTTGTTGTATTTGTTTCATGTATTTTTACTGTACTGTCTATGTTTAGACATATTTAGGTACAGAAATACTTACCAGTATGTTACAATTGCTTATGTATTCAGTACAATAAGATAGTGTACATGTTTGCAGTCTATGGAAACAAGTTCTATCATACAACCTAGGTAAGCTATACCATCCAGGTTCTGTTGGTATAGAAAGTGGATGAATATGGAAGATTTGTTGCTGAGTGAAGCAAGTCAGGTTATGCAAAAGAGACATTGTATGTCTTCACTTAACATCTACTGACTGTCTGCACTCCATGATAGATACTGAAAGACTGGAGAACAGAAAAGCATAAAAATTGTAATGGACACTAGAGACAAGTGGAAAGAGAGTGTGGGAGGGCAAGAGCATAGAAAAGAAATTAGGGGAAAAAAGGAGAGGTAAGACACTTGTGGGATGTTGATGAGGATGTGTACAATAGTCTTAACTGGACTGGACTGAGGTGTATATCATGCTGGGTGAAGTCTTCACAATCTAAATGATGTATAATGTTTTAATGTGTGAATGATAATTTTAAAAATTAATTTAAAAACGAATAGGACTAAAATGCACACATTCACTACATTCATACTCTTAAAAGATTTATATATAGACAAATCACAGATATGTATATTTATAAAATACAAAGTAGTTTTAAGATTTTTAAATATGACATCAACAATTGGATTAAGGCCATTACTACATATATCATCTGAAATATTTCACATCTGTGACAAGAACTTTAGTATCATAGTCTTTTGACAATATTAGAATAAATAGTACTCAATTGTGAGTTACAGTCACCATGCATACACTCACCTTCATAACCCTTCTAGAATTGGGTATATCTCACATGTCACTTTGTTTCTATTTAGTTCCAGAAACGATGATTCAAACATTTCTTATTTTTCCTATATTCTGGAACATTTAAATAACACCTGACAGGGCCAGCAGGTGGCATGGTGATTAAGGCTTGGGACTCACACATGGTCAATCACATTTCAGGTCTCAGACCTGGTGGCTTGATTTCTCACTTTCTCCCCACTTATCTCTATTCTCTGGTGAGCACACATGCCTGTTGCAAATGAAAAACAAAATAATAATGATAAATAATATTAAATAAATAATTATTTAAAGAAGTAAAGAAAGTATAAATAGTATCTGGCTTGTCAGCTTTTCAACTACTTGGCATATTTCAAATACATTTGGGCTTTTTTAATATTTTATACACTATAATGTTAATTTAAAAAAAAACTGTTTTTAAATACGTTTTTGCCAAAATTGAACGTTTAATTTAAATCTTTTAGTCAATAACTGGCAGCATCAAGTTGATTTACAAATTTGTAAAAAACATTTTCTCAGTAGTTAATTGGTCTTCATAAGTGTAATTTTCCCTTAGAAATTCTTAGCTTTTAAAAGAATATTTGCTAAAATTATGCTTTGAGTTTTAAAAATAGCTCATGACTGAATCTAATTGACTAAAGGATATAGAGACAC
>NW_006205364.1:2209-4138 GCF_000334495.1 Tupaia belangeri chinensis | reverse complement strand
TTTTTTTTTTTTTTTTTTTTTTTTTTGGCTATAGGCTGTGTGCACTCACCAGAGTGAAACAGAGAGAGAGAGAGTGTGTGTGTGTGTGAGTTAATTCCCTGGGGAGAAAGTCATGCCATGATGCCTTCTCTTCCATTCTGCTCTTGGCCTTATTGTACATGCAGGCATACTCTCACCTCTCATGTTTTTCAAACAACTCAATTCAGGACCCCAACCATGTAGTCAGCCATGTGGGAAGCAGCTGCCTTAAAGCTCTATGCTGAGTTAGGAGTTAGACCCCACTCTAGGTAGATAGAAGATGAACTCGGCATAAAGCAGTTATTGTGGTTTTCTTTCTGTGGTCTGGTGAATGTTCACTATGCCCCCATTACTAGCTTCAGAGGAATTTGATTCCCCATTAGGTGGTCTAAAATCAGACTGAAAATCACTGTGTGGAGCACGAATTGTGAGATTCAAGCTTCTGGGTTTACAACTAGAATCATGATCACCTCAGAGTACAACACCTCGACCACTATTCTACGTGCTGGCTTTTGCTAGATAAAGCTTTAATCAGACATCTGAAAATTCTCCCAGGCCTATCTGGAAACTTGTATATAATCTATACAAGTGGATTTGGCCAGAATCTCTATTACCTCTAATGTTACTACTTAGTAATTTTCTATACATACAATTATTCTCACCTTGCTCTTTGGGTACAAATTTTATTTATCCTCAATATATTCAGATTTGAACGTACTATTCTTGAACTATTGCAAAATCTCATGGCCACATTTCCCATGTATATTTTGAGACGTTAAAGGAAGCTTTTTTACTGTTCTGTAAAAGATATCATGAAGGGACCAGGAGGTGGCATGGTGGCTAAGGTACTGGATTCTCACATGGCTGACCACAGTACATGTCTGGGGCCTGGAATCTTGAACATTATGACAGAAACTTGTGCATGCATGCCCAAAATCCTGAGAGGAAAATAGAGCAGAAATTGGGGTGTGGATATCATCACTGGTTCATATATGGTGGCAGCCTTCAGATACCTATGGCTTCTCTACAAAGCACACTTTTACCATTCCCCAGTTAGCAGTGAGCACCCAGAGTCAGCACCTTGATTGTAACATTTACTTCATGTCAGGAGCTCAGTGTCACAATATGCATGCAGGCCTCACTACATGAGTTTTCACAGGAAAAGTGCAAAGGTACCAACAATCTCACTCATTCTGAGCCTCCCACTAAACATGAAGATAGTGCTGTTGGAGTGGTGCTGATGGAGTGGACAACAAGCTATATTAATTCTCTCTTCTGTCTTGAAAGAAATGAAGAAACACTAAAAATGAGAAGAAAGATGATAAAAGGATAACAAGGCATCCTGAGTTCACAACTGTGCTCTTCTCTCATTTCTGTGCTCACTTGATTATTCTCAATGGGATTAATCTCACACACATATATGCCAACTACATTATTATGCAGGTATAAACACATTTACACATAAATATAACCAACAACTTACATAAGTTTTGACACTTCTTGAGGTGGCTTCATCAGAAAATGTAGTTGACTTACAGTTTCGTGCTCTTCCATGATGACAAGAGGGAAAATCCCACCCAGTTCCAGGTCCCCATCCTTGTAGACACTTGGCTTCCAGTATCCATAACAGGTAAAATTTTTCATCTCACATGCCATTTGTAAAGGCTGCATAAGTAGCATGACACTAATCAAAGGTAATGACATGTCTGAGCTGGCCCAATACAGATAAAAAGTCCTATGTATGGGAGCTGAGGAGGAGCTGGAACTGGATTGTGTCTGCAGGCTCAGTCCTCTGCCGGGAGAGTCAACTCTGTGGAGTGCACAGAGGATTCCCACTTCTACATTCTGCCTTCAACCTGTACAAATGTGTTCCAGACTGGCATGACAGACAGGGACATAACTAGAACTTTT
>NW_006205364.1:1153-2167 GCF_000334495.1 Tupaia belangeri chinensis | reverse complement strand
TGAAAAACAATTTGGGAAAAACATGTTTTGCACTGTTTTTCTCCCCAAGACTTTATGATTTCATAATGGCCAGGTAAGGCTTTGGGGACCATCCTATCCTCACACAACAAATTTTGTAATTTTGTGACTAAGAGAAGCCAAAGTATCTGTATCACACAACTGCTCTTATAATTTGGACTTTTAAAAATGATGTTAAAATATAAAAAAGTTGGAGTAGCAGGTGGCATAGTAGTTAACAAACTGGACTCCCACATGATTGACTATCGTTTGAACTCTGGATCCTGGAGTTTAAAACTCATGATGAGCACTGGTGCATGCATACCAAAAATCCTGGAATGGAAGAAAATGGAGAAGAAATTGTGATATAACCATTCTCCTTAGGGAGTGATTTTTTCACTTTCTCTCTCTCTCTCTGGCAATCACATGTGTCCTATAGCAAAAGCATCTCTCTAAATAAAAAAGAAATAAAGAAATCCACAATTACCTAATTCTGTATGATACTTTGAAAAGGAGGGGAATGAATAATGTCAGTCATTGGTGGCTTCCTCACTAGTGTACAAAAGTCATTTCACTACTATGTCCAATATCACTCTCAGGTCTGCAACACCATCATGGCACAAATGAGCCTTATAACTTACAAAGAAGTAGGATACTTTCCAGAAATGATTAGATTATTTTTAAATTCCAATGTTCCATAAAATTAATCCACATACCCCTAAGAATGATATTCTCTGCTCTATCCACTGATAATACAGGTGTCAAATGCTCATTATATGATTTAATATGTAATAACTAAAAAGAACTCTATTCTTGACCCAACATTTATGTTATATTTTTTCACTTATCAGCCTTTATAAAAATATTCTTAAACATTTTTCATGACTTGCATATTTATTTATTTTTGTACTTCTATTTTTTGATTTTTATAAAAATATGAAATGCAGAAAGATATTTTAACTGATGTAAACTTTGCGTGATGGCTTAATTGAGCCATTTAGCATTATTACCAGGGGA
>NW_006205364.1:0-1098 GCF_000334495.1 Tupaia belangeri chinensis | reverse complement strand
CTCTCAATTTCGTCAAAATTAATAAATCATAATAATAAGTAAAATTATATAAAATAATTAAGTAAAATCAACATGCATATTACCTCACAACTTTTTTCTGAGGTGAGATCACACTGTCTGTTTCAGAGAATTATTCAGGTATATAATATAATGTACTTAATTACACTGATATGATGTATATTAGAACATTTGAACTTATTCCTCTTGTCTAACTGTAATGCTATGTAGAGATCTCTCTGTATGTATCTCTCTGTGTCCACAAATGCACAGAGAAAAGATCACACAAGGATGCAGCGAGAAGGTAGCCAGGCAAGCCAGGAAGAGAACAGTTACTAGAAATCAACTCTGACAGCACCTTGATCTTGGACTTTTGACCTCCAGAACTGTTGATGGGATGGGGAGGTGTGGTGTTATATGTTGAAGATATTTTGATCAACTGGACTGGGGAGAAATGTTCACATATTGAAATGTTCACTGTGTAAGCTAAACAATGTGATTGTGTATAAATTAATTAATTTAAAAAAAGAGAATTTTGCTATAGGGCATATTTGTTTTCTGGAGAGACACAGACAGAGACAAATCAAGAAAGCAACCCCAGGAGGATGGTCACACTGCAATCCCTCTCCTCCATTCTCCTCTTGGGATTTTCGACAAACACAAACATGGTTCTGGCATGAGTTTTGAGCCACTGGGTGAAGGACTAAATTGTGGTCTACCTGGGAGCCCACCATCCTAACCATTACACCATCATCTGCTTTCTTGACCAACATTTTTAAAACCTGGCTACCCTCAAACAGTAGTAGCTGTCATATTATTCTCTACTTCTGTGAATTTTAGTTTTTGATACTCTACTTACATGTAAGATGACGAGGTATATTCATCCCTGTTTTTGTAATAACATAATATATTTCGTTAAGTTTAGGGTCCATGTGATCACCAGACACTAAGGGAGAGAGAAACACTTCCCAATGGAGCTTCATCATGCTTCAATCCCTTCTCTGTTTCTCCATTCTGTCAGGATTTCAGGAATGCACACACATATACATAGTGTGCTTTTTAAGCCAAAAAAAATGGGATGCAAATCATGGTCACTTATGT
>NW_006205363.1:0-3592 GCF_000334495.1 Tupaia belangeri chinensis | reverse complement strand
CTCATATAAATGTCTTGATTAAATATCACAAAGCAAATACCTACATATTAAGTGAAAGAATTCCAGCTGGTAAACATGACTAAACATTTGTAAGGATATATTTAATATCTGTACACCCATTATGTTTTCAGGTAACAAGAGGGAAAATGCAGCACAATTTCTTTTCTCGTTAAGGCACTGTCATTTAAACATAAGCCTGGAGTACTCAAAATAGAATTCGAGTCTTCAAGATGAAAGCATGGCAAGAAGTGTTGGATGGCAGTGGTGTGAGCATGTGTGTTTCTGAAAGTAAAAAATCTCCAGAAGAAAAAACAGAAATGGCATGCTTTATCCATCTCGCTTAGTGAAAGAGCTGCAGTCGAAATTGTTAAGGGAGCAGGTACAATGAATATTGTCACAAGTTGTTTTAATCTTTGAAGCGGTGTGGGTGCTGACGACTACTAGTATCAAAAATATGTTCAGGATTGTTTTGATACCTATATTTATAATAAAAAAATGTTGGGGGTGCATCGATAAATTTCTGTTAAAAGCTGTTCCTGTGTGTTACATGTAACAGGCATGGTAAATATTTGTTTACAGCTTTGTTTAACAAACCATGCATTTAAGTTGAAGTGAAGTCAACAAAAAGGAAATAGGTGTGTGAAGAGGTGATTTTGAGATTAAAGTTAGCCTTAAAATGTAAATAAAATGTGGAATGTGTAAAAAAAAAAAGAACAAAGTTGTAGAACTCACATTTTCTAATTCAAAGTACACTACAAAACTACAGTCAAAGTAGTGTGGTACTGGCACATAGGACTGAGAGTCCAGACATAAACTCGCACATCTACAGACCTCTGATTTGCAACAAGGGTGCAGGTGCTGAGACCCTGGGGGGGGGGAGAGAACAGTGTTTTTAACAAATGGTGCTGGGACAACTGGATAATCACATCCAAAATATTGAAGTCAAGTCCTTGCCTCACACCATATCCAAAATCAACTCCAAATGTATCAAAGACTTAAATGTAAGAGCCAAAACAATAAATTTTTAGAAGAAGAAGAAGAAGAAGAAGAAGAAGGGGATAAATCTTATGACCTTGACTTTGGCAGTTGATTATTAGATGACACCAAAAGCACAAGGAAAAGAAGGGAAAAAAATAGACAAATTCAACCTCATAAAAATTAAAAACTTCTGGGAACCAGCAGTTGGCATAATGGCTATGTCGCTGGACTCCCACGTAGTCGACCGCGGTTCGTGTCCCGGACCCGGTGACTTAAAACTCACGCCAGGCATGTGTGCGTGCGTGCCCAAGATCCCGAGAGGAGAATGGGACTGGAGAGGAAGGGATTGTAGCATGGCCATCGCCTGTGGGGGGTGATTTCTCACAATTTGTCCTTCTGTCTCTCCAGCAAGCACACGTGCCCTATAGGAAAATCTCTTTCAAAAAAAATAAAAATTAAAATTAAAAATTAAAAACTTCTGTACATCAAAGGCACTATCGAGATAATGAAAAGATAACTCACAGCATGGGAAAGAATATTTTGCAAATCATGTACCTGATAACGGTCTATCCAAAAAATAGAAAGACTCTTACAATTGAACAATAAAAGGTAACACAATGTTTAAATGGGCAAAGGACTTGGTATATATGTTCCAGAGAAGATAAACAAGGAACCAGTAAGAATTTGAAAGATTTTCCTTTTAAAAATAATTATTCTATTTAAGTTTATTTATTTGTTTATTTATTTTAATTTAACCAGAGAGGGACAGAGAAAGAGGAGGGGAGGGGAATTGAGAAAGCAAGCTGCTGGGACTGGGATTTGAACTGTGATCGGCCATGTGAGAGTCTAGCACACCCAACCATCACACCATCTGCTGGCTCCAGAACAAGAAAGATTTTCAACGCTATTAGTCATCAGGGAAATGCAAATAAAAGCCATAATGGGATACTACTTCCACACATAGGATGACTATAAGCAAAAACAAAAACAAAGATAAAACCAAAAAGGAAAATAACAAATGTTAGTAGCAATGAGGAGAAACTGAATCCCTTATACATTGCTGATGGGAATGTAAAATGGTGCAGTGGCTTTGAAAAGCAGTTTTAACTGTTCTTTAAAAATTAGCTAGAGAGGGACCAGCAGTTAGCGTAATGGCTATGTCGCTGGACTCCCATGTAGTTGACCATGGTTCGTGTCCCGGACCCGGTGGCTTAAAACTCACGCCGGGCGCATGTGCGTGCATGCCCAAGATCCCGAGAGGAGAATGGAGGAGAAGGGATTGCAGCATGGCCATCTCCCCCACCCCCCCGGAGGATGATTTCTCGCTTTCTGTCTCTCTGTCTCTCTCTGTCTGTCTGGCAGGCACATGCGCCCAATAGAAAAATACCTCTCCCCCCCAAAAAAAAATTAGCTAAAGAATTACCCTATCTACCTACAACTCCATAGCAAAATGCAAAGTACCTTCAAAAAGTTCGTGGATTGGGAACCAGCAGTTAGCGTAATGGCTATGTCGCTGGACTCCCATGTAGTCGACCGTGGTTCGCGTCCCGGACCCAGTGGCTTAAAACTCACGCCGGGCGCGTGTGCGTGCGTGCCCAGATCCCAAGAGGAGAATGGAGGAGAAGGGACTGCGGTGTGACCATCCCCCCTGGGGGGTGATTTCTCGCTTTCTGTCTCTATGTCTCTCTCTGTCTGTCTGGCGAGCGCACACACCCTATAGCGAAAACCTCTCCCAAAAAATAAAAAAATAGTTCATGGATTGAAAAATTTTTTCACCAGAATAAATTCATATTTGAATTCCCACAAGCTTTTTGAAGTCGCCTCCTATGTACCCATGAGAATTGGAAATGGGTATTAGAACAACAACATATAAGAAGGTTCATAGCTGCATTATCCATAACTGCCAAAAAGTATAAACAAATCAAAGTCCACCAACTAATCAGTAGATTAAAAAAAAAATGAGAACCAGCAGATGGCATAATGAATATGTCACTGGACTCTCACATAGCTGACTGAGGTTCGAGTCCCAGGCCCAGTGGCTTGAGGCTCATTCCAGGAGAATGTGTATGTATGCCCAAAATCCAAAGAGAAAATGAAGGAGAAAGGACTGTGGTAGCCATCTCCCCTATGAGGTGATTTCTTGCTTTCTGTCTGTCTCTCTGGCTAGCACATGTGCCCTATAGCAAAAGTCCCTCTCTAAAAAAATAAAAGTGGTATATTCATATAATGGAATATTATTCAGTCATAGAAAGAAATGAGAAGGAAAAAAGGGCGTGCATGTTGATTCATGATATAACATGGATGGACCTTGAAAACACTATGTTACATGACAGAAGGTCACACATATCATATGGGCCCACTAATAAAAAATGCCCGGAATAGGAAATCTGGTGAAACGGATAATGGATTAGTGGTCACTGGAGAAAAGAAGGAGGATGGAGGATGGCTACTCACAGGTACAGGGTTTGTTTAAGAGATGACAGGGTGATGAGTAGGACTACATAATGGTGATGGTGGGCCAACATTGTTAATGCGCCAAAAGCCACCTCTAAGTGACTGAAATAGTGGATTATATATTAATAACTTTAACTCCATCAGGAAGGAGTTTGGGGAC
>NW_006205362.1:0-503 GCF_000334495.1 Tupaia belangeri chinensis | reverse complement strand
TCTCAATGCTGCAACCCACTGGCAGCTTCAGTCAGCCTGGGTCACGGGCACACACGTGTGTCAGGCATCAGGGAGGCTCCAGGACGGGACACAGGAACCTTCATGTGTGGACCCAGGATTACAGCTGTGTCACTACCTGACCTAGCATGTCTGACTGTCATCTTCCATAGTGTTAAACTCAGAGCATCCAGGTAAATGTCGAGACCGAGGGAGGGAACGAGAGCCCTGAAAGGAGCAGAACTCCAACTCTCAGCCCCAACTTCCTGTCCAGCTCTGGTGCATGTCCACTGTTCAGGCCCGGCCCTTTCTGCCCCATCACACTCACACCAGGATCATCTGCTCTGCTCTCTAGACTCCTGGGGTGGGAGGTGGGGGAGAACAATGAAATCCAAGGAAGCAAACAGTGCCCACAGTAAGCTGAGGGCTCCAGTGCCTGGACACCAATTCTTGTTCGATCCTTTTTTTTTTTTTCTACGATAAATGTCCTACACTTACTCAGCACC
>NW_006205361.1:1051-1433 GCF_000334495.1 Tupaia belangeri chinensis | reverse complement strand
GGTCACTCCCACATAGGTGACCACAGTTTCACTCATGGACCTAGGGCTTGCTCACTCTCTAATCAAAATTGCAAAATGATAATTCTTTTAAAAAAGAGTGTAGATAAATATATGTCTATATTTAAAGAGAGATTTTTTTACTATATGGCATGTGCTCACCAGCAAGAGACAGAGACAGAAAGTGAGAAGTCATGGGGTGGGGAGGTTTAGCCATGCCGCAATCCCTTCTCTCTGGATTCTGGGCACTCACACATGCCAGACATGAGTTTGATGCCACCTGGTCTGGGCCTCGAACTGTGATCCTACTCCACGCTCCCTCAGTCTTCAGGGAGCAGAAGGGCCCACACACAACACTGTGGAGCCGCCCTGAGGGAGCACAGAT
>NW_006205361.1:0-944 GCF_000334495.1 Tupaia belangeri chinensis | reverse complement strand
CCAGAAGGGCCCCGAGTATCTGACAGGCCAAGTCTCAGGCCTGACCCTCCGCAGGATGGAGGAGGCAGCGGCAGGAACAAGGCCAGGCCTAGCAAGTAGCTGGAGGGATCCAGAATCCAGTGCGGGGCCAGGGATGCCCGTGGTGGTGGGGAACGAGGGCATCGTGGAACACTGACAGGCACCACCTCTGCTGGCAGAGGACAGGACATGCGGGCCTGGGCGAGACTGTGAGAGGGACACCCCATGGAGCGGACAGGACCTGTGGCCCCCGGAGGATGACTGCACAACCTTGAGACACTGGCCGGAGGCCTTGGGCACCCCGTGGGGCCGGGACCACACATCCCCTAGGGCCAGCACACCCTCCCAAGAATACCCTCCAGTGCCCCTGCGGGGTCGGGCGAGACCACCACGCCTTAAACCCCAGCAGGTCCAAAGTTCTGTGGCCAGGGGTCCCCCACCGGCTGAAGTGGACAACAGTGACGCCCACGTGGCGAGGGCCGGGTTAGTGGTTGGAGCAGCAGGCGACCTGGGTCTGCGGGTAGTAGCTTGGGGACCCTCAGAGGGCAGAGGCCTGGGCAGGTGCAGCACGGGAAGCAGCACAGGAGACCGAGCCCCGGGGAGAGCACAGGGTGTCTCCACCACACACCTGTCACACGCACCCCCCCATGAGCCCCCCAGTGCCGGGGCGGCCACCCGTGGGGACGAGACACGGAAGCAACGGGGACGGATCCCAAGGAGGCTCCCAGCCCGGTGGAATCGCCCCCCTTCTCCCCTGGGGCAGCACAGGGGTCCCGCCGCACGCACGCACATGGCAGTCCAGGGCGTCCCCCGACTACCCGGCCAAAGCCTTCAGAGCCGACCACGGAGCCTGCCACGTGCCCGGCCCCACCGCAGATGCCCCGGAGGACTGACGGACACCGCAGACGCCGTCCCTGCCTTCCTCG
>NW_006205360.1:0-3528 GCF_000334495.1 Tupaia belangeri chinensis | reverse complement strand
TTAAAGACCTCCACAAGGAAAACTATGACAAATTAAAAAAAAAATTGAAAAATGACACAAAAAAGTGGAAGGATATCCCATGATCCTGGATTGGAAGAATTAATATAATTGCAATGGCAATTCTACCCAAATTAATCTACATATTTAATGCAATGCCAATCAAAATACCAGACACATTCTTCACAAATCTAGAAAAGACAACCATAAAATTCATCTGTAATCATAAAAGATCCTGTACTGCCAAAGCAACTCTAATTGTCTAATTTCAAATGACTTATTCTGGAGTATCCTCATTCTTTATTCTGTGTGTTCAATTCTCCTGTGTAAGCTCTCTAATAAATGTTCAATTTTGTCACTAAATCCTTCATCTCCTTGACTTCTTTTGCATTCTTTTTATGGTTTCTATGTCCTTATTAAACTTCTCATTTCTTAATACATTTTTTTCTAATTTTGTTTAGTTGTTTCTCTGTGCTTTCCTGCATCTCATTGAGCTTCTTTAAGATCATTATTTTTTAATTTTATTTAAGTAGTCCATAGATTTCTGCTTCTTTTTTTTTTCTTTTTTCTTTTTTGCCATAGTGTGTGTGCATTCACCAGAGAGAAACAGAGAGAGGGAGAATGAGAAATAACCCCTTAGGCGGGGGGTTGGCTGTGCTGCAATCTCTTCTTCTTCTCTCAGGATTATGGACACACATGCACAAGCATCCAATGTAATTTTCAAGCCACCAAGTCTAGGAATAGAATAGTAGTTGGCCGCATGGAAGTCCAGAGCCTTAACCACCATGCAATCTGCTGGCCCTTAGAGGTGTTTATTTGGAATTGGTGTTTATTTGGGATTTGTTATTTGACCTTTATTAACTTCTTTGTTAGCATCTTGTTTGCCTAATTGATATTCTGTCCCTTTATTGGTGTCTGTGGATATGAAGGATAAAACACCTGTTCCAGTATTTGCAGACTAGTTTTGGGAAGGCAAAAGCCTTCTTTTGTGTCCTCAATTTGATTAGATTGCTTCTAAGATGATGGTAAGATGGGGTTGGAGCCAGGTAATGTTTCTGCTGCAGTGAGGTTTCAATCTGGGCCCATTACCAGGGGCTGTGTTAGGAGGCATGGATCACGTGGACTAGACTATGTCCTGAACCTTGATTGTTAGGGCTAGCCCCAGGATGAGGATTCATTGCAAGTCTCTAGAAAGCAGGCTTATTACCAAATGTGTGGATGTCTAGGGCTTCCTCAACACCATATAAAATTTCTGAAGAATCACAGAGTGTGGGACCAGCAGTTAGCGTAATAGCTGTGTTGCTGGACTCCCATGTAATTGACTGTGGTTCGAGTCCTGGACCCACTGGCTTAAACTCACACCAGGTGCGTGTGTGTGCGTGCCCAAGATCCCAGGAGGAGAATGGAGGGAAGGGATTGTGGCGTGGCCATCCCCCCCTGGGGGGTGATTTCTTGCTTTCTGTCTCTCTGTCTCTCTCTGTCTTTCCAGCGAGCGCACATGCCCAATAGCAAAAACCTCTTAAAAAAAAAAAAAGAATCACAGAGTGGGTTGCTGGGTAGACAGAACTGGCTATGGACTATGGCTGATAGGATCTGGACCACAACCCAGAATGGTGTCTATAGCCCTGTCTCTGGGTTCACAAATGAGAGTGTCTCCTGCCAGATTCCTGGAAGGCATGACTTACTCTTAGGCTATAGGTGAACATAACAGGGGCAGACTTAGAGTACTGCTTTAAGATCATTTTCTCAGTGCTGAAGTCATCAGACCTGCCTGCTGGGGCACTAATCAGTGGTCCTTCTGGTCCCTGTGATGAGGGGCAGCACTGGTTTCAGACCAGACCTGAGAGGGAGCTGGAGCTGAGCCTCAAGGTCATTACAGAATTTTCTGTGGGCTCAAGTTTGGCAACCTGGTCCAGGGACTTGGACATGTGTGTCTTCCTCTGGGTCCCTCTGCAGGCTGACCTGCTCAGACTGCAGGTGGGAGGGCCAACAGCGAAGTCTCAGGGCTGTTTCGAGGTTCCCACTTGGCCTGCTTCCCAAGGCATGAGTGGCATGACTCCTGGGTCTCGGGAGACAGTTGTGGTGGTGAGATAAAGCACACAGGAGACAGTCATCTCCAGGGCGGAAGCTGGGGCTCGCGTGTGGGTTTGTCCTTCCAAAACAGCACTCCTAGATCTTGGGCTCCACTGGGTTTTCACAACCTCATACCTAAATCCCAAAGCTTCCACAAAGGCACTTTTGTCAAAGAATGACTATGAAATCATCATTACCTATTTGCCATCCAACTAATATTACTTCTCTCACATTGAGTCATTCTTACAGTTGAGATTTCTCTTAGCAGTTTATTTACTATGAGTTAGTTTTTCTTTAAGGAAATTTAGCATTTTTTCACAATGTGCCTCATTGCCTTCTAATCCCTCATCAGAAACATTTTTACATTCATATTTCTACTAATCGTCTGTCTCAGGAAATCTAGACTTGATGAACCATACTCCTCAAAATCCCTTTGGCATTTACCTAATGCCAAAACATGTACTAAACAGGCCCTGTATGTTGGTCAGAACACTTGGGTATCACCAATTGTATGTACTTTAACTCAGTAATAGGGGACTTCAAAATGTTCATGGGAAATGGAATTAAAGTGTGAATTAATTTTACTGCAAACTTCTTTAATTCTATGCATAGTTTTTTCATGATATGCATTTTCCATTAATTTTCTTGAGGTTCTCATATGTTAATTTAGCCACATAATATGCAATACTGTAAGTACAGCTTACATTATTATATTTTGCTTTCTCTCTCTCTCTCTCTCTCTCTCTCTCTCTTTTTGCAAGAGGGCGTGTGTGCTTACCAGAGAGAGACATACAGAGACAAAAGGAGAGAAGAAAGTATCGTCTATTGGAAATGATCATGCCATAGTCCTTCCCCGTCCACCCCTCTCTCCTTTTGGAGAACATGCTCGCACACAGGCCTGGTGTGTTTCTCAAACTGCGGTGCCCAGAATGCCAGCCATATAGTCTGCCAGGTGAGACCCAGCTGCCTTACACAGCAGTCCTGGTCATCTCTTAGTTTTATCCTTTCCACTCATCTTAGAAATGTCGAGATATTTTTGTTTTCAAGAAAAATTTTCTTTCATATTGATTATGACTGAAATTACTTATTTGGAATGAACTGGAATCTCTAGAATATTTAATCAATCAGAGTAAGAGTACAGATCCCCCTTTGCTAAGTCAAAATTTCTTCTGTCAGTTAGTTTAAATTTTTTTCATCATATAGAATTTACATAATTTTTGAAAAGCAATGCTTACTTTGTTTACAGCCATAAGAACAAAGCTGGGCGTCACTGCTCTTTGGAGCTGACACACACAGTGATGTGTTGGAGGCTGTAGATCCCACTTTGAACGCACAAAGATCCCTCTCTCTGAGCCAGCTACAGACATGTCAGTGAGAGATGAAGCTTGTTTGCGTAATTGAAAACTCAGGATGCATGAAGTGTTTTGTTCAGGGACCAGCACTTAGTGTAATGGCTAT
>NW_006205359.1:0-913 GCF_000334495.1 Tupaia belangeri chinensis | reverse complement strand
TGAAGCATAAGGACCTGCACTGCGCTTATCCGTTCCCGGACAAAGGCAACTAAGCGGTTAAGAATGCAGGGTCCAAAGGTTAGTATAAGGAGGAGTATTATTAAAGGGCCAAGCAGGGTGGACATAAGGGTAGTGAACCAAGGAGAACGATTATACCAGCTTTCGAACCATTTCTGTTGGGCTTCACGGTCTCGGCGCCGATTGTCTAGTCTCTCCCTAAGTTTGGACATGGAGTCTAGCACAACACCAGAATGATCAGTGTAGAAACAGCATTGTTCATTAAGGGCAGCACATAGGCCCCCTTCTTTTAAGAACAGCAGATCCAATCCCCGTCTGTTTTGCAGGACTACTTCAGATAAGGATGTCAGGGAGTCCTGGAGCTTAGTAATGGAACTTTCTACAGCTTGGAGATCGTCGTCTATGGCTCGCTGGAGGCTGTCTATATATTGAGGAGTTTGAATAAGTGCAGCTGTCCCTGTCCCAATACCTGCAGAGATCCCAAGACCCAACAAGACTGCCAAGGTTAAGGAAATAGGTTCTCTTTTTTGTCTAAAATGGATATGATCAAATTGAGTTTCAAAAGTATCAGAGTCATAATAGAGGATTCGCGGGAAGATTTGTACTAGTACACAGTAGTCAGTTTCAGGATTGAACACGGAGGAGTGTATACAAGGGGTTAGGCCAGTGCTACAAGCCCACCAGCGTCCAGGAGGAGGAACTAAATAAGTATCTGTAGGAGGTGTATCAGAAACAGTTATATTACATAAGTACAATTGATCTGTGGGCACCTTGCCAAGGCAAGTGCCTTGTCCGGAGACCGAGGACAAGGTAAGAGTGGTATTCCAGCTACAAAGGTGGGAGGAGGGTAATGAGGTATAGTTCTCCGGAAGGGCGATGCCCTCATAATAAGGAG
>NW_006205358.1:0-720 GCF_000334495.1 Tupaia belangeri chinensis | reverse complement strand
GCCTTTTATTTCCTTCTGAAATTAACATTTTAATTTTACTTTATTTTTCTTTTTTTGGAGAGGTTTTTGCAATAGGGCGCATGTGCTCACCAGACAGACAGAGAGAGACAAAGAGATAGAAAGTGAGAAATCACCCCCCAGGGGGGATGGCCATGCCACAATGCTTCACCTCCATTCTCCTCTTGGGATCTTGGGCACGCATGCACACGTGCCCAACGTGAGTTTAAGCCACCAGGTCTGGGACTTGAACCATGATCGACTACATGGGAGTCCAGCGACATAGCCATTATGATAACTGCTGGTCCCAATATTTTTATTTTTTAAAACATATTTTAACTATTACAATCTATGTATTCTTTCAAAGTTAATTCAGCATATTTTTCTTACACTTTTAATGTTTACATTCAATCACTGTACATCTTTACAGTGACTACATCACAATTTAAACAATTCTCTATGAAATGCAATGATTACAATCTCACCACATACCAGTTCCTTGAAAATTCTGATGATGGTAAACTCCCATTCCCTATAGAAAAAAGTCTGCTCAGTACCTGGCCACAATGTGAAGGCTGTTTCCACTTCTTACATCTACATCTAAGAGAGAGAAGAACATTTCTCAAAAACAAAGTAGAGAATGCTCCCCATTGCTCTGTGAGTACTGTCCTCAGCATGATCGCAGGGAAAAAGAAAGAAAGAAGCAAACATTTTCTCCTTGAT
>NW_006205357.1:0-1017 GCF_000334495.1 Tupaia belangeri chinensis | reverse complement strand
AACGTCCTGACTCTCTATTGTTCTCTTGCTACCTTTATCTATCCTTTTCTCTTTACTTCCCCCATTTCACACTGTCCTATTCTCATTAAGTACCTTCACTGCTTTTATGTCCTCCATTTTTTTGCTCTCTACCATAGAGTGCAGATTGTTGGTATATATTGAGTAGATACATACAATGTCTTTCTTTCATAGCCTGGCTTACTTCACTCAGCAATAGATCCTCCATATCTGACCACTTTCTATCAAATTCCAGGGTCTTGTTATTTTTTATGGCTGAGTAGTATTCCATAGAGTATATATACCACACTTTTCCAATCCATTCATCAGTTTGTGGACATTTTGTTTGGTTCCATGTTCTTACAGTACTACTTCTTAAGGCTATGTGATTGGAATCACAAATACAGGTACTGAAATAGCATATTGTATGTGTGAGATTATGTGGTAGGTATGGTGAGTAGTATGTTATATATTTGATTATTTTAAAAGGGAAAACACAGGCCCAGCAGATGTGTAATGATTACAACACTGGACTACCATGTAGTTTTCTGCGGTTTGAGTCCTGGACCCAGTGGTCTAAAACTCATGCTGGGAGCGTGTGCCTGCACACCCCTGATCCTGAAAGGAGAATGTAGGTAGAGGAATTGTGGCATGGCCATTCCCTCAGGGGGTGATTCCTCACTTTATCTCTCTATCTCTGTCTCTCCACCAAGCTCATGTGTTCTATAGTGAAAATACCTCTCTATGAAAAAAAATTAAAATACAGCTTAAAGAATTCTCACATAACATGAAAAGTTTGAAGTAGAGAAACATTGTATCAGATGTGGTTTCATTCACAAATATTTCCAGTCTGTCTGAATTTTAAGGATATTTTTTTTTAGACAGAGACGCAGGGTTTCACTGTTTTCCCTGAGATGACCTGAAACTGCTCATCCTCCTGGCTAAGCATCCTGAGGAGCTGGAGTGACACATATTCTACCACTCCCGACCTTGAATTTTTTAAAAAATTATTTATTTTAT
>NW_006205356.1:0-4653 GCF_000334495.1 Tupaia belangeri chinensis | reverse complement strand
CTTTGCTCATATAGTTTCTGATGAGAAGTCTGATATTAGCCTCATGGGACAATCTTTATAAGTAACCTGATGTTTCTCTCTTGCCAATTTTGATATCTTGTTTTTGTCTGTGGATTCAGTCAATCTGGCTGTGATGTGCCTTGAAGATCATCTTGGGTTGATTATTTTAGGAGTCCTTTGTATTTCTTGGGTCTGGATATTTTAATGCCTTTCTAGGTTTGGAAAATTTTCTTGCAGGATTTTATGGAATAGATTATCAATGCCTTTATTAGTTTCTTCGCTTTCTAGGTTTCCAGTTATCTGGATGTTTGGGCTCTTAATGGTATCTAGTATTTATCGTATAGTATTCTCTCTTGTTTTGGTTTTTCTTTTTTTGGTTATTAGTTTTGTTTTGTTATTTTTTTTCTAGGTCAGAGGTTTTGTCTTAAATATGCAATATTTGATCTTCTGCATTGACAAATCTGCTTTTAATATATTCAAGGGTGGTTAGATTTTCTGTATTATTTCTAATAGCTATATTTAATTTATTTTTTTGTGCATATTTTCTTTTTCAGATAGTGCGAGGATGTCTTCACCTTCTGGAACTCATTGCCTCTTTTTTTTCTGCATCTTCTGGAGTTCATGATCTCTTCAGCTCTTGCATTTAGCTTAGTTTTGTCACTATTAATATTCTGAATTCTCTATCAGACATTTCCATAAGTTCCACTGTAATATCTATGGATAATGAAGGACTGTTATTTTCCCTTAGGGGAGAAACATTTTCTTGGTTATTCATATTTCTTGTGCTTCTGTGGTAGTTTCTGGTCATCTGCCAGAATATATGTGTTTCTCTAATTTCCGGGAGTTAATTCTGAGCTTTCAGAGGTGTGTTGGAGAAGGTGATCTGCAATTTCTCTGCAGTTCCATTACCCTGATGCTCACCAAGCAACATGCACTTTTGACTTTGAAACTGGATATTACAAAGGCCTCACAGTTTCTAGGGAATAGGTGTACCTGTGCTCTGCTGCAGAGTTTCAACAGAGAGTTCAGAGGTGTGTGGCAGGAGAGAAGCCACATTCTCTGCAGCTCTGTCCTTCTCCCTACTGCTCACTCTGCAGTCTTTCTTCTCTGAATTTTAGTCATTAAGTAGTGAATTCACTTTGGGTTAATTGCTTAGAGAAGGTTTCTGCAACTGTAAGATCATGTGTTTCCTTTTACTGTAGGGCAATTCTATGACAAAATCTCTCCTCTGCTGTGCTTGTCAACATGGCATCCACAGAAAAAGATTTTTATTTCAGATTTATGAAAAGGAATTTCTGGGGCCAACAGGTAGCACGGTGGTTAAGGGTGATGGATTCTCACATGGCTGACTGAGTTTTGAGTACCAGACCTGGTGGCTTGCTTTCCCTTTCTCTCTCTCTCTCTCTCTCATTAAATTAAAAAATAATAATAACAACAAATAAAATTAAAGAAATAATTCTTTTTTAAAAAAAGTAGTTTCTGCCTTCAGGCAGGAATTTCAGTAAGCATTGAGGAATTCAGTGATCCTGAAACTATTAAGATGCTTGGCAACTGTGGGCCTAGGTCTGTCTAGACACTCAGTGTATAGATAATGAAGAGCAGTGTAGGTTTTAGAAGATGGGGTTTGGAGCATAGCTTCAGTCGCCTTTGTCCCTGAACATGCCAAGACACACCTCAGGTTTAAAATGGCTTCTGTCTGAGTGTTTTAAGGGTCTAGAAGATGGGGTTTGTAGTATAGCTTCAGTCTCCTTGGTCTCTGAACACACCAGGACACCCCTCAGACTTAAAATGACTTCTGTTTAAATACTTTAAAGGTCTAGATGATCAAGAAAGGAGATAGTTGATCCAGATATGCCCTGAAGAAGGGATTAGGTTCAAAAAGTTTATATGACATGGGACCAGGAGTTAGGGTAATGGCTATGTCACTGGACTCCCACATAGTGAACATGCCAAAACACACCTCAGATTTAAAATGTCTTCTGAGTGTTTTAAGGGTCTAGAAGATGGGGTTTGGAGTATAGCTTTAGTCTCCTTGGTCTCTGAACACACCAGGACACACTTTAGACTTAAAATGACTTCTGTTTAAATGCTTTGTAGGTCTAGATTATCAAGAAATGAGATAGTCTATCCACATATGCCCTGAAGAAGGGGTTAGGTTCAGAAATTTATATGACAGAGAAAAGAATTTGGCTTGGGGTGGGTCCCTGACAGCTTCAAAAACATTCAGACCATAAGTGTGTTCACCCCCAAATCCCTGGAGAATAAACTTTGGTGTGAGCACATCATTTTGGAGAGAGTGTTCTATCTCCCCCTCCCCCCCCATATCTCCTGCTGCTCTCTGGTGAGCATATATGCTCTCTGGATTTTTAAAAAAAATTTGGGGTTAGCCAGGGATCATGGTGGGTGAAGTGGCTAGATCACATATGGCCAATTGTGCAGATAGAGTCCATGATCTGGCAGCTTGTCAAATACATCACTGAATGTGTGTGCATGCCTACAAACCTTAGAGGAGACTGGATGAGAAGGAGGAGAGTGGAGGAGAAGGGATTGCAATGTAGCAAGTCCCCCTGGGGGATTTTTTTTCTCACTTTACCTTTCTCTCTGTCTTTCTCCAATGAGTTACCTGAGCCCTATAACAATTTGTTTATAAATTCTAATACTTTTAACAACATTGATGAACCAGGAGGATATTATGCCAGTTGAAGTAATCCAGGAAGAGTCATACATTATACAGTTCCACTTTATAACTGGAATGTTATAAATCAAATTCACAGAAACAGAGCATGAAATGATAGTTACCTGAGCCTGAAGGTGGGCAGGCTTATAAAATAAGGATTAAAAATTAAAATGAACACATAAAATAAATGAGTTCAAGGGTCTATTGTACACAATGAAGTCGACAATAGTATATTGTATACTTGAAAATGCTGAGTAAATATTAAGTGTTCTCACCACAAACATTTACCTGCTGAGATAATGCATGTGTTAAATGACTCCACTCATCCATTGCAAGAACTTATCTATCAAAAAATCCTGTGAAACATAAAGAATATCATGTGAGTTATAAATTTATGCTTATTGAAAAAATTAGTAATATAAATAAGTAATTGAACAAACAAGATTATATCACAAATACATCTCATAAAGATTAAGAGGAGACTAAAATAAAAATGAGTAAAATCAAGGGGGAAAAGAAAGAAGCAAAATATATAAAGGATACAAAAATTGAAAATTATTTATTGATGATAATGTCTATGATAGTATCTTTAAGCAAAATAACATGAAATGTATTCATGCTGAGAAAATTTGTTTTGCATGCTGTAATGATATATACTGATTAAATGTATCAAATTTTAAAATTAAATTAAATTCAAAATCAATAATAAATAAAAGAGGTAAAATCTGGGTCAAGAATAGAGGCTCATTAGTTACCAAACACTAAACCACATGATAAGGATATGGTGCCTAGATTATTAACACAGAACAAGACATGAGCCTGAGGGGTCAGTGGCTTAATTTTGTGGCGTGTTGAGAAAAAGGATAATTTAACCATATTTATCATGCAAACTAGTTCTTTACAAATCATAAGGCATATTTCTACAAAGACATGTTGCACACCTAGGAGTGATATGGTAATGAAGTGCCTCTTGTACATTACTGAGAAAGCCATCAGTAACCGGTGTCAGCCCTTCCCCTCCTTGTACAGTTATCACATAAATTTAGGCTATTAGATGTTTTGTTGATTTTGAACACCAAATTTTAAAAACCCATCGTAATGGTTAAAAGTCACTTGTAGTACCACCACTTACAGCCTCTCTTGTGAACAAAATTACAGAACTTGTAATCTCAGGATGGCAGAGTGGTCCCCAAGGCTTTACAGGCCATGATGTAATAATAGAGGCCACGGGGAAAATTCCAAAATGTGTTTTTATCTAAATTACTTTTTAACTAGAATGTATGATAGCAGGTACAGAGCCCCAGGGCAGGGAGATCCCAGAGCTCTTGCATAATAGTGAAGTGACACAGTAAAATAAAGGAAGCCAGAATCCAGATCACGGTGACACTAAGTGTGAGTCTCAGCACCGTGACTCCCTCACAAATTTATTTTTTATGCTCCTAGCTGTGACCTTGTCTGTCATGCCAGTCTGGCTCACACTTTGTGCAAGTTCAAGGCAGACTGTGAAAGTGGGTGTCCTTTGCTTCCTCCACAGAAGTTGACTCTCCCTGCAGAAGGCTAAGCCTGAAGACACAATCCAGCCCCATCATTTTCTCAGCTCAGCACACACACAGGGTTTTGTGTCTGTGTTGGGCAATGTGTTGGGCAGGCCCTGAAATGTCATTCTCACTTATTAGTGTGTTGCTTATTCTGCAGCCTTTACAGACTGCACATGAGATGACACATGAAAGCTGCTTTCGATACTTGAAGCCAAGTGTATATAGAGATGGTGACCTGATACTCAGTGGGTTTTTTCCCCTTTATTTGTGGAAAGAAGAAGAAGCCAGTGTTCGGCTGTCTTTTCTGATGAGGCCAATTCAAGAACTGGAACATTCTTGGTAAGCCCTTGTTTACACATATGTGTAAATGTGTTTATAGTTGTTAACACAGTTTGCAGTTTGACTATAGTTTGTCTGTGTGTGTGTGTGTGTGTGTGT
>NW_006205355.1:0-614 GCF_000334495.1 Tupaia belangeri chinensis | reverse complement strand
AGAGAGGGAGAGAGAGTGAGAAAGCAAAGTGTCAGATCTGGGACTTAAACCACAGCTGGCCACGTGGGAGTCCAGTACCCTTAACCACCATGCCACCTGCCAGCCCCAAGAGAGTTGTAGAAATCTTCATTTCATAGGCAATATGTGACGAACATTCTCAATCTTTTTATTTTCTTTTAGTCCTAAAGGGCTTGAAATTCACATGTGGCTCCTTTAAACGACCTATATTATTCTGAAGTTCATAGAGGCATTTGAAATCATTTATTTATCCCCAGGTAGTCTGCTAAAGTATGAGCCCAATGAAAAAGGTAAACTAGGGTTTGAGAGGAATTCTCAAAAGATTCTACCAAGGTATGTGCACCTGAACCATTACAGAAAAGATCTTCTGTGTTAATTTCATAACACATAAGGGCTTCATCTTTTCCTATATGCCAGTAGTATCTCCCAAGGCCCCCGCCACAGTCGCACGAGCCTTGCCTTTTATCAGTACCTGACTGCTTAGGATGTGTTTACTGGAATCTCAGAGTTGTCAAGGAATTTTGCGTTAATGTATTATTATTCCTGCTCTGTCTGGGGGAAGGGGTAGTAATTGTAAATATGCAAAAGAGATGCAG
>NW_006205354.1:1978-4417 GCF_000334495.1 Tupaia belangeri chinensis | reverse complement strand
TTAATGTAAAAAAAGAAAAAATTAAAAAGAAGAAATGAAAAAATATATAAATAAAAAAGAAAAAAGGAAGGGTAAAACATTCAAGGGACATAAAAATGGAAAATTATTTGTTGATTACATGTATGGTAATATCTTAGACTGGACTAATATATACTGTACTAATGATGGGAAAATTCATATGGTATGTGGGAATGACATATATTCATTGAATGTAAATAAAATAATAATGATGAAAAAACTGAAAATGATGAAAAAACTAAAAAATATTTTTAAAATATTGCCTTTATAAACTCTATTCTGTAAGTTAGGAAGAAATAGATACTTTATATTTAAAGCTCAAAGCAGAGATACAAGAAAAATTTTAAAAAGTAATAATCATAATAAGTACTGCTCCTCCATAGGAGCACACTAATTTCTCTCTTTATCAATGAATAAAATACAAGAAATCATGTAATTGTTGGAAATAAAATTTAAGATATCGATCATAACACAGTTCATTGATATGTAAGATATAGAAAATATTTGTGTATGTGAGTTTTAGTAGTATAAGTGCTTTGTAAATCTGTTAAATTAAAGTATACTGGAAGTGTTTGAGCTGAAATTAAAAAAAATATATGTGAGATGGACAAATTTCATGACACATATAATTTACAATGTTGAACCAGAAAGAAATAGAAAGTCTGAATAGATGAATATCAAGCAATGACATCAAATCAGTAATAAATAATCTCCCAACAATAAAGAGCCCATATCCTCCTGATGGTTTAATTCAGAATTCAGTATTTAAAGAGCTAACCCCAATTCCCTTCCATCTATTTCTAAAGATACAAAAAGGAGGAACATTCCGAAATTCTAGCTTACACTGTCCTGAATCCAAAAACAAAGATATAATGAAAAATAAAAAAAACTCCACAACTCTACAGACAAATATGTCTGATCAATTAATATGCAAAAATTCTTAAATGAAAGGGACCAGCATTTTGTGTAATGGTTATGTCACTGAGTTCCCATGTAGTCGACCGTGGTTCGAGTCTTGGACCTGGTGGCTTAAACTCACGCCAGGCACGTGTGTGTGTATGCCCAAGATCCTGAGAGGAGAATGGAGGAGAAGGAATTGCAGCATGGCCATCCCCCCTTGGGTATGATTTCTTGCTTTTTGTCTCCCTGTCTCTCTCTGTCTCTCTGGCGAGTGAGTGCACCCTGTAGTGAAAAAACGTCTCTCTAGAAACAAAAATTTTAAATGAGGTGCTGGCAGGTGGTGCAGTGGTTACAGTGCTGGACTCTCACATGACTGACCAAGGTTTGAGTCCTGCACTTGGTGGTTTGCTTTCTAACATTTCCCTTCTCTCTCTCTGTCTCTCTCTTTTCAAATTAAAAATAATAATAATAAGTAAAAATAAATAATTCTTTAAAAAATTCTCTAATAATATCCAATGACACATTGAAAAAGATTAGTTTTTATTCTTATTGTTTATTTATTTGTTTTAATTTGACCAGAGAGGAGCAGTGGAAAAGAGAGAGAGAGAGAATGTGAGAAAGCAATCCATCTGGGATTCAAATTGTGGTCAGTCATTTGGGAGACCAGTGCCCTTAACCACCATGCCATCTGCTGGCCCTCCACAATAAAAAGATTATACACCAGGACCAAGTAGGCTTTAACACAGGAATCTAAGAGTCATTCAACATACATACTCACAAAAAAGTAATACATCACATTAACAGAAAAAAAAGTTGTTTTAAAAAGTGATTATACCAATTGATGCTGAGAAATCATTTGATAAAATACAGTGTGCCTTCATGATTAATATCCTCAGCAAAATCAACATAGAAGGGACATTTCTGAACACCATAAAAGCCATGTATGAAAAAAAAAAACAACAACCCTAACTAACACCATATTGACTGTGGCTTGTCCACTAAAAACTGGGACAAATCAAGGCTGCTTACTTTCCTCACTCCTGTTAATCATAGGCCATGAAGTCCTGCCCAATGCAATTAGACCAAAGAATAAAATAAAAAGAAATTTAAATAGGAAAAGAGTTAAATGATCTCTATTTGCAGATGACGTGATTCTATACACGGAAAACCTAAAAGAATCAACACACACACACACACACACACACACACAAGCTACTAGAAGTGATAAATGAATACAGTAAAATGTCAGGATAAAAAAATCAACATACAAAAATCTATAGCATTTTTATACAATAAGTAAATGTACAGAGATAGAATTGAGGAAAGCAAATCCATTTACAATAGCCACAAAAGTAATGCGATACCTAGGAATCAACTTTATCAAGATGTCAAAGACCTCCACAAGAAAAATGATAAAAACCTCAAAAAATAAATTGAAAATGATACAAAAAGTGGAAAAATATTCTATGTTCCTTTATTGCAAGAATTAATATAGTCAAAATGTCAATTCTATCCAAATTA
>NW_006205354.1:0-1533 GCF_000334495.1 Tupaia belangeri chinensis | reverse complement strand
AACTCTAAATAGATAAAAGATCTGAACACAAAACTTCAAACTATAAAACTACTGGTGGAAAACACTTTGGAAACTCCTGAAGACATCAGACTAGGCAGAGACTTAAATAAGATCCCGAAAGAAAAGGCAAAATAATCCCATAAAGAAAATATGGAACTACATCAAACTAAAAAGTTTCTGCATAGCAAAAAAAAAAAAAAGCAATAATTAGAGTGAGAAAACAACCTTAAAAATGGGAGAATATATTTGCAAAATATGCCTCAGATAAGGGACTGATTACCAGAATACACAGAGAACTCAAATGCTTTACCCCCTTAAAAAGTGATCAACTCAATTTAAAGATGGGAAAATTATTTGAACAAACGACTCTCTAAGGAAGACACACAAACAGTCAAAAAGCATACGTAAAGAAATGCTCAACGTCCTGTATCATAAGGGAAATGCAAATCAAAATCAAAACCACAGCGGGATATTACCTAACCCCTGTCAGAATACCTAAGATTTAAAAAGAAACAAAAAATGATAAGCGGTGGTCAGGCTGTGGTGGAAAGGGAACACGCCTACACTGCTGGTGGGGCTGTAAATTGGTCCAGCCACTTTGGAGAACCATGTGGAGGTTCCTCAAAGATCTGCAAATGCAACTATTATATGATCCAGCAATTCTACTCAGCTGAAAAAGTGCTTGTGTATCTATTTTTATTATGGCATTATTCACAATTGCTAAGACATGGAACCAACTCAAATGTCAACAAACAGATGAGTGGATTGAATAATTTTGACACATATACACTATCAAATACTACTCAGCCATAAAAAATAACCATTAAAAAAAACCTGGTATTTTATAAAAAGTGGAATAAAACAAGCCAGGCTATGAGAGAGAGATATTCTATGCTTTGGCTTAATATATACTGACTGTCCAAAGTATATGGGAAAACTGAAAGATTAGAGAATATAGAAGCATGGAAAATGGTTATGGATATCGCAGACCATCTGGGAAGAGAGTTGGAAATGTGGGATAGTGGGATGAAAAGAATCAAGGAGAAAAATAGAGGCAAGATATTTGAGGAGCACAGAAATGTAGGATTGTCTGTTTAAGATAATGTGTATTGTATCTTGAACTAGACGGGTAGGAAGTGTGTTCATGTTTGGTAAATTCATTTTACAGGCTGTAGTGATGCACAGTGATTGAGTGAATGAAAGTAATAAAAATAAAAATAATTTACTCTAGGCAGGTGGCATGGTGGTTAAGGGGACTGGATTGCAAATGACAGATTGCATGGTTTGAATCACAGACCTGGTGGCTTGAAAAACCCATACGTGTCAATCCATTAGGAAAAGGAAAACGTCTTTAGTAAATGATGCAGGAAAAATTGGTTACCCACCTGCAGAAAGATAAAATTGAAATTCCATCTTTCACCACTAGCAAAAATCAATCAATTCAGAATGGATTGAAGACCTGAACCTAGACCTCAAACTATAAAACTACTGGTTGAAAATACTGGGGAAACTCTGGGAGACATTGGAGTAGGC
>NW_006205353.1:9170-11443 GCF_000334495.1 Tupaia belangeri chinensis | reverse complement strand
GATTATGAGTTTTAAGCATCATAGTCTAATGTAGTCCTATCAGAATAGGTTTTTTTTATGTATGTGTGTATAAACACACAGTGCACATGATATATGCACATATGTATACACACAAGTGCACACACATGTATATGAAAGGAATTCAAAGTTTGTGAGAAAATGGGATAAAAGTGTAAGTTTATTTTGGTTATAAATGTTTTTGAAATTCATGCCAAGCTTTTTCACCATATGCAATTTCCATGTACCTGCTAATCCCTCTTTTGTTCATATATACACATACTAGCAAATTTGTCATGCAAGTGTCCATCAAGACAGGTTTCAACAAGGGATCCAAATCACAGAAATAGCAGTGAATCACATTGCTGCCAGAGGAGGACAATCTCAAAGATCAGAAAATCTGTGCTAAAGAAAGGACACAGGAGGCCAGGAGGCCAGCAGGTGACATGGAGGTTAAGGTTCTGGGTCCCAGAAGGTCAACTATGTGGCTTGAATCCTGGACCTGGCCACTTGGAAATCACTGTTTGTGCGTGTGTGTGTGTGTGTGTGTGTGTGTGTGTGTGTGTGTGTGAGCAAAATCCTGTAAGGAGAATGGGTAAGGGATTGCAATATGGCCATCCTACTTTTTCATTTTCTTGCTCTTTCTCTGTGAACATACACACCATAAAGCACATTGAAAAATAATAAGGAAGGAAGAAAGAAAGTAAAGAAGGAAGGAATGAAAGAAGGAAAAAAGAAAAATGGAAGAAAAAGAGAAAAAAAAAAGAATGAATACAAGACCCCACCCAGGAAAAATCACAAAAATATCTAAGACATGAGAGTTCATAAAAGTTGTACATTGCAGGGCCTTGCAAATGGCTACATAGTGATCAAAGGCCATGACTATGAGCACAAAGATCTCTATGCACCCAAAGACCTAGGCTGCAAAGACCTGAGTCAGGCACTCATTTTAGGAAATGGTCTTCTTCTGAGGAAACATTCACAATCAATCTGGAAGCTGTGGCTTTAGAAAAATAAATGTTGGCAAAGGATAGGTAGAATAGGTCAAAGTGTATGTCAAGTAGAATCTTAAAAGGAAGAATAATCAGGGGTTGTGACTGAGAAAAACCTGTGGTACAAAGATGACAAAAGAACCACAGTAGGGGTGGAAAGTAAGTTTGTTCTACAATTTAATTAAAGAGTTTTGCTCTCCTCTCCTCCATCCTCATATAATTCCTTACCCCAACCCCACAAAGAAGGTGTAGTAAGCAGAATAATAGTAGGTCATGGACTGCTGACATTAGTATCATTAGTATCATGAGGGAGTTTACTTTAAGTCTACCTCCACAGTCAATCAGAACTCAAATAAGTCTTAAAACCATGACATCTATTTTGTTTTGAAAGAGAAGTGGATAACTGTCATAATAATTAGGATTGAGATCTTTTGATCTTTTTTGTCTGGGTCTAAAGGGTAAACTGGTAGAGGACAAAAAAAGTCAAGACTTTTTCCACAGCATAGGGTCCCTTAATATTTACAAGTATTTCATAACAAGAAGTCTGGTTACACAAAAGAGATCATCCCTTAGGTAAGGGAAGTGATTTTGTAGGGACCTTGAGGGAGCATGTGTCCAAAGTTGTGTCCAATCTCATTTTTTTATGTTATGAGGCAAGTAGCCTATGCCCAAGAGATTGTTTTTCAGAAACTCTTGAGTACTGATGCCTTTCTACACACAAAAAGAGAGTTGGTGTAAGATTTCAGTGCCATATGGACCAAAAAACTGTTATAATCCAATGTCTTTAAGATACTTGGATTTATGGTGAAAGAAAAATTCATCCATAATGTCTAAGTTATGACCTCCATATTATTCCACCATAATCCTCTATTGTCAATTGAAGACCCTCTAAAGGATAGAGGTTATACTAAAATGGATAAGTTGACAGAGAATGAGAGAAAATGTGACAAATTTCTACAACTTGAGACAAAATATCTGGACTTATCTGAATGGTAAGGCTGTTTGGTGAAAGGATATTTGAGGTCATCTAAAGGTTCACAAGTATATGTAGGTTCCCAGAGAGGCAAGGGTGATATCTTTCCCAGAACAGGTACACATCATGAGGAGAAGGTTCCAGGACAGAAGAGAAGAACCAAGTAGGTGGCACCATTTTCTAAAAGAAAGTCAGTTGTTTTTTTGTCTACCTCAAGAATCACCCAGGTTCCTGTATGATAACAATAGTGTACTGTGAAGACTGAGACACAGTTCTGGCATCAGGAGACCTGCACCCCTTCATTCTGTCTT